>NW_024412403.1:17748865-17851996 GCF_014898765.1 Herpailurus yagouaroundi
AAAAAAAAAGAAAAAACAAACAAAAAATAAAATAAAATAAAATAAAGAGACCCATAAATATGAGGGTAAAAAAAGCTATGTTCCTTACTTTGCTTTCTATATATCTCTCTATTTTCTTCATTTCCATACTTTTAATGTTAATTTATAGCACTAAGTTTTAGAATATCTTTCAAATGCCATGTTTCTTAATTACTATTTGGAATGGAGACATTACTGATGTTTTAAATGTTTTTTGTAGTATCTTATATGAGAGGTTTTCCAGCAAGATAAAAATTAAATGTACATTTTAATGTGTCATTTTGTAACAAAAACGGCAGCCGATAATTTTGTTTTCAATTAGACATGCCATCTTAAATTTTGACAAATTTAAGTAAAAACCAATACATGTATACAATCTTCAAGGTCATATGACTTTATGGAGTAAGGCTGACCATTTTTAGAACAACTGGTTTATGTATTTTTCATTGGTATCCTCTGTAATTGGGACACATAGTGATATGCATCATGGTCCCTTAGTGACTAGGAAAGCATTCGTATTTTTGGAATTCTGGGAGAAATTGTGGCTCTGTTTCTTCATAATGAATCTGTCTGGGAAAAGACTTAGTAGACTGAACAAAATCTCTCTGACATAGAAACCCCTTCATATTGTCCATCATGAATCTATCAACCTACTGGGGTCTGTATTCATCTTTCCATCAGTGCTCCCATTATATGTAAAGGGTTTCTCCTCTACTCAACACAGTCACTTTCTGTCAAGATCAACTCTTCCTTCTCCTTGAATCCCCTTGGTATTTATTCTTTCTCTACATCACTGGTTTCAACTAAATCATTTTGAAAAGTATGTGTGTGTGTGTGTGTGTGTGTGTGTGTGTGTGTTACATTCTAAAATAATCCGTTTACCACATAAGTTCGCCCTATTGCTCAGGTTCTGTTAAGAGCTAAAAGCTTGGATCTGTTTCCAATTCACTCTGATTCAACTTCCTTTACCACCAGCTATTCAAAGGTCGTTATTTTCACTTATTTTGCCAGCTAAGTTGTGCATTGGAAAACTTTCTTTTTATTTTTTCCCCCTTTCTTTTTGCTTTCTGGAGGGGTGGGGGATATTTTTTCAACATGTCTAATTTTCTGTAAAGGACTGTTGTGCACATTATCTTAAGATTTCATCTATAAGAATTATATACACTTGGTACTCACCATCCTAAAACTTGTTCTTCTCTTGGCTTTAAGAACACCTTGCTTTTCTTATTTTTCCAGTACTACAATAACTAAATTGGCTTTTCTCCTCTTCCTGACCTCTAGATGTTGGAGCCCTTGGGGCTCTGTCTGGTTTTCCCATGGTAAATGTTTATGACCACCTATAAAAATATATCACATCCCCCAAATCACCTTGAAATCCATTTTCAAGGAGTCAACTGCCCAGTCTATTTCTCCACTTGGAATGTCAAGTCAACAGTCTTAACAAATTTACTATGCTCAAAATGTCAAATAGAATTATTTGACCAAAAAAAAAAAAAAATCCTGAAATACTCCATCCCTATGAAATCCGGTCCAAACCACCATTATCTCTTGCTTGCTGCAATGCAACATCGCCTGAGGTGGATTTCCTAGGTTAACTACCCCCAGTACACACACCCTCCTGTCCATTTTCCACACAGCATCTCTGCTTAAATCCTTGCAAAGTCTTCCATTTTGCTTAAATTAAATTGCAAACGCTTTATTCTGACCCCCAAACCCCACATTATCTAGACCCTTT
The DNA here is from genome assembly GCF_014898765.1 of Herpailurus yagouaroundi. Classification (NCBI taxonomy): domain Eukaryota; kingdom Metazoa; phylum Chordata; class Mammalia; order Carnivora; family Felidae; genus Herpailurus; species Herpailurus yagouaroundi. Next base: position 17,750,619 of record NW_024412403.1, read on the forward strand.
CTACTTAGTTGAATTCACATCCTACCACTTTTGCCTTCACCATCTATGACTCACACCCAGCTCCTAACTGTTTCTAGAACACACCAAGCTTGTTCAAAACAGGACCTTATATTTGTGCATTCCTTTTCCTGGAAAACTGCTACTGTGGCTCTTCAGATGGATGGATTGGTCTTAATAATCAAGTCTCAGTGGCGTGGTCACCTTCTTGAAAGACTTCTTTGACTACCAGTTGCAAAACAGCCTTCCTCCTCTTTTCCCTCTACCCTCTCTCTATTTTACTTTTCTCCAAGCTTATCACTATTCAAAATTACAATACGTATTTATTGGTTTCCCTGTTTATTTTTGCTTTCCTCAACTATAAGTGAGTTCTATGTGCTTAGGGCCTTTGTTGCTGTAGTACATCATTGCATGTTCAGCACTTAGAACAATGCCTGGAATGTTAGAGGTGCTCCATGAGTATCTGTTGAATAAAAAAATGATTGAATATTTCTGGTAAAGTCTCTATTGGCCAACTTTAATATGCTCTCAACTGCCAGTTAGTTCCAAACTTACAATAAAGTTACTCTGTCCATTCAGGGATAGTCTATGCCTTCTTTTTCCAGTGTGTACACAATTAGATTCAACATTCTTGCCTTGGGCATTCTACTCCCTCCATTCTACTATATTTGTTTGTCCCTAGATCAAACAGCTTTTCCCCCACACATATCAGCTACCCTTCTTCCTTGCCCTTTTACTGTTGTCCTGAACCCAGGCACAGGAAGGCAGGGTAGGCATGGTGCAAAGAATTGACTCTGAAGGCAAGATACTCAGTTCATTCCCCACTTCACCCTCTCCAACTGTGTGATCTTAGGCAAGTTGCTCAACTTTTCTAGGCTTTAGCTTCTGCAACAGTAAAATACAGATGATAAACTTGCCTACCTCATAGGGTTGTTATGTGAACTAAATGATATAATGCACGTCAAGCACTGAAGAGAGCTATTTCACCATATCTCAATTTTATTCCTAAAAAAACAGCATTTTGAACATGTAAAGAAACCAAAACTCTTTCCAGGTTGTTGTTTTTTTTTATTTCAAACCCTCTAAATGCCAAGTATTGATGAAAAATATTAAGACTGAGAATTTGTAAATTCTCAGATATTGCTTTCCAAAACTAAACCATTTAAAAGAAATGAGTTAGTTAATAAGGTTGGGATAGCTCACAATGTCTATCTCCTTACCTCATTATGATCCTAACGCAGTGCTTGCCAATGTAAAATCATGACAAAGCTATTTCATGGGTGTGAACCATGAGAAAACTACTTCAACATCAATTTGTTTTGGCTTGGTTGCTTTCACAGGTCATTTTTTGTTGGTTTCAAAATTCACTGATATTTCCACTGAATAATCTGGCCTCCTGGGTGATCATGTCTTTTTCTAAAACCATCAAACTATCAATATTTTTACCAAAAAGAGATCTCCATTATTAATTTAAATTTTCCTTTGGTTTTAATGTCTTCTAGCACAAGAGGGAAAAGAAGAATTTTGTGTTTATGTGATAGGGAGCTTCAACTTTGCAATACTAAATATTCATTTCATGCCAAAACTCTTAAATTTTTAGTGAAACTCCCACACAGAGCAAATCGTTAACTCTCTACCAGTAATTCATTTGCATTTTTGTAAAAGAGTGCCTCATAGGGTTAAGTGTTTTCAAGGAAAATGATAACACATAACTTTTTCCAAACACTAATTAAAGACAGAATATTTGAACAGAAAAGTTCAACATCACACTCACCTCTAATACATCCCGCTATGAAGTTTCAAACCTTATTTAGTTACTTCGTTAAAGTTTCATTTGTTTTTTACTTTTAAGGATAAATTAGAATAAAATAAATGGCATTTACATAATGAGGTTTCATTGTAGAGCTGATATTTACTTAAAAAACAGATCAACTCAGGGTTTCTGCCACATTCTTTAGTGCTGAGGATAATATATATAGGAAATCCTGCTATTTCCCAATACTGTGCTTCTAACACAAAGAATCAGATACAACATGAAATGTGCTGCCCTGCCTTGCCCTTGTCAGTTGAAGTCAAATGTTTAACATTGCTTGAACACGGTGTGTTTTGAGGTTTAATTTCCATTCAGTTGCACTTTTTAGAACAGCAATGGTGCAACTTCATATTACAACACAAAAAAATCACAGCCACGTGGCCAAAATTGGTCCAAAAACAAGTGAGTAACATCAAAATCAGGCCAAAAATCATATCCAAAGAACTAAAAAAAAAAAAAAAAAAAAAAAGGGCATGCACACACACACACACAAACCCCCAACTCTAGGAATTTCAATGGAAACTTCTGCATGGCTTTGGTTCATACAAACAAAATTAAGGGTGGGGAAAGTCATTATTTTATTAATTCTGCTTCAGTTCTGAAATTTAGGAGCCAACATGAGCTTTCTATTTCTCCATAGGAAAGGCAGAGAAATTATAATGAGAGGGGTACATTTGGCGACTCAGTGATCTCTAAAACTAAGTTCTACTGAAAGTACAATCATGCTAATAGCCAAGTAACTTCCTGTTTCCTTAAATCTTCTCATTCAGGTTTTACCTTGATGTCTTCTTCTAATCTTGTCATTATATGTTCCCCCCCTAATTCATCTAAAGATGGGATTAAAGTTGGCCTTCGTACATGGAAAAAATCACTTACAACCTTTTTTTTTTTTTTCTATAAGTAACATGCTTAAACCAGTTCTTGAAATATCAATGCTCCTCTGCTCTAAGTTAATTTTGGATAGGAGTATTTTGTTTTTGTCCCCCCACCCCCAGCTAGTGAAACTGTATCCTAAATAGAGTAGACTTTCAATGAACACTGATTGACTTATACATACTTTAGAAAGTGGAGAATAAGTCCCATATGCATCCATGTTGCAAAACTAAACTTTTTCAAAGACCAGGGCACCATATTCTCTCAGTCTTAAAACAGTCAACAACTTTTTATTTCTGGCTCAGATACTCATGCAAACGCAGAGTACTTCTCCTGGTACAAAGAGATATGAAGCTAAGAATGAATCTTTCAAGAATATTTCTGGGATTCTACTAAAAAAAAAAAAACATACATATGCAAAGGTTTACTGAAACATTTCTAGGTTCTTTAAAGAAGAGCTATAATCACTTTTATATTTAATTAAAAATTTTTATTATAAAGTAACTTACGCTTTTAATTCTACTTTTATGTCATATTCTGAGCAAATTCTACAATCACATTTCTTGATGAGATCATAGAAATTTTGGAAAATATATTTAAAAGTAAAGTGAATGTATGGGTTCTCTCAGCAACACAAAAGAGAAGCTACTTTCAAGAACATTAGAAGAACATAAAGCAAATGGGATTCAAAGAAGAAAATGGCATCTGAGAGCACTTGTGAGAGCCCGTGGAAGAGAGCACCAGATGAAGTGGGAACGGTCACAAGGAACTCTATTCCTGGAGGTGGTGGAAGCTAAAAGTGGGGGGAGGCAAGGAACAAGGACCACCTTATTGAAAAGTCCAAGCCAGTCAAAACTCAGAGAAAATTAAAAAGACCAGATACCACAGAGACCACGGTCTCATTTTCTTATCTTATGGATGAAGAGTAAGAAACATGAACTCTGGAAATTCCTTCCCTCTCATCTGGGTGGCCATTGCCAAAAGAGACAGCAGGCAATTCTTAAGGAATCGTGACTGCTAAGAAATTCCGGCAAAGATCCCCAAATTATTGGAAAAGCACAGAGACCATAAAATCAAATAACAAGCCAAAATACTGACACACACGAAACAATCATATAAAGGAGTCAGAAAAAGACTTTAAACAAGTGTAATTAATAAAGTTTAAGATTGCATCTCTGAAATAAAAACTAATTACCACAAAAATACATTATAGATACTGGAGATAAATATAGCTATTGGGAAAAACTGATGGATGAACTGAATAAAATAATGGTTATAAAGGAAACAAGAATTGGTGATCGGGAAATCCTATGAATAGAAGATATCAAAAGTTGATATTAGCTTCATAGGAATGCCAAAAAGAGGGAATAGAGGAAAAAGAAGTTGAGAATGATGGAAGCAATGATTAGAAGTGACCACAAAAGCTAAAGACCGTGCCAAAAACATTCTCAAAAGGTAGTGAAGGGAAGTACAACAAAGAATATTTTTAGGCCAAAAATGCGGGAAAACAAAAGCTGTTCCTGATAGTATTATACTAAGTATATCACACTCAATACTCTAGTTCAAATGTACTTGTGGACATTGACAAGCGTTATGCATAGAAAATAACTGGACAGAAGGTAATTAGGCAAGAGTCATGGAGGGTTATAGGATAATTGAATGGAAACTTAAATAAAGAGCCAAATGAGAACAAGTCAGCAATATATAGAAAGGTGCTCTCAGTGAAGAGCATCCTGACTGTAAAATCAGTTGGACACATCCAAGGATCATTAAGAAAAGAGCACAGAGGGGTGCCTGGGTGGCTCAGTCAGTTAAACATCTGACTTCGGCTCAGGTCATGATCTCACAGTTCACGAGTTTGAGCCCTGCATTGGGGTCTCTGCTGTCCACACCGAGCCTGCTTTGGATCTTCCAACCCCCTCTGTCGCTGCCCCTCCCTGCTCATTCTCTCTTTCTCTCTCTCTCAAAAATTAAAAAATATACCTTTAAAAAAAATAGCGTAGGAAAGGACAAAAGGAAGAAGAGTTGAAAGAGAGACAAGAACCAGGTCCTATAGTGTCTTTGTAGGCCATGAAAAGATTGGCTTTATTTTACATGCAGTTTGACACCACTGGAGAGTTTTAAATAGGAAGGCATGTGAATGAATATATATTTTTTGAAGGATCACTCTGTAGATGCTTTGTGGAGAATAGGAAACAGCACGGAACAGCAAAGGAAGCATACCAAAAAAATTTTTGGTATCAGGCGTTGAAAAGTCAGTTCATCTTGTGGGTGTCTGTTATGAACAAAAAATAAGATATAAATTTTATTTGAATTCCAACACTTAAAAACTAATGATTTCTAGTCAGGATATAAGCTATTATTTATACAATGTCACTTATAATGTATGACTTGAGTTTTCCCTTCCACCGATCTGGGCTAGCCTTCTACTAATCTCTTAGTTCACATTCAACTACTCCCTTTGATGATAAGTAATGAGATCTTGAAAAATGGTTTCCAGGGCGTGGAGACAGAGGGATTAGACAGCTAAAAAATGGGAATGCAGTTGACTCTAAGACAGAAACATCTTAAATACATCTACTGGTCAACTATTATAACAACAAAACGAACATTTGCTGCTTGTCATATGTTAAATCTAATGTAAATACAATGGCAGCGTGTTCGTATTCTGAATTCTGAGGGACTAAGCTATGTTTTAAACCTGGCATTCTCAGATGACAAAGGCCTTTCCAGTTAAGAGGCATAGAATTGTTTTGTTTATTGAGTCATTACAAAGTGCCACGTGCTATGTAAGGTTTTACATATTTTGTATCATCAATTCTCACTATTTGACTTGGGCATTACTATTTCTATTTTACGTGGAAAGAAGTTCTATCTCAAAAAGACTAAATCATTTCTTATGGCCAAATGACTAATATCAGATTCAAACTCAGGGATCTCTAACTTCCTAGTGGTCTTAGCCACTGCTGTATATTGTATTTATGTGTATTTTACTTTACACATAAAGTAAAAATAGCAGACCTGATTCCAATTCCAGCCCAGTCACTAATTACTGGTGTGATTTTGAGTGAGTCACTGAAGCAATTTAGGTAAGATTTTTAGTCTGTAAAAATATGAACAATAATGCATACTCTATGAACCATATCTACACCAAGGTCAATTAAATAACCCTTGTGAAAATCCATCACAGTGCCTGACAGCAGAATTGAATCTGAATATATATTCATGTCTAAAACTAAACTTATTTTGAGAAAAATAATCCTAAAAGTACAAAACAGATGTATCTGTCTTTTAACCTGAGACACTTAAAACAAATTTATCTTTTCTTCAAGGTCAAGGTCACCATTTTGAACAACCATTATTATGCCAAATGGAGGAGGGACAGGGGACCATTTGCCATAATGCTAAATGCACACTCGTATTTGCTGTGTTCTTTTGTGCTTTGAATTTCCGTGATTCAGGTCACCTTTCATGCTGTCAGGTATAACTCTAGTATCAGTAGTCGTCCTCTGATTTTATCACCACTATGTTTTACAAATTTGTGCTTCCAATTTCTGCTTCTAATCTGCAGTGGGCTAGACAAGTAGATGACTAAATGTACGGATTATTTACTGAAGTAAAAACATACGCAACAAAGCAAGGTCTCGTCATGGCTAATGTCCATGAATTTTTAATGCATGAGCTTGTGATAGTTACTTTAGCTCTGAAGAGTTCTTTTGATTTAATCTATGGTTCTTGATTTTTCTCTGGGTAGACAAGATAGCTTGAGGGAGTGGGGGTACTCTGAATGAGCGATTTGTTGCTGAAACTAAAGATATAAAACCTTTTCTCCAGGCGCCTGGCTTGTTTAGTCAGCAGAGCAAGTGACTTGATCTTGGGGTTGTGGGGTCATGAGTTGAGGCCCCACATTGGGCATAGACCCTACTTATAAAATAGAAGAAAGAAAGAAAGAAAGAAAGAAAGAAAGAAAGAAAGAAAGAAGGGAGGGAGGAAAGAGGGAGGGAAGGAAGGAAGGAAGGAAGAAAAGAAGGAAGGAAGGAGGGAGGGAAGGAAGAAAGGAAGGAGGGAAGGAAGAAAGGAGGGAAGGAGGGAAGGAAGGAAGGAAGGGAATAAACACCTTTTCTCAATAATCAGTCCCAGCACAATTTATAAGTATCAGTCTTCATTCTGTCTTTGGCATATGAAGGCTTGGTTACTCTATATAGAAGGTAGTATAATTCAAACTCTAAAAGATATGTGGTGTCACAAGTTAATGTCATCCTTCCATTTAGCAACTCTGGGGGTTCCCATACCATGTTGCTCTGTTCTTGTTTCTACAGCTGACTTTGTCTAATATTATGATTTCTTTTGTTTTCTCTAAATTTTAAGATCCAGCAAAGAAGTCAATGGACCAATTAAAGTAAATAAAGCAACACAAATAATTGCCCTCAATCTTAGTTTATTTCCATGTTCCTAGAGCCTCAGTCAGTGCCCTGTATATCATAGGCACTCAATAAATGCTTCCTCAAGTGAAATCTTAATACATGAATCTAACTGATACCTTTTTGTGAGTGTCTCTTATTAAGACATTGTGGTTCTGAGTTTACTTTTAATATTTTGGGTGTTGCTACTCTATAGAATTTCAAAGATAGAATGTTAATCACATTCAGTAACTTTTCAGTCCTCTGAACTATCCTCCGACTAGTTTTTTAAAGGAAAAAGAAAAAATAAAGAATAACCCCAATACAGTCATGAGAAGGGTCATCACTTGAGGTTTCAACTAATTTATGGTTGTATGGAAAGCATATAGGGAAGTGGCATCACAGACCATTAGGGAATAAAACTGCATTAATTTGAATGACATTGGCAAGGTCAGAGCATTATAAGAAAAAAAATAGATTTAGTTTCTTTCTTCACACCACATCAAAAAATAAACTTCAGATACAAGGAGTATCTATGTGTAAAAGAGAAAACTACATGGCTAAGAGGAGAAGACCAGAGACTCTCTTTTTGGTCTCAGGACAAGGGACAAATTTCTTTGGTTTAATCTAGTCCAAAAACTCTTCTCATTTTACAATTTAAATTATGCTTCTTGGGAAGCCTGGGTGGCTCAGTTGGTTAAGCATCTAACTCTTGAGTTTGGTTCCGGTCATGATCTCACAGTTCGTAAGTTCCGGCCCTGCATTGGGCTCCTTTTGCCCTGACGGTGCAGAGCCTGCTTGGGATTTTCTCTCCCTGCTCTTACCCCACTTTCTCTCTTTCTTTCTCTCTCAAAATAAATAAAAATAAACTTAAAAATAAATAAATAAAGTTTCTTTCTCTTTAACCAGGAGACAAGCCAGAACCAAGATTGACTTCCACTCCTGTTCTCTTTGCATGGAATCATTCTTCATTTATTAATCAGTCCCAAGTGACATGTATGTTATCTTGAATCCTTCTGATCCTTGGAGGTCTGCTTGAACCTGGCCTGAAACAGTTTTAGTCTGCGATGGTTCAGAAACCACCTCACGGTTTCTGGAAGCTTCCGAGACTTAGCTCCTCAGCCTTTCCTCTGAATATGTATTTGCCTGTCTGTGTGGGCTTTTGTCTCGTGTCCGTACAGAAAGGTACCCGGCCCCATCATCGGTTTACATACACACCCACAAACGCACAGCAATTACAAATACTCATACTTACTCATGACAAACATTTTGGAGTTTGGCAATTTCACTCAACAACTTCGGGAGAATGGGTGGAGTTATTTTGAATGCCATTTGGCCTCTACCCACCCCTGTCTTCTCTTTCTCCTAGATCGGCAGGTATATTATATTAACATATCACTTAGAGCATTTCCATCAACTTCCCTGAGGATCTCACCTACTCTCAATCACTTGTCAAGAGTTTGTGTGTGTGTGTGTGTGTGTGTGTGTGTGTGTCCTCTGAATAAATCCATTTCCTTTTTAAAAAGAAATTTTGATGGCAGCTACTAATAAGATTTTCCCACCCCCTCACGAATATATGTTCAGAATAATTAATATACCATGTGCAAAAATATATATATATTGAATGACTTTTTGGATTAAATAGTCCAGGAAAGAGAGCCGACAAATAGGAACTCGACTGAAATTAATCTAGAAACTGGAACCTGGTTAGAGGTACCCAACCTGAACTCACTGAGAACTGTCTGCAAGGTTGTAATAATTAAATCCTTGAAACTGTGTGATGAGCCTGAAGTATTGATTTCAGTGCAGTTTGAAGGTCATTTTTCTCACTACCTGTAGGAACACGCTCTACGAAAAACCAACCAAATGAACAACACAAAAGATGCCGGGCTCAGTGATACGATAAAAAAAAAAAGACAGAACTCTTCAATATTTTCAGAGTAAAAGTCTGTCACCACACTGACTCCTCATCCTGAGGAAATTTACCTGGGTCAGGAATGAGGCATGTTTGGAAAATTTGAGTGACCTAGAGGTGATGATGTCAGGGAAGTGCTGTGAATATGAGTGCCATGGTACATGACCTTTTTAGTCACATGTTCAGCGAAAGCAGAGACAATGAAAGATCATCAAGAGAAGACCAAACAAGTACTTGTGAAGAGCCAATTCCCAAGTAGAGCTGAATACCTCATTTTAGAGACTCCTGGGTACATATTCATGATGAAAAGTTACTTTTAATCAACAGATGGGCAAACTAATTCTTTCAAATTGACTTAGCCCTGGAAATGAACTTTTTCCTTCTGAATTTTTTTCAATCAGTGAGAATTTTGAGCAAAGCAGCACCCACCTTACTCACAGGGGATACGTTCCAAGATACATGCCTGAAACCCCCAAATAGTGCTGAACTCTATTTATGCTGTTTTTTCTGTGCATACATAGCTCTGATAAAGTTTAATATTTAAATTAGTCAAAGGAAGCGACGAACACCAGCAGCTATTAGAAAAATAGAACAATTGTAACAATGTGCTGCAATAAAAGTCACGTAAATATGGTCTCTTTCTCTGTCCCTCAAAGTATCTCATTGCACTGTACTTAACCTTCTTCATCTTATGATGATGCGAGATGATAAAATGTTTCCGTGTTGAGATGAAGTCAAGTGAACGACCTAGGCACTGTGATGGAACAGTAGGCTACTACTGATACATCAGAAAGAGGATCATTTGGGGGCGCCTGGGTGGCTCAGTCGGTTGGGCGTCCGACTTAACTCAGGTCACGATCTCGCAGTCCGTTCTCGCAGTCCGTGAGTTCAAGCCCCACGTCGGGCTCTGGGCTGATGGCTCAGAGCCTGGAGCCTACTTCCGGTTCTGTGTCTCCTTCTCTCTCTGCCTCTCCCCCGTTCATGCTCTGTCTCTGTCTGTCTCAAAAATAAATAAACGTTGAAAAAAAAATCTTTTTAAAAAGAAAAGAGGATCATTTGTTTCAGAACCAGGGTTGATGGTGGGTGATCTGAATCATGGAAAACAAAATTGAGGATAAGGAGGGACTACTGCAAAACATAAACTAATTAAGTAAATTCCAAATGAAGGAGAGAAAGACATTTTCAGTGCAAGTTACAGAGGTTATTCATTTGAAGTGTGAGATTTCAATGAATTGATATTTAACATGAAACCCTGCCTTTCTACTGTCTCCCGAGCTTCTTTTGAAAGAGAACCAGGCCATTTCCTAAAATCCACCAGGATGTAGCTATTTTAGTATCAATTTGAATTTCTGTAGACTAAAAGCTGGAAGTCATCACTACAAGAAAAAAAAATTACTCTTAGAACATCATCACCCAAAGGATTGCTATTGTTATCATCCTTATGAAATGTCATGATGTTCTGTCCCCTTACTGACTTAATCTTAATGTATGTGATCTAGGTGGGGTGGTGGGGTGGTGGGAAAGCACAGTTAAAGATGTTGTGCAGGTGCCTGGCCATTCCACTGGGGCTTCTTACACTCATATCATGGTTTCTAGAGTCATTGGTCATGAAGAAGAAACTATCTTCTCGTCTTCACCAGTTCCATTATTTATACTTTTTAATTTCTCAAGCTATATATCATATACTGATTATCTTAGACTATGCTACGATTTGTGTTTTCCACATAAAACTTTTGGCTATGCAGGAAAAGATAAGCCAGTCTCTTTATCAAACTGGCTAGTCTTAAATTTACTTCAACTGGCAAGCTTTCCAGCAGTGAGATTCTTTATTTCTCCATTTCCCATTTAGGAATAAATAAACTCTTCTACTTGCGTTTATAACAGACACGTAAAGCTTTAGGAAAGTTATTTTGATACGACGTGGTGCAGTTTTACCTGAAAAAAAATTTTCAAATAAGTTCTATTCATAAAAACAACAGGGGCACCTGGGGGGCTCAGTTGGTTGAGCGACCGACTCTTGATTTCATCTCAGGGCATGATCTTGCAGTTTGTGGGTGAGCCCTACATGGGCTCTGCTCTGACAGTGCACGGATCCTGCTCAGGATTCTCTTTCTCCCTCTCTCCCTGTTCCCACCTCAGAATAAAAAATAACCACTTAAAAAAATAGATAAGAACAATAGAATTTTGTCACTGAACATGAGATTTAATTACGCAAAGCCGTCAACCATTTTACGTCATTGCTTGATGAGGGCACCTAATTTCCTATTATAATATTTCAGGTTTGGGGAAAAAATAAATTAAAATTTACCAATTTTCATTGTCCTATCATGACAAGTTGTTTCTAAGTTTGTACCATGGCAGTTGATGTGTCAGCAAGATGGCAGACTAAGAACTCCCAATGCTCATCTCTCCCACAAACAAAAAGCAGAAACAACCAATGAACAACTACAGATTGATGAAAATGGCTCCAGGAAAGCTCTGTATTTCAATGATGACAAAGCACAAAAAGCCTGCGGGCCACAAAAAAACGAGGATGGTTGCACAGAAAAGCACAGGAAGCATTAGATGACATAGCAAGCCTCCCAGCAGATGGGAGGGCTCTTAATTCCATACCCTGCTTTTAGTTTTCTTTTTTTAAGAAAAGTAGCAAAGGTATGTTAAATGACATAAACTGGCCATAAAACATTGCAGGAAAGGAACTGAAAACCCACAAAGGTTTTTTTGTTTGTTTGTTTGTTTGTTTGTTTTTTAATTAACACTTCAAGCTTAGCTTATTCATAAATGCTTTATTATTATTATTATTATTATTATTATTATTATTATTTTTGTAGACTTTCTTTAAGAAGCTGCTTGAAAGACTGGGAGCGAGGACTAGCTGGAGGGAGGGGGAGCAGGGACCAGGACGAAAGGGACCGAAAAAGAATTCAGACCCCATGAAATCTCGGTTTTGAAATAAAAATGGCAGGTAATCGGTTTGTGTTTTTTTAATTTATTCTGTTGTAATAAATAAGTAAAACCTGTTACGACCAAGTATGTTTTCTGATTTCCCTCTCCCTGGCTAAAGAACGATTCTATTTTTCCCAGCCAGTAGCCTATTGTTAAGATGCAGGTGTACAAATAAGTTGAGAAATAGCATAAGCCAGAAAAGTTGTATGCTTTGCTTTTCTCTACCTGTTCATTTAGGTTTCCCTAAGATGTATTCATAGGAAAAGAAGAAATACATTTATAACTGCGTATATGTATGTGTGTTTACCTCCAGATGGACATCAGCATTGAATTAATAAAGAGACTGTCTAGCAGGAGAAAAATTAGCAATTCTGAGACCAAAGAAAATACATAAGTCTTCCTGAAAACAGTTGCTCTTCCCATACCGAGCACCACTAAATGTGCTTTATTGTACGGGTGGCAATCCTATTTCTTTTTTCTGTGAAGCTTTTGGGGAGTGACAGTTCCTATTTTCACGGGCGAGAAGTCTCTGAAGGCAGGGAACATCCAAGGAAATAGATTCCATGGCGAAACCAAATGAAGAATTCTGGAGCCCCCAGTTCAGTCCCCCTCTGCGATGTTGGGGCAGATTTGCTCCAATACCTTTTGGCAATGCTCTGTCTACCCAGACACTCAAACCTGAAACTCAGCCAATCATAGCAGTCAGCGCCTGCCCACACGAGTGATCACAGGCATTTCGGAGCTTACTCTTACATTTTGGCTGTAAGTTTATAATGAAAATATGCTCTTCAATGTTTGCAGAATGAGGAAAGCTAACTGGCCAGGTGGATTTTCCAAGCTGTCAATTATCTCTAGAATCTAGGAATATTTTCCTTTTTTGAAAACACAGACTCTTTGCTTGCCCTTGGGTGAGTTTGTACCCACTCTTTTTGATCATCTGACATCCCTACAATAAGAGTGGAAACTGACAACTTTTATAAAAACTTTCTTGTCACCAAGAAAATTAAATTAAACTAAATTCGCTAAGTACACATTTCCCTTTCAGACTCTCATTAGTGTTACTCTTTCTCTCTCAGGGTGGTTCATAGTGCAAACCATTTACTTTCAGACCTAGTTGGTGCAAATGAAAATTAATGACAAACTGATCACAATACCTTCCAGGGTCTTACTGCCTTTCTTCATCGCTCCTACATCACATGTTCCATGCATATTTATTGAAATCATAGAAAGTAAGGGGCAGTTTCTCCGTGATTCTTGCCCTGTGGCCTTAAACTCTTTTAGGAGGACTTGCAAATCTGAAAAAAAATACACACACACACACACACACACACACACACGATAAATTTCTATAGATATAATGGGTAAGTGGTTTGTTTGTTTGTTTGTTTGTTTGATTGTGGCCATATGAACTATGTCATTCTTTTCCAGGCTTGTGTTCTGTGGTCTCACCAAGCTCCATTCCCAGGAAGGTCTGCCCAGTTCCCGTTAGTAGATATTAGCTAGGTCTGTGGTTTCATATGGAATGACTCTTCCCCTGGCAAAAACATTATCTTCCTGGTTGGGCCATGTTGAAACTTGACTTATACGATTGGTCTAGAAATAATTAGGGGAAATAGGAGTAGTAGTGAGGAGAACATTATCATGAGACACATCTATCATGGGTGATTCCGTTGCGTTGTTTGAGTCAATGAGGGGCTATCAAGATGGAGGGAGAGTATTTGTCTTCTGGCTCACAAGGTTGGAGGCCGTCAAGTGCATCCTTCCTAATATCTGTCTCCAGCCTCAGTATTTGAGTCCTCCCCTATCAAGGCCCAGGATTCCATATAAAAAGTATTTTGGGGAACATGAATTTAGCCTCCTTTCAATGCTAACTCTTGCACTATCAAGTTTCCAGCCTGGTTTTCCACCCATTCTGCCCTTCGGCTGAAGGAGATTTGAAGCTCTTTAAAGGTTGTAAAGAATTGCTTCTGGGATTCACTCACTGACCTTATTCGATTGCTTCCTATTTTCTTCCTTCAGAGTCTATATGATCACTAACAGAAGCTAACCGGTTTAATAATCCTTCTAATTATCATTTACGCCATGTATTCCTATGAAGAGTTATTATAAAACCAATTGTTATCTGTTCACTTGCGCTCCAGTCCACCACCAATGGTGAAAAGCCAGGTGCTGATTACATCAACTGGCCTCTGGAATTTGGAAACAATGCATCCCACGCTTGGGAACACTGCTTCACCCATGTATCAAGGGACTCAGAAGACTGTCAGTTTTGAATGTGGTCTGGAGCGGGACGGCGCTGTAGCAGTTTCAGGCTGTGATACAAGTCACCCTGCCACTCGGCTTAAATGGCATAGCAGAGCCCGTGGTGCAAGAAATGATTTGGGTAGATATGCACATCATATCCAGTCTCTGGCAAGCCACAGGGAACTCTTCGGCATTGACCATCCCTACGGCCCTGTCCCATAGGCCATACCATCCCTAACGGAGAACTACTCACCATTCAAAAAGCAGCTCCTTATGTGCTTCCAGGCCCTATTTGAAGCCAAGCAACAGAACATGTGACATCTAGTGACGGTGTGATAAAAGATGCCTATCAAGAGCTGGATATTTTCATATCCACCAAGTCACAAGTTAGTTCAAGCATAGTAGTAACATCTATCGTAAAATGGAAATAGGGCATTTGCTATTGACCCCAACCAATTCTAAAAAGCATGAATAAATTATGCAAGCAGGTGATTAAGATCTCATGCCACCCGTGTCTTTTTCTCGGACACTTATCTTTAGTTCGTATCAATGACCTTGTGGAGGATTCTCTGCAACTAGGAACAGAAAAGGAAGAAAATCTGGACCTGGTTCATGGATGGGCCCATTCAATATGTTGCTATGAGCAAAAATAGACTGCTGTCACATAGCAACTTCATTCATGGGTGATCTTAAAAGATAACAACGAACGGAAACACCGTGAGTGGTCAAAGCTTTGAGATGTTTTTGTGCTCGTGATTTTGTATTGAAAGAGAAGTTGCTTAAGTTAATGGAATTCCGAGCAGTGCCTAATGCCTTGGTTGCACAGGCAGATGCCTGGGAGCAGCGAAACCTGGAAAGCACTAAACAAACTAGTAGACAAAATAGCCCATTAGCAGAAGTAAAAAAAAAACAAACAAAAACACTTTGTCATCAAACACCCCAATAGCTGAATATTGCGCATATCCGTAAGTATCTTTCACAGCAACACATGGGGCCAAGAACATAAAATCTTTTAATTCTTTTTACCAAGCCTGATCAAGCTTCTGCTGCTGTTAAATGTCTAACCTATCAAGAGCAGACTGGTGAAAACCATTGAGTAATAATACCAACCCTTGAGGAAACCAATCTTTTCCTACAGGCATTAACATGAGACACAAAAGATTCACATACTTTCGCATTACGGTGTGGGGAAGCAACAATTTTCCCCTCATACGAATTAATGTTTTTTCTGAATATGACACTTCCTGTCATGTTCACAGTGCCTTGGCCTTGTACCAAAATGCAAAGCCTCATTAAAAATTATGTTAATCTTCTGGGGTGCCTGGGTGGCTCAGTCAGTTAAGCATCTGACCTTGACTCAGGTCGTGAACTCTTAGTCCATGGGATTGAGCCCCGCATTGGGCTCTGTGCTAACAGCTTGGAGCCTAGAGCCTGCTTCAGATTCTGTGTCTCCCTCTCTCTCTCTGCACCCCACCCCTGCTCATGCTCTGTCTGTCTCTCTCAAAAATAAATAAACGTTAAAAAAATTGAAAAATAATTATGTGAATCTTATCGGTAAATATCACCTTGAACCAAGGAACTAAATTTCTAGGAAGGACCTGTGACCTTGGGCACATGGCCACAGGATTGATAATTTATAGCATGTACTTCATCACCATGAAGGTGCTTGCCTGATAGGTCATTGAGATACCTTTTAAAAAGCACAGCTAAATTTTTGAGTAAAGATGAAAGTCTACAGGGTTGGGTCATTGTCATTCAAGACAAAGTATATACTTAGAACAATAGCTAGAATGCATAGGTTTGGGAACCGAGAGGTGGAAAAAGTATAGTCATTGTCAGTGACCCATTGAAGGAAATTATACTTCCCTTTTCAACAGCTTTAGTCCCTGATGGACTATAAGTACTGATTTCTAATGGAAGATGGGAGTGGGACAGGGGAGAGGGCAGTCTTCTACCAAGAGAAATAGAAAAGATTCAACTTGAAATAAAATTACTAATCGCACCTGGTCATTTTGAGCTACTCATGCCAGTAAATTGGGGAAGCAGGTGTTACTGTACTGGTAGTCATCAACCCTGATTATCATGAGGAAATTAGATTGCTGTTAAAAAAAAAATAGGGCATAAATATCAAGAGGACTCATGGGGGCACATCTAAGTGCTTCTTAACCCATTGACAATCACAGATGAGCAAGGCAGCAACCACAGTTTCACAAGAAAACAGTAAACAGAAGTTCTCTCAGGGATGATGGAAGGATTTCCCCACACCACTGGTTTTGAGGCTCACCCTGAATGGGCCTAAAGTGTGGGTCTTAGCTCATAGCACTATAACCTGAAATATACCATAGACTGGGTGACTTAAACAACAGATATTCATTTCTCACAGTTACACAGACTAAGATGTCTAAGATTAAGGTGCCAGCAGATATGGTACTTTGTAAGGGCCCTCTTCCTGGCTCAAATTTCTTCCAGACTCCATCTGCTTGATTCCAAAGTCGTCCTCATAAGTTTTATATTTTTATGTATTTGTTATAGCAGCACCCACTTCCAGGTACCAAAATTATCTTTACCGGTCAGATTTCAACCAGAGACATAGAACTTATTGAGGGGGTGTGTGTGTGTGTGTATTTGTAGTGTGCATGTATGTATGATAAATAACTAGATAGATAGATGATAGATAGATAGATAGATAGATAGATAAGGTTGTGAGGAGTAGCTAACAAAGCCAGAAATCCATAGAGCAGGTGATTAAGAAGGGGCAATGTCTGAAACTCATCCACAAGAAGGGAAGGTCACAAGCAGAATGCAACTCCATGGAAAAAGACCTAAGGTTTTGTCTCCAAGAGGAATTTCTTCTCTTTCTCTTGGAGAAATATCAGCCCTCCTTTTAAGCCATGGGGCTCGATCCCATGGACTGAGAGATCACGACCTGAGCCAAGGTCAGATGCTTAACTGACTGAGCCACCTGGCCCCATTCATATTATGCATGATAATTCTGTTTACTTAAAGACAATTTAAGGCTTTAGTTACATCTACAAAATACCTTCACAGAAACACCTCAATTAGTGCTTGATAGAATAACTGAGAAACACAGCCTAGCCCAGTGGACAGATCATAAAAGCCATCACAATGTTAGTGCTCCCTATGTAAGCTTGTACTTTGCTTCTACATGAGCAGAAAGTGAGTTCTACTGTAAGCATGTGGCTCTTAGGCCAAGACTTTTTTTCTCAGGCTATGAACTAGATATGTTAGAGAATTCTCATCCCCCAGGGCTCTCAGCCAATGACAAGCAGAACTAAGGATAAATCAGCTTCTTCACCCTCAGGAGTGACAACTCCTCTCCCAGCAGGACTGAGGTACAGTTACCCTCAGCTGACCTCACTCCTTCCCCTCTGTCCCACCTTCCCACTCCCCTACCAGTGCTCCCTAAAGATATCTTCCTTTTAAATCACTGGCTCTCAGATCTGTGCCTCAAGGTTGACTTCTGGGGCGACTCTTACTAAGACACCTCCTCTCAGTTCTTTCACCAGCTCCTAACCCAATTAGTCAGGATTATTGGTTGTAGATAACACAAACCAAATCTAGAAAGCCTGATAGTTAGAGGCTATTTGCAGTAAGGCTCTCAGATAGGTCCAGAAATGAACAAAAGCCTAAAGAGCTAGGGTCAGAAAATAATAGAAATGAAGAGAGGTGAGTGGTTGAGAACGTAGCCACAATTCTCCCTTAAAAACTGTCAGCTTAGAAAATCCAATCACTAGAAATTCACTATGGCACCTTAGGTTCTCACCTGCCACTCCCTCAATGGATTTGTCTAGTACCATTTTCTCAGCGGGGCATCTGATTGGTAAACACAAGGTCAAATGGCCACATTTTGGCAGCTAGAGATCAAGAATTGTGCAGACGTCCTTCCCTCCCCTACTTGCTGTAGTAGGTAGCTAAGGAAAGACCAATATCTTCTATGCTCACAATATCCGTTTGCAGTAGAGAACTTGCCATCTGGTGCATTGATTTTTGTGTGAGCAATGATATTTATGTAAATACTGGGTTCTAAGGAAAAGAATTTCAATTTCTACTCATCTTACCTGTTTCTTTAGAGCACGATCACATGACCTCTGGGTAAAACAGGATCGTGCACATGCACATATACACACACAAACTGCAGGGACTGCTTCAGGTAGAGATTGTTTTACGGAATTTTAACTGGTGACCAATCTCTTATTCTCTCCGCACTATGAGAAATAACATTGAAGAAAACTAAACGTCAGGAATCATTGTGTCAGAAGTTGTACAGGTTCTCTACAAAAATGTAAGTGGTCAAAGGTCCCAAACTGAGCTAGCCAAATTTGCGTTTCATACACCGAAGTAACAGTTAAAAAAGACATATATGTGAGGAATGGAAGCAGAGAGGCAGTGAGGGCTGTTCCAGTCATGGTTAGGTTAAATCAGGGGCAAGGCTGAAGGAAAGATGAGAAACAGCATAAGAGGACCTTTCCAAAACAGATTCCTGTGGCTGAAACCACCCCAAATCTAGCCCTTAATGAGAACAGTGACTTAAAGTATCTTTCAAGCATATTGTTTAAAAGAAAAAAAAAGAGAGAGAGAGAGAGAAAAGGAGGATAGGGAGCAAAAGAAGAGGAAAGAAAGAAAATAATATGTCCTACATTTCCAGCACATGGAAGTTCAAAACAAGCATAGTTTATTTTAAGTATATTTATATATTTGTTTCACCAAAAGTGCACCTGCTTTCCAGGCAGTCAATATAATTCCCTGCTTTATTATAAAGCTATCACTTTTCTTCACTTTTCCCACATCCTCAAATACAATGCAACAGACTGAAGATCTCAAGAACAATTACAACTCAAAAGCAGCAGAATACACATTCTTCTCGAGTGCACATGGAACATTCTCCAAGATAGGTCACATACTGGGTCACAAAACAGCCCTCAATAAATATAAAAGAACTGAGATCATACCATGCCCATTTTCAGATCACAATACTACAAAACTTGAAATCAACCACAGGAAAAAGTTTGGAAAACCTCCAAATGCATGGAAGTTAAAGAACATCCTACTAAAGAATGAATGGATCAAGCAGCCAATTAAAGAAGAAATTTAAAAATATATGGAAACAAATGAAAATAAAAACACGACAGACAGTCCAAACCCTTTGGGATGCAGCGAAGGCAGTCCTAAGAGGAAAATACATTGCAGTCCAGGCCTATCTCAAGAAACAAAAAAATCCCAAATAAAAAATCTAACAGCACACCTAAAGGAACTAGAAGCAGAACATCAAAGAAACCCCAAGGCCAGCAGAAGAAGAGAAATAATAAAGATTAGAACAGAAATAAACAATATAGAATCCAAAACAAAACAAAACAAAACAAAAACACAAAAAAAACAATAGAACAGATCTATGAAGCTAAGAGCTGGTGTTTTAAAAAGTAAACAAAACTGTTAAGCCCCTAGCCAGACTTCTCAAAAAGAAAAATGAGAAGACCCAAACACATAAAATCACCAATGAAACATATCACAACCAGCCCCTCAGAAATACAAACAATTATCCGAGAATACTATGAAAAATTATATGCCACAAATTGGACAACCTGGAAGAAATGGCCAAATTCCTAGACACCCACATACTACCAAGCTCAAATGGGAAGAAATAGAAACTTTGAACAGACCCATAACTAGCGAAGAAATTGAATCAGTTATCAAAAATCTCCCAGCAAGTAAGAGTGAAGGACCAGATGACTTCCCAGGAGAATTCTACTGGACACTTAAAGCAGAGTTAATACCCATCCTTCCCAAGTTGTTCCAAAAAATAGAAAGGGAAAGAAAGCTTCCAATCTCATTCTATGAAATCAATATTACCTTGATTCCCAAGCCAGACAGAGACCCCACAAAAAAAAGAGAATTACAGGCTACTATCCCTGATAAACACAGATGCAAAAATTCTTACCAAGATACTGGCAAATCGAATTCAACAGCATATAAAAAGAATTATTCGCCATGATCAAGGCCATGATCAAGTGGGATTCATTCCTGGACTGCAGGGCTGGTTCAATATTCACAAATCAATCAATGCGATACACCCCATTAATAAAAGAAAGGTTAAGAACCATATGATCCTGTCTATCAGATACAGAAAAGGCATTTGACAAAATACAGCATCCTTTCTTAATAAAAATCCTCAAGAAAGTCGGGGTAGAAGGAACACACCTAAACATTATAAAAGCCATATATGAAAAGCCCACAGCTAACTAATATCATCCTCACTGGGGAAAAACTGAGAGCTTTCCCCCTGAGATCAGGAACACGACAGGGATGTCCACTCTCACCACTGTTGTTCAAATAGTGTTGGAAGTCCTAGCATCAGCAATCAGACAACAAAATGAAATAAAAAGCATCCACATTGGCAAAGAAGACGTCAAACTTTCACTTTTCACAGATGACATGATACTCCCAGAACATTTAAACCAACCCCCTTTTAGGGACACCTGGGTGGCTCCGTCAGTTAAGCCTCTGACTCTTTGTTTCAGCTCAGGTCATGATCTCAAGGTTTGTGGATTCGAGCTCCACTTGGGACTCTGCCTCAGGCCCTGTGCTGTCCCCTTGGAGCCTGGAGCCTGCACAGAATCTGCCCCTCCCTCGCTTACACTCTGCCTCTGTCTCTGTCTCTCTCTCTCTCTCAAAAATAAACATTAAAATAAAAAAAGTGAACCACAAGCAAGTGACTGAGTCCTGCGATGTGTTCTAGGAAGTTGTAAAGTACATGGCGGAAGATATCATCAGAGACAAGATCAGGGAGGTCCTCGGGTACAGTGTGAGAGAATGTGTATGATATTAGGCAGTGGGGAGACATTAAAAGCCTTAACTGTAAGAACCATACTGTCAAGATTTTCATTTTAGATGGAATCGTGGGGAATGCCCTTGAAGGGGTAGGTTGGGGATGGAGAATACAGGGCATCACATCAGTTCAAATGAGAATCAATGATACCTGGACCCAGAGAGAGGTAGTAGGCAAGAAGGAGAGAATATGTGTTAAGAGATATTATAGGAGTTTAAAAAAAAAAAAAAAAAGTCAGGACTTGGCTTTGGTGCAAGTAGGGGTGAAA
Organism: Herpailurus yagouaroundi; assembly: GCF_014898765.1. Classification (NCBI taxonomy): domain Eukaryota; kingdom Metazoa; phylum Chordata; class Mammalia; order Carnivora; family Felidae; genus Herpailurus; species Herpailurus yagouaroundi. Next base: position 17,771,919 of record NW_024412403.1, read on the forward strand.
AGGCTCAGGTTAGGACCATCCCAAGTTCTCCAGCTTCTCAAATCTTTGCTTAACTGATACACCGGCGGTTCCAATGGAATTGAGGCAATTCAATGGGAGAGTGAAAACGCATCTCGGAGCCTGTTGTGTTTGATGTGCATGCATGCAGGCAGGCAGTTGGAAATGAAAGGAGAGTTAGGGGTCCAGAGAGCGAGGCAAGGAATCATCCTTGTGGTGGGCAGGAGACTGCCCTCTCCTCCCACATCTCCAGATCCCGTGAATATATTTCCTTTGTTATGGCAAAAGAGACTGCAGCTATTGTTCATTTATGGATCTCACGATAGGGAGATTATCTTTCATTATCCAAGTGGCAAAAGGTAATCACAAGGGTCCTTTCAGGGAAACATAGAAACAGGAGAGTCAGAGAAGGAGCTGGAAAGAAGGAAGCAGGAGTGATGGAAAGAGCTCTCTCTTTTCAGGGGTTATACACCTGGCCTTACACTTGGAGGAAAGGGCCAATGCAGGCCGACTCTGGAACCTGAAAGGGGCACGGGAAACAGAGGCTCTCCCACAGCCTCGAGTAGGAACACAGGCACACCAGCACTTTGATGCTAGGACTCCTGACCTCCAGAACCGTAAGGTAATGAACGTGTGTAGTTTTCAGCCACTAAGTGTGTGCCAATTTCTAACATCTGCAGTAGGAAGCACATACAAGCACCATATGAGAGTTGGCCCAACCCACAAGTGTGGTTTGAGGGAGAGGGTAAATACTGAGAGAGAAATGGTCGTAAAATAGAGCATGGGAGAAAATCAGTCTTTAAGGAGAAAGGTAGAGGAAGAAAAATGAGTGTATAGCTAACAGCTTCACAAATAAAAATGTATTTTAAACACACACGCCGACACTTGTACGTGTTTTAAATTTAGATCCAATATGGGAAAAAAAAAAGGATAGAAATCAATGAGATGTTTCTTTAGTTACTTTTCATGTGACATTCTCTCAAATTCGTTTGATGGGGAAGTGATTGTCTTTTTATATAGAAATTACCTGGCCTCACTCCTTTTTGCTTTTAAAAAGGAAATGGGGGGAGCTGGGTGGCTCAGTCCGCAAAGCGTCCGACACTTATTTTCGGCTCGGGTCATGATCTCGTAGTTTGTGAGTTCGAGTCCTACTTCAGGCTCCACGCTGCCAGTGCAGAGGCTGCTTGGAATTCCCTCTCTGTCCCTCTCTCTTTGCCCCTCCCCTGCTTAGGCGCTCTCTCTCTCTCTCTCTCTCTCTCTCTCTCTCTCTCTCTCAAAACAAATCAATAAAGAAATAAAGAAATGAAGTCAGAACCACACTAAACATCCACAAAACAAACTTAGCAAATATTCCTGGGTGCAGCTGGTTGGACGTAGTTTCTAGGGACCAGAGACTGTTGCTCTGTCCTCTCTCGGTTGGAAAAGTACAAGCATAGGTTACCCTGAAGAAGAGTGAATGACTTCTCTCTAGGGCACGCTGTCCCTACCCAAAAGTCTATATTTAAATAAATGCTCTCTGTGAAGTAAAAGGTCAGAAGTCTGTGGTTGTGGCTGGCAATATTAGGAATCGCTTGCCCTAACAGACGAATGTGTGGAAGAATGCCATGTAAAAGGAAACTAAAGGCACCAAACATTTCCCAACACTTTTTTCCCCCCACATTCCTCCAGTTGAATCCAAATATTTTACCGTCTTCTGCCAGCGTAGGATTCAAACATGTAGCTCGGGCCATCTGAGAAGCAAAATCGCAAGAGGCCAAGAAAAACATGAGCTAATCCTGTAGGTCTCCCAGTCGTTTGCAAATTAGCCTTTCAAAGTAAGAAACGGCCAGGAAGGTGAAAGACTGGCCTGGTGGTTTCAGCAAGAGACTTGAAGTGAAGACATACGGTCTTTTTTTTTCTTGAGATGGACATCGACCCGTTGATATTTTTTTTCTGGCACAAAGAAGAAATTTAAATTTTTTGTTCTAGGAAGGTCATTGAAATTTAATACCATAAGCCTGTTTTAAGTCTAAGGAGTCATGGGATGCAAACTATTGAGGTGTAGCGTGGTAGGTAAGGCCCTTCAAAGTCTGGTCCCGGCTGGCCCCTCCCTCCTCCTCTCCTGCTACTCCTTCATTCTAGCTGGGCCCTGTGCCTTGGAATTCCTAACTCTGCCCCACTTCTCAGAGCTTTGTACGTTCTCTGTTCTGGTACAAGAGTCCCTGCATCAGTGAGGCATCTCTGATTTTCTCAAGCACGAATAATCACTCCCTTTGTAAACCAGACATGCACTGTCCAATATGGCAGCCAGTGGCCATGTGAGGCTATCGAGTGATTGAACTATGGCTGGTCCAAATTGAGGTGAGCTGTATAAGGGCGAGACACGGGCCAGATTTCAAAGACTTAATAGAGAAAAAGAATGTAAGCTATCTCATCGGTCATTTTTATGTTGATTACACATAGACATGACAATATTTTCCTGTGTTAGGTTAAATGAAAGATACCATTAAAATAAATTTCACTTTTTAATGTGGCTAATAGAAAATCTTCAATTTTATATGTGGCTCACATTTGTGGCTCACCTTATATTTTTATTGGAGAGAACTGCTGTCGAGCTCATCCATCTCAGTCCCTGAACTTAGCAAACTCTATGACAATGCTTTGATCTATCTCCTCTAATAACGGATTTTCATTAATGGGAAGGGATCATGTCCCTTTTATCGCTCATCCTCCTTGCTGCCTATGACAACACCTAGAACTTAATGTTTATTTATTTTTGAGACAGAGAGAGACAGAGCATGAACGGGGGAGGGGCAGAGGGAGAGGGAGACACAGAATCCAAAGCAGGTTCCAGGCTCTGAGCTGTCAGCACAGAGCCCGACGTGGGGCTCGAACCCACGGACCTTGAGATCATGACCTGAGCTGAAGTCGGACACCCAACCGACTGAGCCACCCAGGCGCCCCAACAACACCTAGAACTTATTAGACACACGAAGTATCTACAGAGCAGAAATGAACTCCTAAGAAAATATTTTTTTCAAGAAATTATATAGTTCCAGTAATTTTGTTAAGACATTATTATTGAGTAAAATGTTATGGGGTTACATTTCCTCATTTTCCTTTTTGGTTCTTGGTGGCTATTTACTAATCTATTCTTCAACATTATGAAATTCTACCACTAAAATTATGTTACACTACTTTAAAAAGCTGATGATATATTTTTTTCTACCAAAAATAACATAGAATTTTTATTGGCAATCAACACAGTGATACTTTAGCTACGGACCCACTTAACCAGAAAACATTGCACGTTTTCTCATTTTTTTCCCTTAGCCTCAAGAAGACAGTATTAAATAAAAATAAAACAACTTTGTTATAGTCAGATATATATATATTTTTTTTATGTTTATTTATTTTTGAGAGGGAGAGAGAGACAGAGCGTGAATAGGGGAGGGGCCGAGAGAGAGGGAGACACAGAATCCGAAGCAGACCCCAGGCTCCGAGCTGTCAGCACAGAGCCTGATGTGGGGCTCAAACTTACAGACTGAGATAACATGACCTGAGCTGAAGTCAGACGTTTAACCAATTGAGCCACCCAGGTGCCCCAAGTCAAATATATATATTTTTTAAAGAATGTGTCTCACACAGTATAGCGTGGCAGTATAAATTGGTAAACAAATATTAATGTCAACATGTCAACATTGTGAGTTGGAAGACCGAGAGATTGTATCTCTCCAATTGTGATATTTGAAAGTACTATAGAAAGAAAATAATAAAAAGAAATCTAGTCTTAGAATAATAAAATCCTCAGATTGTCAAGAAAGCTGCAATTAGACTTTCTAACCTGTACTTACTAAGAAGGAATAGCTACTTAAAAATTTGTATGCGAATTTTCACAGAATAAAAATGCTTCGTTGACAAAGATGACTCGGGTTTTAGAATATCTGATTTTATTTGGATTTTATTATGTCTTTGTGCATTTTCTGAGTGCATATTAGTGACGGTGCAATGGAAGAGGGCAAGAAGAAGCCAATCAACTCATTCTAGACTTGAAGTAACCATGCCATGGATCATTAGTTTAAAGAATATGAAATATCGATTGATGTTGTTTTTGTTGAAAAATAAAATTCTTCAGTAAGGTCCACACGTGACTTGTAATATCCTATTTTTAAAAAGTGCTTGGGGCATATAGGGGGCTCATTTGGTTAAGTGTCTGACTTTTGATTTGGGCTCAGGTCATGATCTTATGGTTCATGAGTTCAAGCCCCACAGTGCAGAGCCTGCTTGAGATTGTCTCACTCTCTCTCTGCCCCTTCCCCACTTGTGTTCTCTCTAAATAAATAAATAAATAAATATATTTTTTTAAGTGCTTGTTAATTAATAAAATATGCAATCATTTTATGGCAATACTATTCTCTTTCAAGCTGTAGTGTATACCTATGGTAGAGCCACTCATTAATCACTTGACCTTAGGAAAGCTAGTGGATTTGTAGAAGCCTCACATTTCTCTGCAAAATACAGAATCTACTCACGGGTTCTGGTTACAAAGTTGTTATTTGCCTGCACAGTGTTACGGCAAGAGCAGTAAACTTGGATAAAGAAAATCTGGGTGCATTTGTTAATTTAGGTGAAACTTTTGCTTTCCTAGACTTCAGTGGCTCAGCCAAAAATGAGAACTTTGGATTAGATGAACTTCAAAATCAATTTCATTGCAAAATGCATTTAAAGAAAATACTGATTCAGCAACCATATTGCTCATGTGATACTGTTTAATGTTACAATGTGTTGTCTTTTAAAAAGTATATGTATAAAATAGTATTCATTTTGGAGGACCTGGGTGGCTCAGTCGGTCAAGCATCCAACTTTGGCTCAGGTCATGATCTCCGGTCTGTGAGTTCGAGCCCCGCATCGGGCTCTGTGCTGACAGCTCAGAGCCTGGAGCCTGCTTCGGATTCTGTGTCTCCCTCTCTCTCTGCCCCTCCCCTGCTCATGATCTCTCTCTCTCTCTCTCTCTCTCTCTGTCTCTCTCTGTCAAAAATAAATAAACATTTAAAAAAAATTTAAATAGTATTCAATTTATTCAAATACATAATATGTTGACGTTTATTTATTTATTTATTCATTCATTCATTCATTCATTCAGATACTCGACAACTATAAAAAGTAAGAATTTATTTATATTAGAAGAAGGTTGGGCAGTTTATTACGTCTCTTCTACCATTGTGAACATCAAGACCACGCTCTTGCAGAGACACAGCACAACTTAATCTCAGGTAGAGATTTATTTTTAGAGTTTCATCTTGGTGTCAGTTTCAAGATCATGCTTCGTCACTGTTCTTCTGCGCTACGATAAAAAAAAAAAAGTAATTTTCGAGTTTCTTGAAAAGTGAACCACTACTGAAAGTGCCCATCAGGATGATAATTAGAGCTTATAACTGGAGGAGTCAGGACTTCAAGTGAAGTTCAAGACCAGACGAAGTTGAACTTCACTGAATCTACTCCTATACAGACTGTTCATGCTTGGGTAGCTACTGAACAAATACCTGTGTGTCCACACATTCTTGTATTTATGACTTTGGCGCTGTTGAAGTTTGTAAAAGCATTGAGGAGCTGGGTTCAAATTTAATGGGCTCTCCGCACGCCAGAGTAAATTACTAACTACAAAAAATTCCTGAGTCCATGCGCACTGAGATCCACTACTCAGACTGAGAGGTTGGAGAATGTGACATAGATTACGACACATTCCTTTTTTAGCTTTCAAAGTAGGAGGGCGCCTTAAAAAAAAACAAAAAAAAACAAAACAAAACAAAAAACAAAAAAAAAAACCTCACAAACCCTGAAATAATTTGCCTCTTCGAAAGACATGTACTTTACTTTATAAATTGTTCCACAAATCTGCCTATGTTTTAATAACATTGCTGGAGATATCTTTCTAAATCTATAAATGTTTGGATCTCCCCTCTGCTCTGAAATGTTCAAAGATGACCCTGTTGCTTGCAGAACAAATCAAAATCCTTGATCACAGGCTTACAGCCAAATTGTTTTTTGACCCTTATCTCCTTCTACTTCCCCAAAGGCACCTTATGCTTTAATTGCACATTTCCATTGCATTTTGTTTTCTTTCATACACCTGCACCTCTGTCTTCTTCCTTCCATTCTTTTTTTTTTTTAAGTTTATTTATTTATTTCGAGAGACAGCACATGTGGGTGAGGGGAAGAAAGAGGGAGAGAGAGAATCCCAAGCAGGCTCCACACACCAGCCCAGAAACCAGCATGAGGCTTGAACCTGTGAAGCCGTGAGATTATGACCTGAGCTGAAACCAAGAGTCTGACACTTCACCGACTGAGCCACCCAGGTTCCCCTTATTCCTTCCATTCTTCTCAGATATTTTCCTAATGGACTGTCCCCTCTCCTATATCCCACTCCACCATGGTGGAGTGGAATTAAGCTCACCTTTTAAGGTCCATCACAATGTCATTTTCATTGTTACGTACTCTCAGACCTGCGGACTCAGTAACATGTCCTTCTTCTATTCCTCCATAATGCCATGTAGAGTACAAAGCAAAGAAAATGGTGCCTCCAACGTAGAAGGTGCTCAATTATTATGTGCTGAATTTTGAATGAAATTTATCTGGCAACTCCACCCACACGTGAACCACTTGGCGGCCAATAGTGCACACTCTACAGCAGATGGCCTGAAGCAGAATCCCAGCATGGCCACTACGGTTGTTTGCGCAATGAACTTCGGTAAATTAATGATGAGCAAGTTTGCATCTCTTTAGGCTTTTGCTACCTTATCCTTAAAATGGAGACATTTTGTGATGACTAAGGGCGTTAACAGGGGTCCTTGGATGGTTCAGTCACTTAAGTGTCCAACTCTTGATCTCAGCTTAGGTCTTGATCTCAGGGTTGTGAGGTCAAGCGCCATGTTGGGCTCAGTGCTGGGCATGAAGCTTACTTTAAAGAAAAATAAAATAAAATAAAAATTAAACAAGATAAAGGAGTTAACAAATATAAAACATTTAGAAGAACTCCAGCACATTGGGAGTTTTTTCATAAATGTTATTATTGTTATTGTTATGAGAAGTTCTTTCTTTATTTTTATAACTTGATTCTTTGCAAAAATTGTTGTCTGGTTGGTGAAATGGAAATGACAGGCACTTTGAGAGATGGAAAGCCTGACCATACCAATAGCCAGGAAAAAGGTGCATTTTCTGGCAGGTTGTGTAGAATTAGTAATTTGGAGGAGATCCCATGGTCAGATTAAGAGTAAGATGACACAAAATACGATGTAAGAGAGTGTCTCAGAAATGAATCTTTGCTTATGTAGTTATATATAGTCATGAAGAAGGAAAGAAAAGCTTTCAGGTGACTAAATAGGCAGTTTGGAATAAAGTGAGCATTTAAGGTCATTTAAAAAAAGAGAGATTTTTAAAATAATGTCTCAATAAAGATGTTTAAACTTTTCAAATAAAGTAAAAGGGGGGCACCTGGGTGGCTCAGTCAGTAAAGCATGAGACCTTAGCTCAGGTCATGATCTCGTGGTTCATGAGTTCTAGCCCTGCATTGGGCTCTGTGCTGACAGCTCAGAGCCTGGAGCATGCTTCAGATTCTGTCTCTCTCTCTCTCTCTCTCTCTCTCTCTCTCTGCCCCTCCCCCCACTCATGCTCTGTCTCTGTCAAAAATAAATAAAAACATTAAAAAAAAATTTTTAAAGTTAAAGAAAATGTGAGTAGGTGATTTGCATCTACATATTAGTTATTTTCACAGCAGTAACTAACGTTAGAGCATTTTCTAGAATTTCCCAAATACAAATAAATGAAAGTCTATAAGCAGATTATAAATCATGATTGAATCATCAATAAAGTAATAATAACTTTATAAGCACTGTCACAAAATGAGAACATTCGTAAAATAATGAAAATCCTGAAAAGCAGCATACGCATTCACTGTCTTCCATAATGAGAAGTCCTTTTTTTTAAGTCACTTCGGTTGTAAACTGCAGACTAGAAAATGTCCAAAAGAGAATGCGCAGAATCACGTACAGACTTAACCGGCCATGTTACGTGATACAGTGAATGGCATTTAAATGCATTGCCTGGTGGAGTTAAGACTTAAGGAAAGGACAGCTTCCTACAAATAGCTGAACCCCTGGCAAATGGAAGAATGACAAGACTTACCTTGTGGCTCTCCTAAGGCCAGGACCGAACCAAAAGGCTGGAAATGATAGGGAGAAAGACATCAGATAAGTTAAGAAGGACTAGAGGTAGCCCATAAAGTCATGGTGTAGACTTGGCGTGAGCCCACTGCATCACTGGAAACATGAAAAGAGAAATCGGATAAACATTTGTAGCCATTTATCAGACTAAGGTCATCTTCAAAAGGTTTAGCGACCAATAGGCATAATTCTACTAATCAGAAAGGATTATTAACAGCTATTTCACCATGACAGATAGATTCCACAGCTAGACAGGTAGATTCTGAATTACAAAAGGGATTAGACAAGAAAGCCACTTAGGTTTCGTAGCTGTGTTAACTGGTATTGAGCACGCATGAGGTAAAGGAATATTCTACAGGAAATTCACGTCTCGTGAATAGGAACCTTTGACTCTGTAGTCTCCCTTACTTTCCTGACGTACGTTTGTTCTTGACGATTCCCTCTTGTTCCATGATTTTCAAAACCATCTAAATGCTGGTATTGTGTCTTTCCAGACACATGTTCTCTCCCTCAGTGACTCTATAATTCAATCCGGATGAAAGCCAAAATCTTTATAATGGCCTTGAAGGACCTACACAGTCAGCTTCTCAGGGCACCTCACCTCACTGCTTCTCTCACTTCATCCACTACTTTTCTCCCCCTTGTCATCCCATTCCAGATATGTTGGCTTCTCGTTCTTTCTCTAAAATTCCAAGCACACTCTCAGCTTAGGACTTTAGCAAGCCTACTCCTTCAGCCTATGGTGACTTTCTTCTAAATATTCTCATGGCCCAATCCGTCACCCCTGGAAGCTCACCTTTTCAATGAGGGCTGCACTACTTTATTTAAAATGTTATCTTCTGACATTCATTCATATATTTGTATTATATTATTTTATTTTTATTTCCCACAGGAACGTAAGCACCACAACTGGAGGTATATTTTTCTCTGTTTTCATCGCTACACTTTTCACAGATTTCTTTGTTTTTTTCTTATTCAGGAAATATGTACCCCTGAAGGGTACACTTTATTGCCCCACTGATGATGAACTTGGCTCTGTTACTTGCTCTGGTCAATGGAACGTGGGCAGAAATCACAGTGTGCCACTTTTAAACAAAGACTTTCCTCCATGAAAAGGGCATGTCCATGGTAGTTGCTACTTTTTGGGACATGTTCCTAGAATGATAGATGGGCATGGTCGACGTGAATCCTACACGTGCCTAAATCCAAACTGAACTGAGCCCTGTAGAGCCCAGCAGAGCTACCGATAATCCACAGATCCGTGAAGAAGAGGCAAAGATTCTTACAACCCTCTAGGATGAGGGGTTATATGTTACATAACACAGCCCCGGAAAAGAGCTGACTGAGACATATCCCAAGTACCTATGCTTGGTACATAGGAGGTGATCGATAAATGTGTTTGAGTTAATAGTTAGGGTTAAATGACTTTGCAATTAACCTTTTTGTACTATCCTGAGACACTGATTCTGACTGGTGCACAAACTATTCACTAGGATTAATTTAGGTACTTACATAATTGTTTAATCTCTTTCAAGTCACTCAAATATCATCGAATTAATTATTATTCAAGAAACTAAGTACCATACCAAGGAACTAAAAGAGTACATGTGTTTTTTTTTTTTAATACCTGTTTATTCAAATGATATCCATATAAAACAAACCAAGTGATGAGGGCGTGTGGGGCAAGCCGAGGGCAAATACAGGATAACCACACCCTCCTTCCCCAGCTGGAGTATGTGTGATATTCCTCAGACACTCCTGGCTCCCCAAGAACAAAGGAAAGGGGTTTAAGTGCTTGCCATGGTGGTGTGGGAAACTAAGGCAAATTAAAAATTAAAATCCCTTACTGCCTATAGCCCGTGGACAAGTCCTTGACAAGGGCAGAGTGACCACCCTCTAGGAGCTCAGTAAGTCTGCTTTAACATATAAAAATTCCTTTGGAAACTTCCTTTATCTCAACTCCCTCAAGACAGATGCTGGCAATCATACTCCAAGCTTATGGCCCCCTGATCTACATCTGAAAGGTCTCATGACTGAGGGTTTACTAAACGTTAATAAATGCTGTTTTCCTAACAACATCTAGCCCCTCAAGGTCCTGGAAACCTTGCTTCCAAAATTCCTTAGAAATTTACTCTGTCCCTAACCCCCCTCCCACCCTGAAGGTATATAATCAGTTACCTGTCACGACTCCAGTCCATCTCTTCCTGCCCACGGGTCCTGTCCCAGTGCTTTAATAAAATCACCTTTCTGCACCAAAGACGTCTTCCGGAATTCTTTCTTGGCCTTCAGTTCCAAACCCTGCCCCCCATCACCCCAAAATCCCGTCACCAAGCGTTTGGTTGTTTTAACTTTTTAGTCGCTAACATCAAGTGCTTCAAGCATCAACACTATTTGTTTTTCAAGGAAGTACATCTGACAAGGATGTTGGTGGTCCCATCTTTTCAAGGATCCTGCCAGCCGGGATGAAGCTACTATTCAGTCATTGAACCTGGTTTAGTATGGTGTTTATTATGGTGTGACTTTGCTTTCGGTAACTTGCACAGCGAGGAAATTTAGTTTAAAGGAAATGATGGGTTTGGGGAAGACGCTAAGCCCCACGGTTTGGTAACGAACCAGATTGTCATAGCATCTACACTGGAACACAGTCACTTTATTTATTTATTTTTTTTAATTTTTTTTTCAACGTTTATTTATTTTTGGGACAGAGAGAGACAGAGCATGAACGGGGGAGGGGCAGAGAGAGAGGGAGACACAGAATCGGAAACAGCCTCCAGGCTCTGAGCCATCAGCCTAGAGCCCGACGCGGGGCTCGAACTCCCGGACCGCGAGATCGTGACCTGGCTGAAGTCGGACACTTAACCGACTGCGCCACCCAGGCGCCCCCACAGTCACTTTAAAAATTGGGAATTGCTCCTTTCTGTTTTGCTTTCCACGCTACTCCTGCTTCTTGTTTGACTTCTCTCTTTCCCTCTTTTATTGTTTTTCTCCTCACCACTTGCTTCTTTTCAAAGGCTATGGTAACGCTCATGAACGAGCGTGGTCCCAAGCTCCAAAGCAAACAGGCCGCAGAAGAAAAGGGATGAAAGAACCGAAGTTTAATTTTCCTGCCAGGTTTCGATGGGTCTCGAGGGCAGCGGGGGGTCCAGTCAGTTTTTGTAGGAACTGCTACAAGGTTGCCTCCCTTTCCGCCTCTATACCGCTATAACTGGAATTGCAAGAGCCATCCAAACATTTAAGAGCCAGCTTTTCTTAAAATTCATTTTCCACAGCGTCAAAAAAAAAAGCATTTATTTGCATTCTTGGTGAAGACCTTTTATCTGCCCAGCCCTGCGTATTTGGCATCCCTCCCACAGGGGCCCACCCTCACACCATTATACAGGAAGATTTCACTTCTCAGCTTTAGCCAAGAGCTATAATATGAAAGTCATTAACAGCAACATTCCTGTTTCTAGACGGTATCGAATTGACTAGGGAGAGGCCTCCGTGTGTGGTATTTATTTGATCTAGCTACTCTCATGAAAAGCTTTTTTGATTTTTAATCTCTTATTCGTGAGGAGGATGCCTTAATTCCTTGACTGTTTGCCGTGTTTAGCATAACAAATAGACTTAATATTATGCATATGTCACAAACATGGATTTGACGAATCAGTTTATTTTTCAACAAATATCTATTGAGCTCACACCCCTTATCAGGGACCATGATAAGTGTTACGGACACATCAATGAACAAAACAGGAAATAATCCTGGCTCTCAGGAAGCATAGATATTACTAAGGAGACAAACAAAAAAATAGTGTTAGTGTTCAGTGATAAAAATGAAAATAAAAGAAAGGGGAATTTAGAGTCTTTAGATTACAATTTTACATACTATACCTGGGGGTGGGGGAAAAAAAGTCTACATGAGAAAATGCCATGAAAACAAAGACTGAACGAAGCGATGTTTTAAATATATTCTTGTAATTACAAAAAGTATACATATTTGCCGAAAGGGGGGAAAAAAAGACAATTCAGACAATCCCAGAGAAAATTGGAATAATTATGTGTAATTCTACCATTCCCAATGAATCTTTATTTAAAACTTGATTTAAATTCATCCTAGTCTTTAGGTAGGGTTGGGCTCTGTGTATTTGTGTGACAGAGACACAGAGAGACAGAGACAGAGAGACAGAGAGAGGAAGTACCCAAGTTATTTAGAGAATTGAGAACGTACTCAAGGTCACACGGTGAAATTCCAATTGTCAGGCACACAGTCTCTGAAAACAATTTTTTTAAAACCTCTCAGGTTAAAATGATACTGTGTAGAAAATACTCTTACAAACGTCCTTTCACATACTCTGATCATTCTTTCTCAACATAACCATCACATCAAAACATACACACATCTAAAACATTGCTTAACGTGTAGTCTTGTCTTCATTCGTTAGGTCAATTTTTACTGATGCTATCAATGTTTCAGAGTGACCTTCTCCCTGCACTTCTGCCAATTTGGATATGTTAAGCAGCAAGAAAGAGCTCTAACTCAACGGACTTCAACAATAAGGTTAGGGTATACACATAAAGCAGGAGAGTGAGTTTTTCAGAGCTGGCTAATTTAAGAGCCCAGCGATGTCGTTCCCCATCCTTCTATCCTCCTCATAATGACTTTTTACCCCGAGACTTGGACCCTGGGCTGTCCATGGAGCAGTTGCCTACCAGCACCAACACCACTCCCCTGTACTCCGCATGTGATGCTGGGGCTGGGATGCTACGAACCCCATTTCTGCTGTTACGGTTGACCCTCTGCGACACTGGCCAGCAGGAGGCGTGAGAGGGAGCCTGCACCGCATGGAGGGAGCAGGGGCTCCTCTCTGGCCCCTCCAGGTCAAGTGAGCTGCACAATAACTTCTCCAACAGGCCAAGGCGGCTCCTTCCACCACCACCGGGTCTCAGAAGCTGTTTCATTTCATCCTCCGAGACACCAGCGCTACCGATGTTCCTTCCTCCTAAGTCAGACTAGAAGCTGCTGGACCCCTACCTCCACATTCATTCCAAGTTTAATCATTCCAAACACTTTCCTCTGTTCAATCATTCCAAACACTTTCCTCTGTTCCCTCCACCCATAAGAGGGGCAGATGGCTTCCTACACTTACCACGTCATGATTCCTTAATGTTGTTTTTTCCCTTTTGAGTTCTTCAATACACAATTAATCATTCTTGACACGAAATCCTCTGTGATATTAAAATAACCACTGTGGCTTCTGATTCCTTATTAGACCCTATCTAAAAATATCCTCATGGCAACAAGATGGCTGCCTCAAACCCATGTTTACATAACAGTTACAAATCTTTACATAACAAAACCCTGACACCAGGAGAGAACTCCCTTGCTCAGTTCCTTTGAAAAAAGAAGAAGCCTTTATGAGAAGACACCAAACATATGTCTTGTACTGTGTCATAGGCAAGATTTACGTCACATTGACTCTTCTAAGTCAATCCCAGTCCAAGGGTATAGAATTATCCATTATTTCAACAAATTAATTAAAATTGTTGGTAAAGGTTGGAGGAGCCCAGACTACCATGAAATATATGTACCAGATCAGATTCCTGAAAAACCTAAGGGTTTTTAAGCTGATAATTAACCTTGTCTGCCATCATAACTTATTCAGAGCTATAAATTTTCTCTCTCACCTGAAACACGAATATTTGGTTTTTGCTGTCATATTTGGCTCTATGAATAGCTTCAGATGCTAGAACTATGAAAAAACTGTGTTACTGAGAAAACTCCACAGAAGATGGTGTTTGAGATTTTTGTGGGAACTTGAGAAAAGATCATGTACATAAAAGTGGACATAGTAAGGGGCACCTGGGTGGCTCAGTCGGTTGAGCGACCGGCTTCGGCTCAGGTCATGATCTCACGGTTTGTGAGTTTGAGCCCCCCATCGGGCTCTGTGCTGACGGCTCAGAGCCTGGAGCCTACTTCTGATTCTGTGTCTCCCTCTCTGTCTGTCCCTCCCCCACTCATGCTCTGTCTCTCTCTGTCTCAGAAATAAATAAACATTAAAAAAAAATTTTTTTTTAAAGTGGACATAGTTCAGATATGATCCTCTTGGATCATTCATTGACCCCATTTCCCAGAGGAAGAGTCTGAGACTCAGAGTGATGAAGTAGATTTTCAAGATCTTCATGTCAGGTAAGAGAAGAGACAGCCAGCACCCTCCCACATTAACCCTAACTCCACACCTAGAAGCCATTTATCAACTCCCCATTGCTATTTGTCTAGATAAAAGTGGCTTTTGAAATTGTCACATGCAGTACAGGGCTGCAACATTTCTGATGTGTCTCAGTGAACTAAATTCACCTCCCAGAGCAGAAGAAGAGTTTGCTTCAGAAACTCTTCTTTGCTTTCTTGTCCATTCTTGCTGTTGCTCGTCATTAGGATAGTTTCCACTTTAGGGCTATTTTGAATAGTGATGATTTTAAGAGTCTCGTGCATGCCTTTGGACAAATCTGTTTCTGAAATTGTAGGTCACTGGGTACGCCTATGCCCAGCTTTAGTTGATACCCTTAAATGGTTTTCCAAAGTGGCTGTATGTTTATTTTACATCCCCACCAGCCTGTGAGATATCTGCTTGGTCTACCTTCTTTTCGATACACGTTAGCATCTGTATTTTGCTTTTGAAACATAGTAGTCATTCCACCACTATTTTTCATAGGCTTTGCAACACATAAGCATCAAACTATTTTTGTGATTGTCTCCATTTTCACTGACGGGTTTAAAATCATGAGGTTTTAAACCTTTCCCGCTTCCTCTTCAGATACCATTCTGATGATTTTTCCGTCTCCACTTTTTTATTTTCCTTGTTGGCAAACATACAAAAAATATTACATTAATTAAAAAAGCATCAGAGAAAGTATGTCCATGCGACCAACCGTACTTTTTGACATTAATAAAATACCAATTTCTCTCTTCACTTCTAAATTCAAAATTGCACATAGAATTCTTCCTAATAAACAGAAGATTTTTTCCTTTCCATTGTCTCGAAAATTAAATTTCTCTCAACCACATGAAAGAGAACCCAATTTCAAGCCCACTTCATTGTGAACTCAAAAGATGAGTCCATTGGGGTGCCTGGGTGGCGCAGTCGGTTAAGCGTCCGACTTCAGCCAGGTCACGATCTTGCGGTCCGGGAGTTCGAGCCCCGCGTCGGGCTCTGGGCTGATGGCTCAGAGCCTGGAGCCTGTTTCCGATTCTGTGTCTCCCTCTCTCTCTGCCCCTCCCCCGTTCATGCTCTGTCTCTCTCTGTCCCAAAAAAATTAAATAAACGTTGAAAAAAAAAATTAAAAAAAAAAAAGATGAGTCCATTAACATACATCGAGGATATATTTCTTGACTCCTCGTTAGTATTATCTTACTTATTCCATAAAACAAACAAACAAACAAACAACCTGTGAGCGTTTGGGTTTCTTACAAATAGGGTTCAGAAAACTTGTGATTCCTTTCATATACTATAAATAGCAGAGCTGGACTCAGAACTCAGATCTGCTAATTCAGCATTTTCCTACTTATGTGGCCAAGGAAATCTCTCCTCATAAAACACTTGTAAGCATTTTGCAGGACCTGTTTCCTGAAAACAACAGCTTGGAAAGCATTATTCTAATTTCAAATCCAACCAACTTTCCACTACACCACAGATGTCTTTAACAAGCTGTGATGAAACTGTATTTAAAACAGTACAGCAATTCAAGCCATCAAAATTCAATTAGTCTCAACATTCCATTCTGTTACTTTAGGTGAAGGACACAGTTAAAAGGATTACCCCAGAAACGTCCATAGTTATACATCTTTAGTTATTTTTGTTGCAAACACATTAACTTGCATAATTTGATTCAGAGGTCACTGGTTCTTATATGTCCAATTTGTGAAGACTTAAAAAAAAGAAGAAAAAAAAAAGACCTTCTCAAAATTACATCTCTGCTGCGGCTGCCGGCCAAGACATCTTTACATCTTTACAAATGTACATAAGACGGGAAGGAGAGGATAGTCCATACTGTAATCTTAAAGTGTCAGAAAACAAGTTCATGGGGGAACATACAAGGGAAATAGGAGCACGCACGTCTAACTTACATCCATACTTTTCCATAAGAATGACAACTAATATTTAGCTAGAGTTGACTGAATGTTTTAAGTGCTTTTCATTGAGTAATGTATTCAATATCTCCAAGCAACCAGGTAGGTTTTATTACTACTGATTTTTTGAGGGGTGAAAGTATGAAGGTACAGGGCGCCAAGTAACTTGAACGAGGCTACACTCTTAGCAAGTCGTAGAGTCTGGTTTGAATGGAGACCATCTGAGCCAGGCTCTGCTCTCAGCCATGACCCTGAATCACCTTTCAGGACCTTCAGGAAGTTCATTCACACTTTCCAGAATCTAGTATTAATCTGTCCCCTTTTAGAATTCAAATAGTCCATCTCTCTCTCTCTCTCTCTCTCTCTCTCTCTCTCTCTCTCTGTCAATTGTAAACATTATTTTGGGGAGAAGACAGATGAATTAATTTGGGGGTATTTAGCCTTGACATTACCTTTCATTTAATCTGTCATGAATGAATGAGAAAACAGAACTAGAAAACACTCCTTCTTTATCCCCTCAGTGTTTAAAGGAATATTTTTGATGAGTTCAGACAGACAACAGAGCTGACAAATGTCAACCAAAAGGATTCGTGTAAGGTTCTTCAATTTTCATTAAGTACTTCCTGCATTGCATCGACGAGAGCAATGATAATCAAAGTCCATTACACTGATAAATTAGGACAAAAACCCTCTTTTAGTTAACTTAATACTCTTTTTTTCAGGATGCCTTTGCACTCTTGAAGGCAAATTTCTCATAGTGTACACATTCAGTTTTGCGTTGGGGACATCGATACCTAAATACTCAAGATCTAGAAACAGAAACAGAAAGGAATAAAATTGCTGTACATAAGCCTGATGTGTCAACATTTCACTGTTATTTCTTTGTTTTATGAGGACCCCAGCATAGGAAGACCGTTGGTCACATCCTCCCCACCTGTCGACAGTGAGGTACATTCAAGGGATCTCTGAAATCAGATCCGTAAGCAGCCATCTTGGTATCCTGCTCCAAGTGGGCGCCGTGGCCTGCTCAGCACTCCACGGTGGCATCTCCCTGGTGGCACATAGCTTCAGACTATGACTTTTCAGAGCAACTGCTATCCTCTCCTTACTTTGATGCTTCCCGATTTCCATGGAGCATTTTATCAAATTTGCTAGGGCAGGTATTTTCAAAGATATCAGCTTATCACTAATTCCCTGGAAATAAAGGACACTTTATCTGAAGTGTCGAGAAGGAAAGCTGCTCATCTTTATTCCGAAAGGATGTCTAGGGACGGCTCTTACAGGCATTCTGGCAAAGGACACTTGGAAAAATGAACATTTAATCATCATAAATGTGGACAAGAGATCCCTTGTGCTTTGGCTTTCCTAGTAAGTGTCAAAATCAAAAGAGGCTGACGGGGTGCCTGGGTATCTCAGTCAGTTGAGCGTCAGACTTCAGCGCAGGTCATGATCTCACAGTTTGTGGGCCTCACAGTTTGTGGGTTCGAGCCCTGTGTCGGGCTCTGTGCTGACAGCGTGGAGCCTGGGGCCCACTTTGAGTTCTGTGTCTCCCTCTCTCTCTCTGCCCCTCCCCGGCTCACGTTCTGTCTCTCTGTCTCTCAAAAATAAACAAACACTAAAGAATATTATTTTATTTTTTTTTTAATGTTTGTTTATTTTTGAGAGAGAGAGAGAGAGAGAGAGACAAAGCATGAGCCGGGGAGGGGCAGAGAGAGAGGGAGACACAGAATCCGAAGCAGCTCCAGGCTCTGAGCCGTTGGCACAGAGCCCGACCCAGGGCCTGAACTCATCGACCGCACGATCGTGACCTGAGCTGAAGTCGGACACCCAACCAACTTAGCCAACCAGGCACCCTCCAAAATACTTTTTAAGTAAAAAAATAAATAAATAAAAATAAAAAAATAAAATCAAAAGGTTCCGTATGGAATCTATCTTCAGTAGGAAAAAGAAAAAACACGTGCATTTTATACGTGATCGTACTTCCGCTGTGCGCACGTGAGAACTGTACGTGTTTATAAAAATCCCTTCTTTGGTTTTCCCACACTGTAGCAGGGCAGCTAACAGTGCTTTGTTTGGTGTCGGTCTGTTTATTTGTTTTGTTTTTCCATTCAGAGCCAGTATTTACTGAGTGCCCTTACCGGGCTGGGCGCATTACCTGGATTTCTCGTTTCACACCCCCAGGAATGTTCCCAGGTAGGCATCAGTGCCACCGCACCTATTACAGACGAGGGAACAAACTTTCAAGAGGCTAAATAACCGTGGCCAAAGGAGTACAACTGGCACTGAACTTCTTCAGGCTCAGAATCCATTGTTTTGTCTACCATCGCAACCTGCATGGGCCACTGCTCTCAACCCCCTCTTTGTGTGGGGCCTGAAACTTGCTCACCCTTTCTCTCCCCAGATACTCCCTGGAAATCCCAAGGTCTCCCTTCACTCCTGCTGCTGTCAACTCCTCACTGAGGCTGCCACATCAACCCCGTTACTTGCAAGCCCAGCGGCTGTCACGGACAGAGCTCCCCAGGGGAAGGAACGTTGTCCCTCCAAGTGATTTCATATCTATACTTAAGGCTGCCCGCACTCCCCACACATCTGTCCAAGCAGTATGGTTTCTTCAATTTTGCAATCACCATTCCCTCTCTCTCTCTCTCTCTCTCTCTCTCTCTCACACACACACACACACACACACACAATGACCAGCTTCTCGGGGCAAAAAAAAAAAAAAAAAAAAAATCATAATATTATTATTGACTGCCTGCCATGTGAATTTTGTTTCATCTTTTCAGCAACCCTGTAAGTTATTTTGCAGACCAGGCCCAGAGGGTTAAGAAATAACGGCAGAGTGGGATATTATTTTATACTCAACAAGAGCACCTCCCCTAATGTCTGATGTTTCCTTTCGGGAATACATTTTTTAGCTGCTGCTTTCCCTGGGGGAAGGGTCTACTTTTCGAATAGACCTCTCTCAGTCCTTTCCTACAAGGGATTTTGAACTTGTCCTCTTTAGAAGTTGACACAGATTTTGTTTTCTTCAGGAGTTTACGCTTAATGTTTTAGGAGCTTCCCTGGATGCTCCTATAAAAACTATCCCTTGGGGGGGCACCTGGGTGTCTCAGTCACTTCGGCTCAGGTCATGATCTCAAGGTTCGTGGGTTCGAGCCCCACATTAACAGCACAGAGCCCGGAGCCTGCTTCGGATTCTGGGTCTCTCTCTTTCTGCCCCTCCACTGCTCATGCTCTATCTCTCTCTCTCAAAAATAAACATTTAAAAAATAAAAAAAAAAAAAAAGGGGGGGGGCACCTGGGTGGCTAAGTCGGTTGAGCGTCCGACTTCGGCTCAGGTCATGATCTCCCGGTCCGTGAGTTCCAGCCCCACATCAGGCTCTGTGCTAACAGCTCAGAGGCTGGAGCCTGCTTCAGATTCTGTGTCTCCCTCTCTCTCTGCCCCTTCCCCGCTCATGCTCTGTCTCTCTCTGTCTCTCAAAAATGAATAAACATTAAAATTTTTTTTCTAAAAAAAAATTAAAAAACAAGGTAATAGAAGGAAGTCTTGACTCTTGTAAAAAATTTATATCTACAGCTATATCTCTATCTATATGGCCATGATGAGCTGTAACAAGATTACATCGTTTCTAAGTGGACTCCTGATTCTCCCAGGACCTTGCTGATATGGTTATCAAAACCAACCAAATGCCTTCACTGTTGGGTCTATGCCTACCAGTCATCTATCTGATTTCCAGTTTGACTTCACAAATACCTTAACCAGGAGGGAAGTATGCCAGTTGGAAATGGGAGCACTTCAATTTCTGAAAAGATCTGGTCTCACTGGAATTCTATTTCAGGATTTCCAAAACATCAGTTGACTTCACATTATTTTTATACATTTTGCCAAATCTGTATATGACATGTTGCACTGTATATTTAACATTTCATTCAGAGTCACTCTCACATTTTTAACTTCCATAAGTTAGGAGAAAAAGACAAAACTTTGGGCAACTACCTAAATCGTGGTTTTAATGTGCCAGTTACCTTTTCAAGCTCATATTTAATGTGTTAAATAAGAATGTTTTAAATGTATATTAACATACCATCTATAATCATCTCGGGAAATACCAGTTGGCTGCAAAGTACATAGTGCAAAACACAGTTAATGCTTATAAATTAGTCATTAGTTCCTTGTGTATTGAATTGGCGTTAACATATACTAATTGTTTGGTAAATTAAATTACCAGAAAATCTAATAATAAAATCCCAATTTCTTAGTTAAATTTAGTTTACATTCCTGCTAAGTTTAGATGCAGACTTTTACCATGATCAAGCCCAAAGTGAACATTTATCCTTCCATGATGTTTTTATCTCTTTTTTGTCAATTTCATTGACTTGTTCTCTTCCTTGGGCTCTGA
This sequence comes from Herpailurus yagouaroundi, assembly GCF_014898765.1. Taxonomy (NCBI): domain Eukaryota; kingdom Metazoa; phylum Chordata; class Mammalia; order Carnivora; family Felidae; genus Herpailurus; species Herpailurus yagouaroundi. The sequence goes on from NW_024412403.1 coordinate 17,792,621, forward strand.
AAATATTTTTCAATGCTTGTATGCAGGAAAGAACCCTAAGTCTGCTTTCCTTCTTATATCTCTTTCCAACCTATCAATGTCTTGAAATTTTCTCTTGTAATGGCCAATTGATTTGCTATTAAATTGAATTCCACATTATCTATAATTTCCCTGCGGTTCTCATCATGTACCAATCTTTATTTTCAAAACCAATGTTTTTATGATTTTATGCAAAACTGAATGGAATACAATTATGGAGCTTACGCTTTGACCAACCAGACCTAAACCCAAAATAGAGCAAGCTTATGTTTCCCTACCATTTGTGAGAAGTATCCTCTCTCAATTAAGGCAGTGAGAAGTGATATAAATCTATTATGTTCAATAGTTTTTCTTTCAGTTTGAGGTATGGGTTTCTAAATTAATACTACCATCATCCCTATTAATTTCTCACTTTAAAGCATGTGTAATTAAATGTTCATTCTGTATATATCTATTTTAATTTTTTGAATAATTTAGAAAACCAGTGGTAAATAAACCTGCAAATTCTCAGAATATATATATATATATATATATATATATATTCATCTAAGCTTCAGAATTGAAAGCTGGAGTTCATGGCATTCTCTTTTGATTTCCCATTATGATTTGAGCTGATCTAATAATTACTAAAAGCTTTTGATTGTCATCCTAATTCAATAAATATTCTTAGAGCACTTACTCTAAGAGTGGCCCCTGTGCAAGCATCGGCATGCTATTAGACAACATGCCACCTAGATAGATTTTGGAAAAGCAGAAGAAAGCAGTGTAAAAAAAATAACAAGAGCATCATTTTGCATGTGGAAGGGATTGGAGCTTTCCCTGCTGAGTCAGTAACACAGTGTCAATGGAGCCACCAGTTTCAATGGAGCCAGAGTTCACCTGAGATCAAGAACACGTAATCGAACTGCCAATTCCTGGGAAAAACGAGGATTACCATGCTGCTGTTGGAAACTGAAATCAGGATCAGGTAGGAAGTAGGTGCCGCAAGCAGGAATTAAAAACTGAAACACAGGAGATACAAATCAGATCACCAAATTCAAGTCAATGTCGGGGCTTCACAATATCTGATAGACACTTTGGCTACCGTTTCTTAGCTCAATAAGTATATTTTGAGATTTGTCAGACGACTTTCACCACTACCCCATGCTGTTCCCAAGGAGAGTGGATGAAGATGTGTAATTCGGATGTATTTGATGGCTCCAAAGGAAACTCCAATGAATATAACAGACCTGGATTTGTTTTCTGTCTTCTCCTCTCACCCACCAAAGAAACAATTTCCTTTTTTTTTTTTTTTAATGTTTATTTATTTGAGAGAGAGAGAGAGAGAGAGAGAGAGAGAGAGAATGCATGGGGGAGGGGCAGAGAGAAAGGGAGACACAGAATCTGAAGCAGGCTCCAGGCTCTGAGTGGTCAGCACACAGCCTGATGCGGGGCTCGAGCTCATCGAGGGCAAGATCATGACCTGAGCCAAAGTTGGACACTTAACCGACTGAGCCACCCAGGCATCCCCTGAGGCGGAATTTCAATAGCTCTACTTTTAGGACCTAGAAACAGTCACGGTTTGCTTCAAATATCTTTGTCCTTCAGGCAGAGGTAACTTTGCCTGGGGTTAGTCCTTAATTTACCACCATTCCTTAACTTTCTGGTGCTTGAGGTCAAATGTTTTGATACTCTCTTTGGAATTCAAAAGACTGTCATTTCACCCAGTATCCTGTTCCCTCTGTAGGCTGGATTTCTGCACTGGGACTCAATCCATGTGTTGGGAAACCAATGCTTAAGTATATAATTTTGCTCTTCCTTTCCATATGCCACCCAGGGACCTAGATCCTGCCTGTTCAAGCCGTCTTGTTGGCTTTCTTTTCCTGCTTGGGCAGACCTCCCCAAATCCTGACATGACACATACTGAGTGGATTCCTGGAGATCGCTAGCCACTGAACTGCCCAGCTGACAATTCAACTGATAGGTTGACCTTCCCGGTTTTGACTTTTCCCAGAATTAAATCCAAAACCTTTGTTACCCACCCCCTTTTTAAAATGGCTCCACACCTCAATCCTCTCCCCTCCCAAACGACACTCTTCTGACTATATCTAGTTTTCCATCCCCCCATGACTCACCCCAGAACTCTGAAGATTGCATTTCATCCCTGAGGAAATGACCTAGTTTATGCTTGGTGCCGAAAGAAAGAAAGAAAGAAAGAAAGAAAGAAAGAAAGAAAGAAAATGAAAGGGAGGGAGGGAGGAATGAAGAAAGGAAGACACTGATAGACACAGTCTTTTCAGATTGTATTTATAACAAGTTTTCATAGCCTTAAAGTCTCAAAAAATCATTTTCTAGGAAAAATCATTTATTTTTTCATTAAAATAGAAATAGCTATCTATATGATTTAGAATTACATAATTTGTTTTTTACATATTATATAACGTATTCATTTTTTTATAGTTAATATATTTACTTCCAATTATTCAAATAAATTATTTTCATGGGCCAAGTGTTAACTCTTTGTTGCAACAGCAGAAAGAATTCTGGTAATCTCATCTGAAGGTTACCCTGAGGGGGCACCTGGGTGCGCAGTCGGTTAAGCGTCCGACTTCAGCCAGGTCATGATCTCGCGGTCCGTGAGTTCGAGCCCGGCATCCGGCTCTGGGCTGATGGCTCGGAGCCTGGAGCCTGTTTCCGATTCTGTGTCTCCCTCTCACTCTGCCCCTCCCCCGTTCATGCTCTGTCTCTCTCTGTCCCAAAAATAAATAAAAACGTTGAAAAAAAAAATTTTTTTTGAAGGTTACCCTGAGAGTAGATGCAACTTCACAGTTGGAGGAGGACTCTGCATCACCAGGTACAGCCTCCTTTGAAATCCTTCTGGATTCTTCCCAAGAACTGGCAGAGCAAATCCCAACTCAGCACCAGGGGCCAGGTGATCTTGGCTATTATTTGGATCTCTCCAAAGCTTCTCGACAGGCACCGACCCAATAAATAAATATATAAATACTCTTTCATTCCTACTTTCTACAGATGCTTTACCTAAAAACAGGGCACATTTCTACATCTATTAGGAGAATAAAGTGAGATTTCTAAAGCAGTTACACCTTGCTAATTTAAAATGTAAAGCCATTACGTATATAACATTAGGTAATAAAATATGTTGTATAACACTTTATGTACCACAGTAGGAGTCATCAAACTTTTTCTGTAAAGGGACAGATGAAAAATATTTTACGTTTTGTGGGTCATAAGGTACTATTTGCAACTAATCACCTATGCTGTTGTAGAATGAAAGCAGCCACGGACAGTCTGTAAGCAAACGTGTTTGGCCGTGTTCCAATAACATTTTATTCACAAAAAAAGAAGTGGCCAGCTCATGGGACACAGATTGTAAAATACTTGGAATATTAATACATACATAATTTAATACAAGATATAATAAACTTCTTACTGGAAAACATCATTTAAAATGAATATATTGAATAATGTATAATTAGCGGTGAAGGAATGGGAATTATTCCTTTCCAGAAAACATTCCGACTAATCATCGTGTCACGCACTTTTCTCAGCTGCTGCTATTTTCTACCTCATTGGTGAAATCAATTAAATTCAGAGCACTTTCTTTAAAAATACATAAGTTATTTTATTGAAGACCAGTGCAATTCGTTTCTTTCTGAAACACTTAAATTAACCATGCGATCTAATTAGCAAATTAAACAGGTAACAACTAGAGGCATTTTTCTAGTTTTAGCTTGTGATGGTTTATTTCACACTTTCATTTGCTTTTCTCCTTCTTAAACAGAGGATAAATTAATTAAACAGAGCTCCGTGGACTGAATATTAACAAGAAACACATCTGTGATCTTCACACAGGCAATTTAATTACTAATACAACTTGCAATTTTACTATCTTGCTCAGTAGTTCTCAGTTTCCATGGTACGTCCATTCTAGTGTTTGTCTTTTATTAGCAGATGTCTCTCAGACACCCCAGATTTTATACGCATTCCAGTATTAACTCCCAAAGTATTAAATGAAAGGAACTGACCCCGTCTTGAGAATATACAAGCATGTAGCTCATGGATCATGGAAACATTCGTTTTGCAAAATATCAGACAGATATGATTATATATATCATATGTTCATACAAGCCCAAGATCCCTCTAGAATATTTCAACCCTCTTCAATACCTCCAAGTACCATATTAAAGAGGTCAGAGATAGTTCTCGTTTTGGGGGCACAAGGAAAACTACCATAATGAGTCACTTTCTCCCCCCCCTTTTATATATATATATAAACTGGTATTCTTACCAGATGTTCTCTAGTGGGAAGGGAACTCACCTGCAGTATCCTTCCTGGTCCCAAACTGTTATCAGAGGAGATTTCATATCATTTGTCACCATCCTTGGACAAAAGATCTCATATCACCTGGTCTTTTTCCCTTGGGTGAGAAAGTTGAAAATCAGTTGAAGACCATTGCAAGATTATCTGTTCTGTTTTGGAGAGAAGTTTTACAGAAACAGAATGAGTTTAATATCATGCATAATAGGTTTAGAGTTTATCACTCCTTTTTCTCTCTATAAATGGTTTCCAATGATTTCTATTTATTTTAAAACATCGCACTTTCAAAAAAAAAAAAGGTTATCTCATATCTCTTCACTGGAGCTTCAAATACCAGGTACATATAAGAATTTTTTTTTTTTTCTTTCTGAGATATGAAGAGGGACAGATTCAAACAGTCCTACTTCTAATTCTCTGCATTATTTGCTCTTTGGAAGTTACCGATCAGTGGTAACTGATTGATTGATTGATGATGACCAGCCCTCTATGTCACTCAAATTCATGACTGGGGGCTCCGAGAGTATCCAGCTCCCATTGGACAGTTCTGGTCAACAGGTCACTTGGTGTCCCGCAACCTTATGTTCTGTTTCTATCAGGGCTCAGTCACAGGTCAGAAGCTGCTTTGCTAATAATGTGTACTTCCTGGCTGCACAGGGCCTGGCCTTGCCCCAGGACACTAGGAATTTTCACTTCAAAGCTCTTTTTAGAGTTTGCCAGAGTCTCCACATGAGCTCTTTTTGTTTTGTTTTAAACCTCAGATACCTCTAGAACCATGGAGTCTACCGGATTACCTGGCATTTTCGGCAGGATTGTTTATAGTGGCCACAAAGTTATATCTTTCTTTTTAACCCACTTACGACTAGAGACCTTCCACATTCACTTAATAAATGAGTTGTATCGTATAGGTGGACTTGGAGAAGTCTACCAAGTTTGTGCTTCTGCTTTAGTGGAAGGAGATACAAAGTTCAATAACTTGTTTTTCACTTTAGAAGGGATATCCCAGGTTGCCCCAGACAACTGGAACCCTTAAAATAACACCAATGTAGTAGCTTTCTGAATGTTTTAATTCATTTTCCATCCTCTGGAGTACATATTTTTTACCAAAGCATCCAGATATGAATTGCCTATGAATTGATATGAATTGCCTATCAGTTCCAGTCAACATGATGTCATCAAATTGTAGACCAATGGTGCATCTGCAGAATATCCAGGTGAACCGAGGCCCTTTGGACTATATATCGTGACCAACAGCCGACTTAACATACCTCTGGGGCGAGGCAATGGATTAACACCATTCATTGTTACTTGTGAACTGCTTCTAATCCTATGTTCTAACGACCTTGAAAAATAATGCATCCACTAGGTCAATAGCCACACCAGAGGCTGTTAATCTTCGTTGGTAAAGATACCACATCTGACACAAAAGCTTTGATTTGGGCTACTATCAATTAAGTTCGTGGTCGTAGTTATTGTTTTGGCTGTGAGGAACATGGGCAAGGGAGTGGTAAGGGGGTAGGTAAGTGATGCAGCCCCTGAAGAGAGCAACATTGCCCTAACACATTTAAGGGCTCCTGAATGGTGTTCAAGCAAGGAAAGTAGAGTGAGATTACATCTTTCAACAAGGGAGAAAGGGGACGTTTGTTTTGGCTCAGCGGGTTCAAGGAAATCTGTAAGTGCCAGGTTCTTAAGAGCATCTCTGTGCTAAGATTCAGGGCCCCATTCTTTCCTTATCAGAGCCTTTATTTTGACATTCATTTGATGAGATGATTATTCAATCACCTCGGAAGTTCTGCTACTCTCATCATTAGGTTGTCAGCCTAGTTTTTAAATTGGTCATTTCTCAGGCCAGAGGGGATGAGGGCTTTTAAAACACTACCGTTGAGACCCTCTGACATCCACATGTCTTTCTGAATGTGTGTTTGACCTCCTGGACCCTGTCACTTTCACCTTTGAAATCATGAGCAACAGTCATCCAGTATCACAGTCATTCTAATGACTGTCTCCCTATACGTCTCAAACATCAGACACATTGCACAAGCCAGTTCTTCACGTGTACCTGCATCTTATTTCAGTTCACTAGGAATTAAAAATTGTTGTTTTATTGCCACAGCATTCCAGGGAATGGTGACACTCAGATTCACCAACTATCTTCAGCGATGTGGTCCTCATTGTCCCAAGACAGTGGGAGATTCAACTCCAGAGTTTCATCCTTACGGACTGCTTCCTAGGGTAACTTCTTGAACCACCTATCTTAGATTAGATTTCCTAGAAACAGAGACTAAAACAGAAATGTGAAGGCAGAGGCTAGATTGATGGATTACTTTAGGAAAAAAAACCTGGTAAGAGAGTGAGAGAGGAAAATGTAAAAAAAAAAAAAAGAAAGAGCTGAGCAAGGGTGTGTCTCAGGTAAAGTCTGACCTTGACCTCATCCGTGGGATGCTCTTGAGCAAAAATCACTTGAGTTGTCCCATCTTGAGGCAAGAGGATCAGGTTTTGTACACTTGTATTGGTAAGTCTTCGCTATGGGCCGTCCTTGGTGATGATGATGGAATATAACCTTCTTGGCCAAGCAGTTGTCATGGGGGGAAGGGGGAAGGCTGATGAGTATGGGACAGATGAGTATGGGACACACAACCCTTCTAATAGCTTGTGAAAGACATCCAGGCAGGACACCAAATGTACCCAGTATGCTTTTACAAAAAATAAGAAAGAAAGAAAGGAAATGAGAGTATGAAGTACATTGTAGTTAATTCTGATTCTAACAGACTTCTTTCAACCAAGGTAAGTAAAATGTTTCTAATATTATGAATCAATTTCCTGAGATAAGAGATCAAATATAATGACAATTATTTCTTTATTTAATAAATACTTATTAAGCACCTGCCTGTGCCAGCATTGCAGGCTGATTCTGTTCTATTACAGAGGGCTCTATTATATGTAGTCATGTAATAAGAATAGTAGATATCTTTGGGCCCAAAGCTTTCGTACATGACCAAAATATTTTCCAGACAAAGTAAGTTTGCAGCTACAGTGACCAATGCTGAACATACTCTACGAAGTGATAGATACATGATATAGGAGTCATACCTGTGTAGTACATAATATGGAAACATTCAGTCAAATCATCAGCACAATATACTCAGCAGATTATACACATGACAGAATACAAACACGGCTAAACAAAATCAGTATCCTAATACGTCTCACAGACTGGCTCTAGGACAAAGCAATTCAAATCCAGACTTGCTGAAAATGCTCAACCGGTATGTTTGCAAGGCAGTCAGCACTTAGGGTTATTATACTACACTTCAGATAACCATATGTCAGAAGAAATGTAAGTATATGCTGAATGTTGAAAGAGGGAATGAATTGCCATTAGCAAGGAACAGAAATTTAACCATAGTAGCCAATTTTAGACTAGGGATTTAAACTAAGAAACAAAAGTTGACAGAGCATAGTTTGTCTATGTGCATAAAAAAAGTGTTTTCTCAGTCAAGATTATACTGTAGAATGCATTCTTCTAAAAATCTCAGGGGCTCAGAGGTCCCGGGTGGCTCAGTCAGTTAGGCGTCCAGCTTCGGCTCAGGTCGTGATCTTATGGTTCATGAGTTCGCGCCCCGCATTGGTCTCTGTGCTGACGGCTCGGAGCCTGGAGCCTGCTTCGGATTCTGTGTCTCCTGCTCTGTCTTCCCCTTCCCCGCTCACGCTCTGCCTCTTTCTCAAAAATAAATAAACATTAAAAAAATTTTTTAAATCTCAAAGGCTTGAACAACAGAGGATTAATTCTCAGATGTGCAACATGATAAGCGTGGATCAATGGGACAGTTTCTGTTCTCTGTGGTCACTCGGGTTGATAAAGGATTCACCATCCCATTATGATCGAACAAACACTATGTCTCTATTTCCTGGGATGGAACAGAGCAAGGCAAATCGCACATTGGCTCTTAAGTGCTCTCTTTGGAAAGTGACAAGTGTCACCTTCAGTAATATCCTTTTTACCCCATCCATCAACTCCGTGTCTCCAGATCAATAGCAAAGCATGCAGAAAAGCATATTCCAGGAACAGGAGGTAAAACAGAATTATTAGTGTTCGTTAGTATGTTCATAGTAAATATCCCTGAGTTTAAAAACTATATATATACTAGCCTCTCTACTGTGGTCTCTAATAAACATTTCCCATTAAACAAACTCAGGTTTTTTGGGGAAAATAACTAATTAAGGCCTTAGATGGCAAATGCATAAGAGGACCCTAGAACCTCTTGTCTTACTTGAGAACAAGCACTATCAGAGTGCATTATCATTATTATTATTTTTTAAGACGAATGATTGAAGTATCCACTGGCAAACTGAGCTTCAATATAATAAAAGCTGCAGTAGATTCAAACTCGTCAAGTATGCTCAAATCCAGAAATTCCTAATAATGTTTAGGGTAAAAAGAGTTTATTTATCACACTTGGAGGATGTTCCGTGACCAGCTATCTCTTCTGCTGATTAATAAAAGGAAAAGTAAGTATTTAATATGCCTTTCCTATGTAAGTTGTACCTCAGAGCAAACAGACAGTTTTGGAAAAACTTGCTCTAAAAATAATCCAAATTAATAAAAACAGAAGGAATGATTGATGGAGAAATCACCATGTTGTTAAAGTCTCATAAAATAATGTAACGAGACAATGATCACCATTGGCTCCTAAACGTCACACAAAGAGAGACAACCCAACGCTATGTGTTTCCTGAGAGAAGTTACATGACCACCTATGGAGCGGAGGATTCTTGTCACAAAATTGGAACCTGAATCTGATCAGACATATGCATCTACCTAGTTACAGAAAGAAAGAGAAACATATTAATGACTTCACAAGCTGCAATCAGCAAAATCCACGACATAGGGAAACTGCACACATCAAACAACTCTGTTCATTCAACAAGTAATTTGCAAAGATAAAAAAGTGCCAGAGGAAGCCCATAGGCAAAAAAGACTCAAGAGATTCTCCACCAGATGCAAAGCATGGGCTGTTTTTTCGAACTTGTCTCAAACAAACTATCTAGAGGGGAAAAAAATTGTGAGTAATTTCTAGAACTAAAAGCTAAGTTACAAATCGAAGTGTTCTTACCTGACCCGATTCATTGGGTAAGTTGACGAACAAAATGATCAGAGTATCTCTGCTTTCTAAGTAAACTCAGTCTAGATTTTAACATTTACTCCATATTCTATAATTTACTTTGTCAACTTTTATTTTGAAAGATCCCTTGCTCTACATGTATATCATACTTTCAAAATGTAATAGCTAATTAATTTTATCAGAAACAAGTAAAATGTTTCACTAATTTCTTGAATGGTACCATGTAATTTTATGCATGTCTGCAGGAGACACTCCTTTTGACTGTGTAAGGACCATGTCTTGTTTACCTTCTAATCGGAAAAAGGTGCTGAATAGTAGGCAGTCAATATCCATACCCCATGCAATGTAGTGTCATATGACTGATGAGTGAACGATCAAAAAAGTGAGTGACCAAATGGTGCTAACAGAACTTCCTCAGATAACTGCTTGCCATGAAACATGACTCCCTAATAATTGGATTCAATTGATTTTAAGTCTTCCCTCCCCACTCCATCATTCCACTCCACCGAGACTCTCTACTTACGGAAGCCAAAAAGTTAACTTAAAAATCACGGCAGGAAATATAACGAATTTATAGTACATTGAATCACAAATTTTGAAGAACAAACTCTTCAGTATTGCCATGCACATTTAAGAATGAATAAAGATTAATTTCTGTCAGTCAGATTTTAGAAACAAATTTTTAGTGGGGTGCCTGGGTGGCTCAGTCGTTTGAGCGTCCAACTCTTGATTTCAGCTCAGGTCATGATCTCACCGTCCATGAAATCAAGCCCCACGTCAGGCTGTGTGTGAGATTCTCTCCCTCTCTCTCTCCGCCTCTCTTCCCCTCGTGCACTTGCACTCTCTCTCTCAAAATAAATAAATAAACATTTCAAAAAGACTGATGTTTTTAGAATAAACATTGTACGATTGTACTAAAAAATTGTGAAAGAAAGTGTGAGATGTCAGAAGGTTGCCAAACCTTAAGTGACCTTCCTCAAACGTATGTCAGTGCCAAACACACGTGATAAAAAAGACATTTCCTTTCTTCTTAAGGGATACATTTCAGACGTGTGTTATAAGATTATAAAATTGCTTGTAGGACAAATTTTGCAGAGCTTTGAATGTTCTCATGATCATGACCAAGCCGTTGTGTCTAAATCATTTAAGGACAAGTGATTAAATCATCCAACTAAGATAAAATAAAAGACAATGGTATCTTTTTTCTCACTCTACCTTGATCGGGTAACTATTGGGTAACTAGTCGGGACTGTTCCTGACTAAATAACATGGGCATCAAGGATGAAAAATCGAACCATAAGGAGTGGTTCACAAGTTGGAGCCCCACATCAGGCTCTCCACTGCTAGCATTGAGCCTACTTCAGATCTTCTCCCTCTCTCTCTGCCCCTTCCCCACTTGCACATGTGCTCTGTCTCCCAAAAATAAATTAAAAAAAAAAATACACAAAACACTAAAGGGATGCCAGGGTGGCTCAGTCGGTTAAGTGTCCAACTTCAGCTCAGGTCATGATCTTGCAGTTCATGAGTTCGAGCTCCCTGTCGGGCTCTGTGCTGACAGCTCAGAGCCTAGAGCATGTTTCACATCTTCTGTCTCTCTCTCTCTCTCTGTCCCTCCCCCGCTCATGGTCTGTCTCTCTCAAAAATAAATAAATGTTAAACAGAATTTAAAAAACCTTAAAAAAGAAATTATATAGTGTCCACCTAGGCACCTAATATTAAACCATATGAAATGTTTCTTTCAATCATCATGCCTTTCTTTGTTCAATCAGGGAATTCTGATGTCAATAATCCAAAAGATATTGTTCTGATCACACAGATTGCAATGACAGACAGCTCTACACACAAAAACCTAAGCGGTCGGCTTGGTGCTTCTTTTGTTCTGTCTTTCTGTAGAAGTTGAAAAAAGTTGTTGGGAATTTCTCTCTTAGACCAGTTATTTGGTGCTCACCTAGGTATAGCAATATGGTAAGTCAGTTTTAGATACACTTAAAATTAGGTCCAGAATTTTAACAAGAAATTGAATTTAAATGTTCTCCTTAACCAGAGAGGAAAAAATAGCCTAGATAGTACAAATTAGATCATTTGTGCCATTGTCCAAAAGATCAAAACTCTATGGACCAGGACATTATAGTTAACGTTAAGACTAAACCATGAGAAGTTGGTGTAAGGACTGCAGCTTGGAATGAGCATTTGCACATGGGTAACATTGAGAAAACCAGTGTCACTTGAAAGTGTTGGCTAGTGAAAAGTTCCAAACACGAATGGATTGTAAATGTCTGGCTTTTGGTGGGAAGAGTGTTCAAAGAGGCCATAAAGAACGAACGAAAGCAGTAAGATAGAGAAGTTCTACAAATAAAAATAATGACCAAGATGGTCAATTCAGAATTACGGCCCTTGGAAATATTACAGGCAGAGAGATGAGGGCACATACTGTTTCTAGAATCCAGCTGAGAAGTAATACAACCCGAACAAGTGGGCTAACAGAGAAAGAAGGAAAGAGACTTCTCAGGAGCTCTTACACAGGAAGTAACACTACCGACTCGAATCCTAAGCCCCTCATAAATCCAGGTCAAATGACTCTTCCTACAGAACAACTTTGCTTCTCAGGTTATCTCACAGCGTGCTTGTATAAATTGAGGTTCTCTTGGCCCCTGGGCCACGAACAATCGAATTCTAAACCTGACCAAAAATTGAATTCATTGACAAGGCTTGGAATAACTCAGAATCATACGAGTGGTGAACCATGCTTTCTGACATGACTTTACTGTGACTGCCCCTAGCAAATCATTTTTCTTTCCCGGAAGTAGATCGTAGTATGGCCGGAAAATAAAGGATGAGTCCACTGACTCATGTTTGTTTCATGGAAGATACCATAAAACCCCTGCAAAAGCTCCTAAGGGAGGGAAGTCAACAACCAAGGAGAATGATGGCCTGTTGGTCAAATTAACACAGGTCAAGAGATTCAAAAGCTCAAGATTGCCAAATGCCCCAGAGTGATCTCGTAACTTGGCACGATATTATTGGTCAATTTCAAAGAGCTGTGCTTGACTTGGCCGCATCACATTCATTTTCCTCTTGATAATTTTTAATGATTATTTTTTTGGCCTGTTTCTTACACGTTACTTTGATTAGGGTCATTTTACAGAAGAGATGCGGGTAGTACAGACAGGCGTACCTTGGCGATCTCGCACATTTGGTCCCAGACCACTGCGATAAAGCAAGTATCGCAATAAAATGGTTCAAATGAATTTTCAGTTTCTCGGTACATATTTATAAAAGTTATGCTTGCACCACACCGTAATCTAGTAAGTCTGAGGTAGCATTATGTCTAAAAAGTGCGCGTACTTTAATTAAAAATGACTCTATTGCTAGAGTGCTAACCATCACCTGAGCTTTCCACGACCTGTAATCCCTGACCACAGATCACCACCACAAATGTAATAATAATGAAGAAATTGGAAATATTGCAAGGATTACCAAAATGTGACGCAGAGACACAAAGGGAGCAAATGCTGCTGGAGAAATGGTGCCGATAGACTTGCTCGACTATAAACTTGCTTGCCATAAACGTTCAATGTGCAAAAAATGCAGTATCTGCAAAATGCAATAAAGAGACACAGAATGAAAAAAGGTCCACCTGCACTTCCTCCATGAAAATGTGATGGCCGTAAGATTCAAATGCTGAACTGCTCATCCTGAATTCATTAGTCTTCCTGTTGTAATCAATGGCCTTTTACTTCCAATATTTCATAAATTTGCTTTTTAATTATCATAAATGTGGAGATCATCAGGAAGTGTTTAGGATACATACATATTTCCAAGACATTTAGCAACATGCTAGGTCTTATAACTATTCTAAAAGGCATCACGGAAGCAGTACGTACTCTTAAAAGACTTAACTGGAGAGAATTTATCCCATTTATAAAAGAATGTGTCCAAGAGAGAAAAAGAAATTAATATATACAGAACGATGTTTGAGAAAAAGAGTCACAAAAACTTTGGAGGGGTGGGTACTAATTTGTACCCACAAAACCTTTGGAGGGGTGGGTAAGCTAATTTGTCATTTTTTTTTTTGAAAAGAAAGGTCTCTGAGATATTTTTTTAAGTTGACTTATTTATTTTGAGAGAGAGACAGAGAGAGGTGCAGAGAGAGAACCCCAAGCAAGCTTCACACAGTCAGCACAGAACCCAATCGATGCAGGCCTTGATCTCACGAACCAGGAGAACGTGACCTGAGCCAAAACCAAGAGTCGACGTTCAACTGACTGAGCTACCCGGGGCCCCTGTCACTGGTATTTTTAAAAGGTTGCAGTGGTGAGTTTCTCAGAAGTCTCACCGTAATTATGAATGTTCCCGAGCGGAAGAAGAATTCTTTAGATATAGCAAAGCGACCTGTGTAACCTGCATGGAGAACCTTTCCTGGATTCTGAATTCCAGGGAATTAAAAAAAAAAAAAAAATCAAAATAACCTTCGTGCACTCAGAGAACTTACTAATTCACGTGGAGATAAGGCGTGTTCCCACTGAGATTACGAGCTGGAAATAGGGAAAAAGCAGCAAAATCAAAAAGTGTGTGTTTTATTCATCAGAGAGTGATCAGCATGGGTTGTAAGGGGTGGAAAGGCAACACTGGGAAGGGTTGTTTAAATTGGATGTTGATAACAGGGTAGCTGTTTCATAGATATTTCATAAGGAGAGCAAAGGAAATGAACTTTTTAAAAATGTGCTTTACAGTCTTTGACGATGGAAAAGTAATGTAATTGCTCTGAGTCTCCATTTCCTGTCCCATAGACAAAAAGTTTAAATTACCGCTTGGCCCAACCTCCAAAAACCAGAGCCCAATATGAAGCTCACACCCTAAGGCTTTGGGGAGCGAGGGGTGAGGGAGGGGAGGTACAATGTCAGGGCAACAACGGTGAGGGACAAAGGAAGACGAGGCAGAAAAGGAAGGACGCAAATGGAAGATGGTAACTTACTGAACTGGCTAGAGCTTTACAAGAAAAGCACATGGTTAGACGTGAAGAAAAGTGTCTGCAGGGAGATCATACCTCCAGATTTCAGAACGGTCTATCTGGTGGAGGAAGGAAGGAGAACAAATACTCTGTCTACTTCCAGCTTCTTGCCTCTCGCTAGTGAAAGTTTGACCCAAGGGGTGCTGACGTCGCCCACACTTTCAGGTTTTCAATCCCAGGGCCTCCAGGCTGCTGAAAGGGAAGCCACGTCTCACACCCCACAAATTCTTCTCAGCCCAGAAGCAGGAAAAAAACAGCCAATATGAGAGTAGTGGGTCCGACTGGGGTCCCAGTACCAGGAGAGCTCCTGTATCAGTAGGCACAGTGCAGACCATGGTCAAGGCCGGCCTTTCCCCTTGGGAGAGGGGAGGCAGAGACAGGGACAGAATTAGAAGATTGATGGTGATAACCTGATGCCTTGCTGAAGACAGGGGCAAGGGGCAGCGCCGGGAGAAGCCGAGGGTGGGCTAAAACTGGGTCAGATACAGGTAAGATGATGTCCAAGGCTTTCGCTAATTTTAAGATTCTGCAACCCCATGGGTCTCTTCCTATGAAATCCCGGAGCGCCCGATGCTTCATCAGTTGAAGTGATTCAATAATTATAGAAAGAAAAGCCCATTAATTTTCCATTGGCACCATTCCGGTGAATAGAAAGAGTGTGTTATACCTTTTTTTTCTTTTCCTATGGCACTTTCTGAGTTCCATGAAATCAAGTCGAGAAGTAAAATACGGAATTGTGTGCTTAAAAAAAAAGATGCGCTCCAGAGGCAATTCTGCCCTTAGTCCTGAAGGACAGAGACAGCCCCTTATTGCTAAAAGCCGCGCTGTTCTGGGCCCACTGGGAAGCTCCACATTCTCCTATATGTGAGGTACCAGAAGCAGGTAACACAGAGATCACTTTCTTGTATCTGCTGCATATATTTGCATGTAAATGTGGCAAATGTGCTCTTTTCAAAAGAAAAAAAAAATAACAACTGTATCTAGATGAAAAAGATTTTTGACAATGTTTTTAGTTTTATAATCCTGTCCTAAACATGTAAATCCTCAATCCCAGAGAATCCCCCCGAGCCAGTCCATTTAAAGATGAAGTGGTAAAAATGGAAAGTAAATCCATTAAATATGGGTAATGGCCTCCTTGTTCTCTTGGTTGCTTTTGGAAATGTGCACCAACAATTTATGTAATAGGCCATCCTTCTTCATGCCAGGGAAGGGAGAGCATGGCTACCAAAGACGCTCACACCTGTTTGCTTAATTCACTTACTCATTCATGGATGAAAAGGAGTGGAAAACATAGTCAGCACTGTTGTGGATCTGTGTGAATTGCACCCTCGAGTTGTGCAGTGCCCAACCTGGGCAGCCTTTAAGGCAACCTTGGGGAAAGAGTTCATGCGTCCCGGTGAACAGCATTATTTCGAGGTTAGAGATCACTCTGTGTGCAGGTAAAGTGATTCTTATCCAGAAACAGAGGAATGATTTCTCCAATAAAAAGGGAGAGAGTAGAAAACAGGCCAGGGGCGCCTGGGTGGCTCAGTCAGCTGAGCACCCGACTTCAGCTCAGGTCATGATCTCACTGCTCGTGGGTTCAAGCCCCGCGTCGGGCTCTGTGCTGACAGCTCAGAGCTTGGAGCTTGCTTCCGATTCTGTGTCTCCCTTTCTCTCTCTTGCCCCTCTGCCCCGCTTGAGAGCGTGTGCTCTCTCTCTCTCTCGCAAATATAAAATAAAACATTTTTTAAAATTTGAAAAATAAATAAATAAATAAATAGACAAAAAGGAAATAGGCCAGATCTTCTGACTCATCTGGCAGCATTATCTTGTGAATAAACCCTCAGAGAAAAGCAAAGTGAATGAAGAATCAAATATTAGAATGATATGCAGGAGGTATTAGCATAAATTACCAGGTGACTTAAGATATGACTTTGAGCAAACACGTATCCTGTCTCACACCGCCCTGAATGCTCCGTCCAGACACCAGGAGGGATCGTGCATCCTTCCTCACCGCGGAAAGCAAACTTCCTTTTGAGAAGACGGAAGGTTCCCTGTTTATTTTTCAGCCCTGCTTGGGCTCTTTTCATAACTTTGCACCCCCAACTGTTGATGCTGCAGGTGGCCATTAGTGTTTTGTTAATGTCAGGATACGACATCAATCTGAATGACAGGAATATGAAGCAATTAAAAAAAAAAAAAAAAAAACATTGAACAGAAGAAAGGAAGATAGAAGGTTGTCCAATCTGCTCAGGAAAATGGCCCTTTCGTTAAAGCGTTTACCGGAGGAGAGTTTGAAACCATGAATACAAGCAATAATCAGCAAAGCAGTACGAGTAGCTATTAACAATTTAAAGCTAACCCAGATCCAGTGCTCATTTATTCCCTGGCATGGACCTAGGTGCTTCACGTACATTATTTTATTAGTCCTTTCGAGAAACTGGTGCAATAGAAACCAGTACCCCCCCTTTACTAAATGAGCAGCTAGAACAAAAAGGTGTGTGTGTGCGTGTTGGGTGGCGAAGGGTCATTTTGATTCACTCTACCTTTATTGAATATCGGCTATAATACACAGCAACTTTATGTTCAGTGCCCTGTGGGACAAAGATAAATGAGACGCGGTTCTCAGCTCCGGTAATTTGCAGTCAGGCACCCACCTAATGGTGGGACTGCAGACTTAATTTATTCGCATTCTCACCATCTCCCATTATTATGGAAAATGGATGATCTGAATATAAAAACGAACCGAACTGTAGTTATGCCTGATGACGGCTCAGGAAATCAGTAAAATTAACGAACCCAGGAAAGGCAACTTTTTAAAGAAAATTCCACGGGTGCTTCGAATAAAAAACACGTTAGCAATTCCCTTTTACTCCACACAGACACAAAAGAAGGAAATGAAAAACAGGTAAAATTAAGATGCTAATTTCTTTCACAGTCATCTTCCATTCCATTATCAGAGCAAAGTTATTAACCAAATGAAACGCAGACATAGAGGGAGAGTTAAGAACACATTAGCTTTAGAAAAACCAGTTTAGTCAACCACACAGCCGTATCACATATCCTCTAAAAGTTGTGGGTTTGAGAAGCCTTTGGCTGATCATGGTCACAGAGCAGCTTTCTTTTGAATGACCTGACACTAAATCTCAAAGGGGTGAGGGAGGAGAGCAGTGACTCCAGAGAGAACTGCGTATTCTATTGGGTGGCTTGGAGCCACCCCTGCCAGCTCAGAGGCGCCGGTAAGTGAAGGATACTGCAGGGTTCTTAAATATCTAGGAAAATCTTGGCACTGTGGGCTCAGGGCACTTACAACTCCTGGGCAGTCAGATAAGAGCCCTTCGGACATGAATCGATCAGCATCAGTCCCAGCAATCCTGTCCCATCACCTCATGGCTCTTGATATTTACGAGGGTGACAGGACTTCCTTTCATTTTTAAATCAGATCATTTTAAGACTGTTTTACTATTTTAGGAAAAAGCAAAGCATGTTGGTAGAAAAAATGGAGAACTCCGAAATGAGATTTTGATACGGCCAGTGAATAGCCGGACAGTTTTCCCTTTAAGGAGAGAAAACATTGGCAGTTGGACACTTGCTTCGGTTGATATATGCTGTCACAGCTACAAATTAGCTTGATTAATTAAAGTATATCTGCTTTATTAACATACTCGTATTCATAACGGACTAGGATGTTTACTATCGTTAATAACAAATAGTAGGAAAGGCAGTTAATGTTTGGGACCAGTGGTTCTCAAAGTATCCTTCCAGGTGACGGGCATCACTTGGGAATTTGTTAGAAATTATCAGGTAGGTCCTGGGCAATTGAGCATCCGACTTTGACTCAGGTCCTGATCTCACAGCTCGTGAGTTCGAGCCCCACCTCGGGCTCTGTGCTGACAGCTCAGAGCCTGGAGCCTTCTTCAGATTCTGTGTCTCCATCTTTCTCTCTGCCCCTCCCCGGCTCATGCTCTCTCTCTCTCTCAAAATTAAATAAACATTAAAAAAATTTAAGAAAAAAAAAAAAAAGAAATTATCAGGTCCTACCCCGGGCCTGCTGTATCAGAAACTCTGGGGATGAGGTCAACAACCTGTTCTAAGACGCCCGATAGGTGATTTAGATATGTGTTAAAGTTTGGGAACCACTGTTAATGCTCTCCAAGACCAATTCATTTAAATGGCTTGTAAAGGACAATTAAATGATGAGACCATTGGCTTCCTGGAACTTCAGGCCCCAGTTAAAAACACTCACATTCACATTCGTAAATCCCTACGCTGGTCAAACATAATTATAGACTCAGTTTGACCCACTGGCCCTTTGTTTGCAACTTTGGTTTTAAAGGCATAGACATTTAGCAACACAAATTTAGGAAACATTTACAATTCTAAGACAGGTTAACCACAATTCACAGGAAAGAAAATATTTTGCTTGCAGCTCATCATCCTGTAGCACACCTTGGAAGCTTATCTCACACCTCAAAACTCTCAAAGTTGTTGATGCCTGGCTGGTCATTAAACTGGTTACATGGTCTGATGACCGTAAAGAAATAGAGGAAATTATGGCTCCCACAGGTCAATGACCATAGGCCACCTTCCAATGGGTCCATTCAGGACAGGCTATCTAGTTTTCAGAGGTCAGTGCAAAATGAAAAAAATAAAATAAAATAAGAAGAAAAACAGCATGCATGCTCTGTTGCCCAAATTTCACTTATAAAACACAAGGTCAAGGAAAAAAAAATATTAAAAATTTTGAAATGTTTACAGAGTGGTGTCTTTCTGAGAATGGAGCTTTGTTTGACAGTTCGGATTAAACATCTGTGAAGACAGCCCTGGGTCCAGTGATCTGTCTTTCACCTCCTGTGGATACTATTTGCCTATATTGCCAGAAAATGGATAGGTAAAACCTGGGAAAAGACTTGTAGGGAGAGCAACTAGAACAGAACAATTTCACACTATAGGCTATATGATACAGTTGGTTGAAACTTGAAAAAAAAGATTCCAAAAATAATAATGAACGTTAAACATATATAATCCATCTTAACATTTACTTCCAGTAAGACTTTTGCTCTTCATTATATCTGTATGGAGACTACTTTAGGTTGAAAATTTCCTAAAGACGGGAACTTTGCGATTCTTAATCATTTCCGTGACACGATTGATGTTAATCTATAATGCATTATACTAAGAATCACATTTAATAACCAAGGTCTCCAAATGAGTAAATGAAAACTCTTGGAAGCTTAGGCAAATGTTTTCAAGTCACATGGATGCCAAAAACATTACTGATGGAGTCAATGCATCTTCCAGATTTCCTAAATTACTCCCAAAATATAGCTTCTGGGTAAAATTAAAAAAAAAAAAATGTCAAGGGACATTTTTAGGTAGAAGAGACACTTGCCTTCTTCATGAGATTTAAGAAACTCTCAAAAGTGTTCCTTGTACCTCAACATTAGCTATAGCTAATGTTGCCTGAAATTTCTTTCAGTGTAGAGCCATTAACTTGATCAAGGCATTACACAGTCAACAAACACGTGCTCCTGTCTTCACACTGGGTCAGAACAAAATGTTATTTCAGAATTGAGCAAACTACTGATTTCACAATAGCACCTCCTTGCTTTTCAAACAAAATCCAAACATCTCATGATGGATGAAGGACATTTGTCAAAGTAGGGCCCTCCCTACCTTTCTGTCCCAGTTCACATCATTCTACCACCTTTGGACCCTTCTCAGGACACACTGTCCTAGAACAGGTGGAGTTGTGTTTTTCCCCTGACTCTTCACCCAACTGGCTTTTATCTGAACTTCACATCTAAGCAGAAAAATATCTCAGAGAGGCCTTCTCTAACTTTCCTATCTAATATGCTACCTCCATCACTCGCCTCCACCATGGTTACCTCCTTCTTGGGAATCACCACATTCAGCCGTCTTCTCTCATTTTTATTTGGTTACTTATTTATTTAGGTGTCTCCCATCTAGAATATAAACTCCTTTAAGGCATTGACGTACTGTTTTGTATACCTCCATATCTTTAATGATTGTAATCATGTCTGGCCCAGAGGAGACATAGAATGTATAGTTACAGGTGCTGAGTAAAACATAGAAAAAAGAATATGAGGTCCCATGTGGGGCACCTGGGTGACTCAGTCGGTTAAGCATCCGACTTGGGCTCAAGGTATGATCTCACGTTCATGAGTTCGAGCCCCATATCGGGCTCTCTGCTGTCAGCACAGAGTCTGATTCAGATCCTCTGTCTCCCTCCCCTCCCCTGGTCACTCTCTCTCTCTCTCTCTCTAAACAAACAAACAAACAAACAAACATTAAAAAAAGAATATAAGTGTCTCTTTGGAATGCCAGTTAATGAAAAGACATAGATGTAGGAGAAATCATGGGGAAAAAATGGAGGGAAGAAGGCCATGTACAAGCTGAGGTCATGTTGCTAAAGGACGGATGATCTGGAGAAGGACTTTACATAAGAAGGTCATGATGAGACAAACAGGCAGATCCTGGGACCTTAGGGGAGAAGGAGCATCAGAAAGGAAAATTTAGACGGAACTAAAATGCTTCCTCATGGTGTTTTCATGGGTGTCGTTTTATTAAATCGGACATTTATGAGAAAGCAGTCACAAAATACTTTCTCGTCCTAGGAATGCTGATAGTTGGCTTTCTCATGAATGTATGCAAATCAAGCAACACCTGTTTCGAAGACTAGAAAACTAAAAATCTCCCGTGTTGGCTGAGGTCAGCAAATTAACAACAACATCGGGTTTTAGTTGAAGCTCACAGAGTTAGAAAGCATCGGCACTTTGGGCTTGCAATTATTTTCAGAAGATGCTTTGTCAGGGTTACATTTCAAAGCCAAAAGCCCTTCTCCATCTACCTCCTTTACACTTAATTATGACTTTTTTTTTTTAAGTGCTTTTGAGAAGTTTTCCTTGTTTAGTCACACTTGGGAGGAATTTTATTTTTAGTTTTGACCTAAATCAAATAATGTTGAACCATAGCTTTTCTGTAAGCGGGAGGGGGGAAAGGGAACAATCATTTTCCCTATTTTAAGCAACTTGAACTCTATATGCACCCAGATAAACAACATTCTCCATAACCTGAACATGCACACTTCAAAACTTGGCAGTGTGAGACCATCTGATGGAGCAAAAAGGCAACCAAAGCCAAATCCGATGAAAAACTGTCTCGTATTTGAAAAGTCACCCAGATTTAAATAGCATGTCTTGACATGAGACGAAACACAATTTCCTCTATTTCAAAAAAAGAAACGTTATCTCCATTTCTAACGGTTCAGTGAAAGGTAGTGCAGCTGCAAGATTTGATTTGGTTTGGGATAACGTGACTACGACCATACAAATCAGAACACTCGAGTTAAGACGTCTAATGGCATTCCCCAAGCAACAGGTTCTGATTACCTTCCCCGCTGTCCTCCCCCATGAGCATTAGGTGACAATCCAGATATCATTTTGATGGTGATTTTGACTTGATTTCTTTTAAGTTTACTTATTTATTTTGAGAGAGAGAGAGCAAGAGAGAGATTGTGGACACGGGAGGGGCAGAGGCAGAGAGAGAGAATCCCAAGCAGGCTGCGTGCTGTCAGCACAGAGTCTGACGCGGGGCCTCACGTCAGGAACCGTGAGATCATGACCTGAGTGGAAATCAAGAGTCTGACGCTTAACTGACTGAGCCACCCAGGAGCCCCACGGTATTAAATTCCTAAATCTGACTTCAACTATCAGAGTCAAGTGAAATAAGTCAGTCAGAGAAACGTAAATAGCATATGATTCCACTCATATGTGGAGTTTAAGATGAACACAGGGAAAAGGAAGGAAAAATAAGATAAAAAGAGAGAGGGGAACAAACCCTAAGAAACTGTTAAATACAGAGAACGAACTAAGCGTTGCTGGAGGGGAGTTGGGTAGGGGGATGAGTTAAATGGAGGATGGGCATTAAGGAGGACACTTGTTGGGATGAGCCCTGGGTGCTGTATGTGAGTGATGAACCACTAAATTCCACTCTTGAAATCATTATTACACTATATGTTAACTAAGTTGGATTTCAATAAAATTTCAAAATCTAAGAAAAATTTTTAAAAATGAATCCTTAAAATGATCACTACATTGATTGGTATTTGGAAAAATCTCCCCAAAATATTATGAGCTTTATGAGCTCAAGGTTGGGACTTGTTTCAGGAATCAGTGACTGAGGTTTTTTTACTCCTCTTTGTTTTTATAGCAGTTTATAAATTAATACTCTGTATATACAACTAGAAGCATTAGAAGAGTGAACGTAATTTGTACTTAGAATTGGGTACTGCAATTTGTTGATCTGGCTTGAATACTATTTAAGAAATATCTTACGATTGGGGCGCCTGGGTGGCTCAGTCAGTTAAAGCGTCCGACTTCAGCTCAGGTCACGATCTCGCAGTCTGTGAGTTCGAGCCCAGTGTCGGGCTCTGGGCTGATGGCTCAGAGCCTGGAGCCTGTTTCCGATTCTGTGTCTCCCTCTCTCTCTGCCCCTGCCCCGTTCTTGCTCTGTCTCTCTCTGTCTCAAAAATAAATAAAACGTTAAAAAAAATTAAAAAAAAAAAAAAAGAAATATCTTATGATCAACATGAGAGAATATTCCCTTACTAATCAATTGCAGACTTCATTGGGAGTTTCTATAAACTCATCCCAGGACATTATGATTGTAAAATGATTAAGAAGTCAGATTAGCATTAAAGAGCAAAGGGGTCTGAGTCCTAACTCTGTGTGAATTTAGGTAGATTAGAAGTATTTTTCTAAGTAAGCTCTATGCCCAACATGGGGCTTAAACTCATGACCCTGAAATCAAGAATCACATGCTCCATCCACTGAGTCAGCCAGGTGCCCCTTGAAGCCTAGATTTCCTGATATGAAATTAAAATGATAAAAATCCCTACATCCTAGAATTCTGAAAAATAATGAAAGAAACAATGTTATAAAGTGGTTAACATATGTTCTAGCACTGCACAGAATACTTGCACACTAATGACGGAAAATGAAGAACTATGTGTCGTAGGGGCACCTGCGTGGCTCAGTCAGTTAAGCGTCCCACTTCGACCCAGCCATGATCTCATGGTTCTTGAGTTCGAGCCCCGCCTCAAGCTCTGTGCTAACAGCATGGCGTATGCTTGAGATTCTCTCTCTCCCTCTTTCTCTCTGGCTCTCCCCTGTTTGTGCTCGGTCTCTCTCTCTCAAAGATAAATAAACATTAAAAAAAAATTAACTACAGGTGACAGCAGAAGCAATATTAGTAATAGGAAAACATTTCATAACCTTAATGAAAATATATCGTCCAATTACAGAATAACCCAGATTTTCTTCAGAGATGAACCATATCAAAAATCTCTCTTACTATTGAATATTTCAGGACTGTCTTTCTACTCAAGTAAATTATACCTTTAAAAGGCATTTTAGGCGTTTTGTTGTATTCTGGCTTGTTGACCATATCTCGCTATAGGATTGCTGCTTATGTGACTCATCACACTTGTTATGTTAACAAAACTGTTACTAGAAAAAAAAGCGCAAGAGGCAGATAAAAGACGCATCATCTCCTAAAGAGATACAAAGAGGAATAAAACACTCGCGGCTATCAAGAAACATTCAATTCGCAGAATATAGGGTGGTGCAGACCAACATGTGTCTTAAAAAAGGAACACAGTATACAGCAGGCTTAAAAGGAGGAAAAGTTACTTAATAGGTGAAGTTAAGAAAGAATTCATGAAAGATTCACGTGGGATGGATTTTGAAAGACTGAGCAAGGAAACAGAAATTGCACACTGGGACACCGTCCTCCACGGGTCACTTAACATTTCTGCGGGTCTTGTGGCCCCTGGCTGCCTTTGTTCCAGATCATTTTTTTCTAGCAGGTGAGAATCCAAGCAGCTTTGCGAGGCTCAGTCTTTCCCTGTGGAGCAGAAGACAGGTTGTTTGCTTTTCAGTAAAATAAAGGTAACGTCTCCCTCTGGGGCCAACACTCCTCCGGCAGGTTTGCTTACAGCCCGTTACAAATGATCTGGGGGCGCCTGGGTGGCTCCGTCAGCGAAGCGTCCAACTCTTTATTTGGGGCCTGATCAGTTTTGCGAGTTCGAGCCCTGCGTGGAGGTTTTGTCCTGCTTGGGATTCTCCCTCTCTCTCTGCCCCTCTGCCACTTGCGTTCTGTCTCTCTTAAAATAAACTTAAAAAAAAATGATTTGGACGTCCTATACTTGGAGTTCTTCAGGTATAATGCAAACTCACCGTGTGGGCAACATCCACTTGGGTCTCTCCACGTCACTCGGATGGGTACGAGGGGATCCAATCTGAACACGCTGCACCATGAGTGATAAAGTCCTTTGGCCTACTCCCAGCCTCTGGACTCATGTTCCCAGAAGCTAAACTCTGCCTAACAACTCAGCGCCTTATATTTTCAGGGTTTTTTAACAGTACCGTACTAATTCTAGTATCGATATCTGAATTCATCAGGATAAGCTAAATTACCCTACAGCAGCAAAACACTACCCCATCTCACTCAGTGCTTTAGTAATTTATTTCTCGTTCATAGACAAAATACCACATACTGAATAAAACAGAACGGAAGGATGAGTATGGCAAGGGTTTGGGTTTGCAAGCCAAAAAACCGCCAATCTATGGGGGCAATGAGTTCTGAGTGGCTCACAGGGATTTTATGGGATAAATACAGGAGTTACTTGGCTTTCTCGGCCGCTTGATTGCCTACTGGTGTTCTTTCTTATTTGGATCAGGACAGCTGAGTCAGGGGAATGAGGAGGTCCAGGGACGGTGTGAGCAGATTCCGTGTGTGGGGATTGGCTGGAATCCCCCACTGATTTCTGAGAAGAGTATGAATTCCTGTTAGGTGAGGTTAACTTTCTTTCTGCTTTATGCGCCTGCACGGACTATCTCCATTTTGTCCCTGTCATAAATGATTCCATTTTATTTTGGTTCTCTGAGGCTAACTGTGGGTCACCATCCAAGGCAGCTCTTGCCTATTGGGTGAGCCAGAAATCTAGGCTGCTTCAGTCTTGTGTCACTTCCATTGCAACCTGACCCTTCCCCACAAGTCCCCGGAGAATGCTGGAGTCTCACCTGGGCCACCAAATGGCTTTTCCTGGAACTCACACAAATATACATAAACATGTAAGATTACATCTCATATACGAACAAATGGGAATTCTAAAACACGATCATTAGGAAAAACATAGCTTAAGCTTCAGATTGCATTATTTCTTTATACATTCTAATGTAGAATCCTAAACAATATTTGATGACACTGATGGATCATTCAAATGCACTTTGAGGCTATCACTTAATACTAAATGTTACTTGCAGTCCTTTTTCAAGTCATGTTTACTAAAACAGTAAGTTCATAAAGCAGTATTGTGTGTAGCAAAACAGATATTTATTAGGTAAAACAAAAAATACAGAAATGATCATCTCGTACTCAAACGCGAATTTAACCATCGCAAATGCTTTAATGCCATTCTGAATACGAAGTCAGAGTTATCTAGAACTAATAGAAATGGATGACAGACATTTCAGTTGAACCAGTGGAAGGGTGCCTTGAAGAGTTCTAACAAAGGAGCTGGGGGTGGGGAGATGAATGGAATGAAAAAGGACTCGGTCTTTGACGGTCTTGTCTCCACCAGACTGTGCAGTTGTCAGAGGGTTCCTGGAGGAAACCGTCAGATACATTGCATCTCTGTCTTTGCTAGAGATGAGAAAACAGTAACAAAGACATAACTGTCAGCAGCTGCCGAAGTTTTTATTTCCCCGAGATTATCTCAACCAGACTCTCTTTAATGATCGGTGCTCTTTATTGTCGGTCTTTTTTTAAAGCCATATTGATTCAGCATGACTCTGAGACTCTGGGCCCATGATATGTTTGGGGGAAACTTGAGGGAAATGCAAATACCTTTTCTGCATTGATTGGGAAGCCATTCAGCCAACAGTCACAAAACAAATACAATGACTACAGCTCTTTACATCTGCAGTCTCCAATTTCTTCAGTAAATTATCTTTGCATTTTCCACTCTTTAAAACTGATATCATGGTGATATGATATAGTGATTGCCCATCACTATAAATGGAATATTGCCCATCGCCCTAAAGGAAGGTGATCAGAAGAGAGTGTAAAGATGTCTGTGATAGATGTATAGCCATATAGATGTTGGTAATTGCCTTGTAAAGCCATGGCAATGATTGTTGCATCATCAACCATGCAATTCATTTATTTATTTTTTTATTTTTTTGAAATTTTTTAATGTTTATTTATTTTTAAGAGAGAGAGAGAGAGAAACAGAGTATGAGCAGGGGACAGGCAGAGAGAGAAAGAGAGAGAGACAGGCTCCATGCTCCAAGCTGTCAGCACAGAGCTCAACGTGGGAGTTGAACCCATGAACCATGATATCATGACCTGAGCTGAAGTTGGACTCATGAATTGTGAGATCATGACCAGAGCTAAAGTCAGACACTTAACTGGCTGAGCCACCCAGGCACCCCCAATTCATTTTTAAGGTAAACTGGTTACTCATACCAGTAATCATATGTATCAGAGTGGGGGAACTATGACACAAATCTAGAGAAATTTAGGAGTTGTATAACTTTTTTTTTTCCTTTTGCTTTTTATGGTGACTCTGTTAGAGACTGGGAATATAAACCCTATCTTTAGATAGTATTATACCATTTATCATTAGCTTATAGGTTTTAGTTTCAAATGTTAACAGGCTTTGAAATATTTATGCCCTTTAAATATCATGCCATTACAAGAACAAAAATAGGGATGTGCTCTAATGTGAGAGTTATCATAGGCCTGAGTAACTAAGTCTAGTTAACAAAATCTTCATTCAGTTTTATATTCAATTATGTATTATTTAAAGAAAATTCAGTTTTGAGGCATGCTAATCTAGGTACTTAACATGATTAGAGCAAAACACAATTTTTGTTTATTTAAAGTGATTTTGATATGCCATTCCTTCTATCGGAAATGTTCTCCCACAACTACGTGGCCAACTCATTTTAACAAAGCAGGAAATAATTTCCAATGGAAAAGGGACAGCGTCTTCAACAAGTGGTGTTTGGAAAACTGGACAGCGACATGCAGAAGAACGAAACTGGACCACTTTCTTACATCATCGCAAAAATAAATTCAAAATGGATAAAAGACCTAAATTTGAGACAAGAAACCATGAAAATCCCACAGAAGCACTTAGGCAGCAGCCTCTTTGACCTCTGCCACAGCAACCTCTGACTATACACGTCACCAGAGGCAAGGGAAACAAAAGCAAAAATCAACTATTGGGATTTCACCAAGATAAAAACCTTTTGCACAGTGAAGGAAACGATCAACGAAACTAAAAAAAGCAGCCTGCAGAATGGGAGAAGATATTTGCAAATGACATATCCGATAATGGGCTCGTATCCAAAATTTATAAAGAATTTATCAAACTCAACACCCCCAAAACCCCAAGTAATCCAGTGAAGAAATGGACAGGAAGCATGAATAGATACTTTTCCAAAGAAGACATCCAGATGGCTGACAGACACATGAAAAGATGCTCAACAACACTCATCAGGGAAACACAAATCAAAACCCCAGGGAGATACCACCTCACACCTGTCAGATAGCTAAAATTAACAACACAGGAAGCAATAGATGTCGGCAAGGATGTGGAGAAAGGGGAACACTTTTGGACTGTTGGTGGAAATGAAAACTGGTACAGCCACCCTGGAGAACAGTATGGGGGTTCCTCAAAAAGTCAAAAATAGAACTACTACTCTATGCCCCAGCAAATGCACTACTACTCATCCAAGGGATACAAAAATACAGATTTGAAGGGGTGCATGCACCTCAATGTTTATAGCAGCCTTATTAACAACAGCCGAACTATGGAAATAGACCAAGTGTCTATCGACTGATGAATGGATAAAGAAGATATATAATGGAATATTACTCAACCATCACAACGAATGAAATCTTGCCGTGTGCAAAAATATGAATGGAGCTAGAGTATATTATGGTAAGTGAAATAAGTCAGCCAGAGAATGACAAATACCATATGATTTCACTCATAAGTGGAATTTAGGAAATAAAACAGATCAACATATGGGAAGCGGGGGAAAAAAGTGAGTGGGAGAGATAGGGAAATAAACCATAAGAGACTCTTAATGATAGAGAACAAACTGAGGGTTGATGGAGGGAGGTGGGTGGGAGATGGGCTAAATGGGTGATGGGTACTTGTTGTGATAAGCACTGGGTGTTGTACATAACTGATGAATCACTGGGTTCTACTCCTGAAACCCATGTTAAACTGTATGTTAACTAACTAGAACTTAAATAAAAATTTGGAGAAAAAAGAATGTTCTCCCTTCAGACCCTCATGGTCACTCCCTTACTTCCTTCTGGCCTTTCTTCAAATATCACCTTATTAGAGAAGTTTGCTAATCACCAATATAAAAACAGCATCCACTCTGCCACTTTGGTTCTCTCTCTTTCCCCTTCCTTGTTTAACTTCTCTCTATGATTCTTACACCATGTAACAAGGTATTTATTCATGGCTTTGTTTACTGCCCATCTTTTAACCCCACACCAGAAAGTAAGCATCATGGTATCATGCCCTTTGTTTTATCCACTCTTACTTCAAACCCTACAGTAGCGTCAGGCATGGAGATACTCAGAAAGATTTACTGAAGGGGCTCCTGGGTGGCTCAGTTGGTTAAGCGGCCAACTTCAGCTCAGGTCATGATCTCACGGTCCGTGAGTTTTAGCCCCGCGTGGGGCTCTGTGGTGACAGCTCAGAGCCTGGAGCCTGTTTCAGATTCTGTGTCTCCCTCTCTCTGACCCTCCCCTGTTCATGCTGTGTCTCTCCCTGTCTCAAAAATAAATAAACGTTAAAAAAAAAATTTTTTTTAAAGATTTACTGAATAAATAAGTCAAGAATGAAACACTATGTTGTACACATGAAATTAATGTAGCACTGGTTATCAACTACAAAAAAAAAGTAACACCAATTCTGGGGGAAAAAAAGTTTATATTTTCATAATAGTAACCAGTTAAACACGTTGAAAAACAAAAATGACAGACAAAATAATGAATATAAGATTTAAGTAAGATTTAGAGAGATAAAATTGTAGAATACCCATTTAGGGGGATATCTACTCAGCACTTATTTCTTTCTAGAAATCTCTCCTCTTTCTTCATGCCCCAACTATCTCTTTGCACCCATACATATGGTTCATGTAGGCTCTGATATGTTCTGTTAGTTCCTTACCCCTGGACTCTAAATGGATTTGTCTAGTGATCATTTTCTGACCCAAGATGGACAGTCTTGCCCAAGATTCCATACCTGGACACAGTTGATAGATCAGGAGTGGATGTCAGTTCTAAGCTAGAGTATTTAGGAACTGTAGCAAATAGAGGCCATCTCTTCTTGTGCGGTTTAAGTTCAGATAGTTAAGGCTCCGGAGACATTGACTGGCTTGTTTTATGCAGAAAGTTGGTCAGCTGTGAGAAAACACAATGAAGTCAAAGACCTAGAAAACATGGTGGAATCTTGAGTCAAAGTCCAGATTCCCGATTTCCTCAACAGTACCTCAAACAATAATAGTTTAGCACTTAATTCATGACCCAAAGTATTTTAAAACACGACTTCATTTTGAATATTGCATCCAGTATTTGTTTCTTTAGACGTAAGAGCAATGTATCTACATGGGTGTGATTTTTCTACTACTTTGCCATTTGTCATATTTCCAGGTCAAAAGAATTAGGTCTATTCTCAAAGGGGATACCAAGACAGTATTTTATTGTTGTTGAGAAAAGAACTTTGAAACAGTATCTGATATAACCAATGCAATGCTGAGCATAGTGAGGCAGATTTCAGTTCATAATGATAAAGTTATTCATGGAATTTTACTTCATCATACCCTGACTTAACAGCTAAAAGACGTGGATAAAAAGATCATTATCCTCATTTGGTATCATAGAAATAATAGTAATAATAATAATTATAATAGTAATAATAATAATAGCAATCATTCTGATATCTTGTAACCAAGCCCTGGAGAGATAAGACTATAACCCATTTTTAACCAGATAATTTCTAATTCAAACTAGGCAGTAGAATTTTTAAAAATCATTTTCTTTTACAGTAGGGAAAGATGTCTCAATGCAAAGTTTTTCTGCTCTATAACTTTGTCAAACTCATTCACTATGTTGCAGACCCTGTAGTCTTTCCCTATAGCCATTTTCACCATTTTATCTCCCTTTGTAGCAGTTGATTCTATGTGAACATGAGTTAATCACCTCCAGGCATTATATGAATTTGCACAGCTTAGTTTCTCCTCACCCAACTCTTGAACCTATGGTCCTATGGGTAGAATTGTGTCCCCCAGGTATCCCTATGTTGAAGTCCTAGCCTCTAGGACCCCAGAGTGTGGTATTTTTAGGTATTAAAGATGTTATTCATAGACTCCAGTGGTATATATTGAAAAGCATGTAATTATTTTCATGTCTATTCATTTGGAGGTGATGTGTCTCTTATCTAAGGATATTTTTAAGGTTTACTCTATCATTGTTTTTAAAATTTGATTAAAAAGTTGGATGGTTTTCCCTTCCTTCCTTCCTTCCTTCCTTCCTTCCTTCCTTCCTTCTTTCCTTTGCTTCTTTCTTTCTTTCCCTCCTTCTTTCTTTTCTTTCTACTTTTTTTCCTCTTTCTTTCTTTCTTCTTTCTTTCTTTCTTTCTTTCTTTCTTTCTTTCTTTCCTCTCATTTCTTTTTTCTTCCATGTGCAAGATACATATATGCATATATGCACACAGAAAATGTCTTCAGGCTTTCATAATGGCATTTTTTTTTTTCTATCTGTATGCATGTTCTCCTGCTTGGTGTTTGTTGAGATTCTTGGAAATGTGAGTTGATAGTTTTCCTCAAATTTAGAAAAGTTTTGGACATTATTTCTTTAAATATTTTTCTGGCTCCCTCCTCTTTTAGAGACTTCCATTACACAGATGTTAAACCACTTAATACTGTCCCAGAAGTGACTGAGGCTTTATTTGTTTTTATTAGACTTTTCTCTCTGTATTTCATTTGGACATTTTTTTTGACTATTTCCATTTTTAAATATTTGCTTTCTTCTCATTATGTTTTTGTTCTCCTTCAGAACTTGGAGTATTTGAATATGGTTATAAAAGATATTTTGACATGCTTGACTGCTAATTTCATCATCTCTAACATAGTTTTAAAATGCAGGTTTTATTATTTGGCAGGTATGGCAAAGCCAACAGACCAGAAGACAATCGCCATGGGAAAGAGTGTTATATTCACAATCCCAAGGGGAGGGGGGCACCCCCTTTGTGAGGGGCCACATCAGGTCCCTCAGGAGGCAGAGGGAGCAAGGGGAAATACGGGTTCAAGTTTTTATTGTGGCTCCCATAGAAAGAAGTGGGACAAGTAAAGTAAGCAGGTTTGAAATTTGAAATTGAGTAATTTCAGCAGGCTCTGGGACATAGGAGTTGTCCCAGGTTGTCTGGAACCTGAACCTTAGGTGATTAAGACAGGGGAATAGTGGCCTGAGTGGGAAAGCCTGATAAAGGAGGTAGTTGAGGTATGGGCTGTGGATTGTTTCGTTGTTGTTCACCAGACAGGCTTGTAGAAGCATCTTTTACTATCTCCAGGAATGGGCTGGCAGTGACAGGGGCCCCAAGATGCCGAAGGATCGAATACAGAAACCAGAAAGCATGGTTGTTGTTACAGATACCTCTGCATCTGGTTATATTGATTGATTTATCTCCTCAGTCTGGGTAATATCCCCTTGCTTCTTAGAACGTTTCATTCTTTTTGAGTAGATGTTGAGTTATTATGAATTCAGATTGCCGAGTGTCTGGAATCTTTTGTGTTTCTTTAAAGAGTGTGGACTGTAGGTAGACAGTTAAATGACTTGCATATTATCTTTGTCCTTTTTGATATATGTTTTTTAAGCTCTGCTAGAATGAGTCTAAATAGATTTCGCATCAAGGAGATTTCAACTCTATTACCAAGGCAGAAATTTACTTTCCTTTATGGAATCACTTTTTCCCTTGATGAATGAAAATCGTGAATCCTGTACTATGAAGAGCTATACCAGAACTGTGTAATAATACATGACAAAGGTGAGACACACACTACTTTCTTGTAAAACTGTTAGGTGGATTTAAGCACGTGAACCAAATGCTTGACCAACAATGGCATATGAAAGGTGAAATACTGCACAGAGTTTAGACCAACAATAGGGGCGCCTGGGTGGCACAGTCGGTTAAGCTTCCGACTTCAACCAGGTCACGATCTCGCGGTCCGGGAGTTCGAGCCCCGCGTCGGGCTCTGGGCTGATGGCTCAGAGCCTGGAGCCTGTTTCCGATTCTGTGTCTCCCTCTCTCTCTGCCCCTCCCCCGTTCATGCTCTGTCTCTCTCTGTCCCAAAAATAAATAAACGTTGAAAAAAAAAAATTTTAGACCAACAATAAAATATGCAATGCAAATAGGAGATTTGAATTACAATGGATTCTGAATAGTAGCACCTAGAATGGTCTAGTAGGGCTTCACAAAGGGGTGCATGCTTTGGAATTTGAGCACCTGCTATATTCTGCTAGCCTAGTATTATACCAAGTTGTAGAAATAGAGAGATAAAGAAAACATCCCTCGCTACAAAGAGCTTATCATCTTTAGAAGTACAAAGGCTAGTAAATAATACTGTTAAAAAAAATAAATCATTTAGGGGCGCCTGGGTGGCTCAGTCGGTTGAGTGTCTGACTTCAGCTCAGGTCATGATCCCGCCGTCTGTGAGTTTGAGCCACGCGTCGGGCTCTGTGCTAATGGCTCGGGGCCTGGAGCCTGCTTCGGATTCTGTGTCTCCCTCTCTATCTGCCCCTCCCCTGCTCATGCTCTGTTTCTCTCTCTCTCTCTCTCTGTCAGAAATAAATAAACGTTTTAAAAAACTTAAGAAAAATAAATCTTTTGTGCTGTGACAACAGTAGATATGTAAGTCAGCCATTAGACCTCAGGGAAACCTCCCAAGAGGAAGTTGTATAAGCTGAGGCCTAATGATTACTAAAATTTAGTCACAGAAAGATGCAAGACGATTGAGAGAAGGGTGAGAAGTAATTCATACCAGAGAAAACAGCATGTGTGAAAACTTAGAGGCACCAGTGGAATGAGTAGTATCCTAGTATACATGTTATAGGAGATTGGTACTATGACAACATGGTGGTCAGAAAGAACGTTATGTGGCACATGACGAGACTAACTTGATAGGGACGGGCCAGATGATGGAGCGCTTGCAAAGTAATATAAATCAGTTTGTATCTTAGCCTAAGAGCAATGGAATCCCTCGAATAGTTTTCAGAAGTGCGGTGCTCCGATGATGGGAAGAAACATGGTGCTCTCCATAGACATGAAGCTCAGGAGAGTGATCTGAGATGGTGGCCCATGCTGATCCTTGAAGTATAAACAGAAGATTCATCACGGGCATTCGGTTGCTGGGACTGCTCATAATTTTCACACCAGTCTCTTTATAACATATTTCAAACCAAGGGTAAGGGAGTCACCTAGGATGTTAAAAAAAAAAAAAAAAGCATTCATTCATATTTTTACTTTTGTCATCCTGCAGTAGGCTGGTGTTACATAAAGGAATGATGCAATCCCTTCCTTGGGCTGTCTTAACCCTGGCCAGTGCCTCACTGGGGCATGAACCAAGTATGAGAACAATGCACAGAGAAAAGATGCGGTTAAACCTCCATGAGAGGCTGAAATTGAGGACAGAAATGAAGGCGGTCCGAGAAGAATAACCAGAATTTCTTAGAAAATAAGATGTCTGGTCCAGACCTCAGTGTAGAAATTGGCAAGAAGGGGAGGGGAGGGCCGCCAACGCTGACCTACAGGCAACCTCTACCGACATGGACGGCTGTGAGAAGACCCAGGATGACAGGATCCAGAAATTAGAAGGTTGTCAACTTAGAATCTAATATCCAGGGGCGCCTGGGTGGCGCAGTCGGTTAAGCGTCCGACTTCAACCAGGTCACGATCTCACGGTCCGTGAGTTCGAGCCCCGCGTCGGGCTCTGGGCTGATGGCTCAGAGCCTGGAGCCTGTTTCCGATTCTGTGTCTCCCTCTCTCTCTGCCCCTCGCCCGTTCATGCTCTGTCTCTCTCTGTCCCAAAAATAAATAAACGTTGAAAAAAAAAATTTTTTTTTAAAAAAGAATCTAATATCCAGTCTCTTATATTCAGAAACCAGGCCTCCTAATTTTTGTGTGGCAGTCAAAGGCAAGGGATCCTGGTCAATAAAATCCCTAATAAACACAGAGTGAGAAAGAGCATACATTTGAGAACAAATGGGCCACAAACTTTCAAACGATGATTTTATATTATATTTCCTAAATGTTTTGTATCCTCATGATCATTTTCATAAGAAAAGGGCGTATCCATGGGGCGCCTGGGTGGCGCAGTCGGTTAAGCGTCCGACTTCAGCCAGGTCACGATCTCGCGGTCCGTGAGTTCGAGCCCCGCGTCAGGCTCTGGGCTGATGGCTCAGAGCCTGGAGCCTGTTTCCGATTCTGTGTCTCCCTCTCTCTCTGCCCCTCCCCCGTTTATGCTCTGTCTCTCTCTGTCCCAAAAATAAATAAACGTTGAAAAAAAAATTAAAAAAAAAAAAAGAAAAGGGCGTATCCCTTCTAATACAATTGCTAGTCTTTACACTATCAACAAATAGGCCAAAGCATGTACTTTGCACTGTGCTGAAAGATCCCAATTTGTCACCGTTTTGCATGTCATCGGTGTTTGTCAGAAAGATGCCAAGATGTCATATATCAGCTGGCTGCAAAATAAAACAAGACAAAATGCAACAAAGACACCAGGCAAATGTTTGGTAGTACAAATCACATCACTTTGACCAAATATCAGATAATTAGTTTTTCTTAGCAAAAAACTTAGAGCAGGTGGAAAAGTTACTATGATTTTTTTTTCTCTCAAAATTACGTTTAAAATAAAGCCAACATATTATTTACTTTAGATATCGCTAGCAGCATAACGTAATCATGTATATATATATATATATATGTATATATAGAATTAAATATATATAATGAAATATATATACACATATATATACATTTCATTAAAATACATATAATTTAATTATAATACATATAATTTACAAATGTAAATTAGACACCCTTTAAAACTCTATTTGGTTCCATACTTAACAGTGTTAAAACAAGTACACTTGAGTCCGGCTGTTTGGATTCTATTTCTGCACCATCAAATATGGTTCCATGACCTTCCCTTCTTTTTCTTCTTTTTCTTATATGTAAAATATGAATAATAACAATGTATACTTTGCACAACTTTCCCATCCTTTATACATTTTTTTGAAGTTAAAATTAATCGGAGCATTTTATTTATTTTTTTTACTTTTTTAACGTTTATTTATTTTTGAGACAGAGAGAGACAGAGCATGAACGGGGGAGGGGCAGAGAGAGAGGAAGACACAGAATCGGAAGCAGGCTCCAGGCTCTGAGCTGTCAGCCCAGAGCCCGACGCGGGGCTCGAACTCATGGACCACGAGATCATGACCTGAGCTGAAGTCGGATGCTTAACCGACTAAGCCACCCAGGCGCCCCATTCGGAGCATTTTATATGCTATGGTTAGCCTATCAAGTACACCATTGTTTTCACCTACCTATTATTACCTCTCCTGCTATCCTTTATTACTATCACCACCATTATGGCCATTGCTACGTGTGGAATTCATTTGCTTCTTTTTTTGGAATTCTGGAAAATATTTGCTTTTCTCCAGTTTTCTAGAATTGTCTTAATCTCCACACCTTCATTAAAATCTTGACCACATCACAGAACAGTTCAAAACCTCCTCGATGTGTGCTTATCCGCTCTTCATTTATCCTGCGTTTAAATTATGCCCGTTCCCATCACTTCCCTTCTGCAGATCGTTCATGCCAGATAATTTACAAGAAAGATGAGGGTTCATTTGTTTTTCTTTTGATCCATCAGTATTGCATTACTGAACACAGAGAGTTGGTCTGTCTTGTTCATCATATTGTGGCAACGGGGGGAAACGTTGTTTGTAAGACTTTGCTCAAATGGGGATATTTCCCCCTTTTAACTATTTTACTGTATATGATTTCTGTACATAATTTTCTGTATATAATTTTTACTGTATATAATT
Source organism: Herpailurus yagouaroundi (assembly GCF_014898765.1). Lineage (NCBI taxonomy): Eukaryota > Metazoa > Chordata > Mammalia > Carnivora > Felidae > Herpailurus > Herpailurus yagouaroundi. The sequence continues at coordinate 17,829,294 of NW_024412403.1, forward strand.
TCACAGCATTCTTTGTCATCCATATTCTATAACATTTCCTTTAAAATAGTACCTAGAAGGTCACCTGGGTGGCTCAGTCAGTTAAGCATCTGACTTCGACTCAGGTCATGATCTCACAGCTTGTGAGTTCAAGCCCCACGTCAGGCTCTGTGCTGACAGCTCGGAACCTGGATCCCAGTTCAGATTGTGTGTCTCCCTCTCTCTCTGCCCCTCCCCACTCATGCTCTGTCTGTCTGTCTCTCTCTCTCTCTCTCTCAAAAATAAATAAACATTAATTTTTTCTGAATAGTACCTAGAATTTATATTTTGCTGCATACCAGATGTTAGTTTGGTAATTTTTTTAAATGTATTATTAATTTAATTTTCACACACACACACACAAGAAACTAAAATGTAGGTAAACTTATGTCCTCCATTTCTTTGGTGGGAAACCAAAGCGTTGAGAGGTTGAATATCTTGAGAGTATCCCTTAGTGGCTCAGTACGGTAGTTGAGATTCAAATTCAGGTAGTCTGGCTCCAACTCAACTCTTAACTGCTATGTTATTTCATGTCCATAACTTCGTTCTAGAGATACGCTTCAAAAATTTTTCATCTCCCTTTATTCAGTCTTGATAACATCTGTGATTACAGTAAGAATTATATAATTTTAAGTTCGTCTCTTCTCTCAAAGCATTTCATCTTTCATAATTGCAAACTACAGAATTAGTTTCCGTAAATGTTTTAAAAACCTGGCTTCTGAACGACAGCTCACGTTGGACCCCTTCTTTCTTCCAGAACTTTACTACGGCAATCAACAAAATGGCATAGTCTCTTCTACCATTGTCTTCGGTCTAGGAACCAATCAGTGACTCCCTATTGATGAGAATTACGTAGACTGATGTCTCTAATCCTTTTCTCTGCCTTCTTTCAAATAGGATTGGAAAAAGTAGAGATGTTTTCCATCCCCTTGTATTTCGCTGAAAGAGATTTTGTGCAAACAGGCTGTCGGTGGAAAATCCTCCCTTGGAAGTCTAATTCCTTTGTTCACTAGTTTATTTTCTGTGTCAGGAATGCATCGCTCATTTCTTTTAGCAGGCAGGGAACCCAACAAGAAGCTGTATATCAGTTGTCTTGCCTCTCCTTTTTGTCTGCACATATTACACTCTGTCTCTCCTTAACTCCCACGTTCTATGCAGTTCTATATCTGAGGGATCGGCAAAGCCTGTGCCTGTTTAGTAAACAGGACATAAACTAAATCCCTTTAGACCCCGTATCATCTTGTGGCCTTCAGCTTGTGGCCATCGATAAAATGCGACCTTTCAGGGCCATATGCTTGCTGCTGTCAGTGTATTTCCGGCTTCAGATCCTCTGTCCCCCCAGCCTCTCTCCTCCCTTGCTCAGGCTTTCTCTCTCAAAAATCAAAATGAATAAATAAATAAACATTTTTTTTAAATGCAATCTTTCGGGGCACCTGGGTGGCTCAGTCGGTTAAGCGTCCGACTTCAGCTCAGGTCATGATCTCGTGGTCCATGAGTTCAAGCCGACCGCATGGGGCTCTGTGCTGACAGCTCAGAGCCTGGAGCCTGTGTCACGTTCTGTGTCTCCCTCTTTCTCTGCCCCTCCCCTGTTCATGCTCTCTCTCTCTCTGTCTCAAAATTAAATAAACGTAAATAAATAAATAAATAAATAAATAAATAAATGCGATCTTTCTGGGTATCAGCGTCAGTAGATATTTATCTCCTGCAATGATTCACAAACCAAAGGGACCAGATGCCGAGAAGGGACATCTTTAGTGAACCTAGTGACTTAGGACCTATCTTTGGGACCATGTAAGCTGTGTAGAAAAATACATAGCCTAAGTAATGGCGAAGTAAGTAATCTCACCAGCAAGGAAAACCAGTGGCAAAAAGGGAGTGAGAACAGGCAAAGAAAACAGAAAATATACCGGAAGAGAAAAATAAATGGTAAGTGAAGACACTGCAAGGGAGAAAAGGAATTTGTGTAGATTTTCAAAGTGTGTGGGAAAGGTCAGTCAAACTCATAATAACTAAGCAATCATTAAACAAGGGGCATTTGATCAAGACAGCAGAAGTGACACATAAAATAACTGTGAGACTGGGTTTTCTCTCCTAATTGGATTTTCTCCCATGACAGAACAATTGGTGATATAATTGAAATCCACATTGTTGTAAAATACCCATTATCAAATGCGTTTATATAACAAAGGACTAGATTGCCTTGCATTTTCTGCCAAGACATTATAGTTTTTCTTCTTTTCTTTATTTCATATTTCCATTTATTGAGAGCTCTATTATCAGCAGACCAAGTGGTTTGGGGGAGGTCAGAACAAGAGATTAAAGTTAAAAGTATGCTTTTGACTATGGAGAACAAACTGATGGTGACCAGAGGGAAGAAGGGTAGGGGGTGCGGTGAAACAGGTGATTGGGATTAAGGAGGGCACTTGTCGTGATGAACACTGGGTGATGTATGGAAGTGTTGAATCACCATATTGTACAATTAATATAGCACTGTATGTTAACTGGAATTAAAATAAAATCTTAAAAATAAATAAAGAAATAAAGAAATAAATACTTTTGAGAATTACGTTTATCCAAAAGTTATCAATATGTACAGCTCAATTTACTGTAATGCTGAAGAACTCTCCCAAACTTCCACCTACGAAATTCCATGATTTCAATTAGAAAAGTAACAGAGTAAGAGTGGTTTCCCTGTTTCCCCTCAAGAGATGTTTAAAGAACACTAGATTATGATCATTGAAAGTAATAAATAAATAATTTGCATGCACGATTTTCTTAGTGTCCTGTCCTATTAACGAACTATATGTTAAAGGGTCAGAGTTGTCAAAAAGGATCAAAACCTTCTAGAAGGGAAGTCCAAAAGATTCTCCTGCTTTTCTAAAGCTCTGCTCACAAGTGGAAGGCCAATGTAGAGTCATATAGATAAGGGGTGTTGGAGCGTGCAGAGACCTCCTACAAAGTAAGTCCACTAGTTTTCCACTCAACCTTGGATCCCAAGAGAGGTAAGTAGGGAAAAAAGAAGAAAAGTGGGGTGGGGGGCGCAGAGGAAAGACTTCAACTTTTGAAGAATGAACTCTGAACTTCAAAGAAAACAGATTTAAAAGCCTAACTTATTCAAGAGAATGGTTAAGAAAAAGAGAAAAACAAATGGAATGTGCTCATAGAACACAAGTTTACATTTAAATACAATTTACAAAGTGACATTGAAAAATAGGAATTATAGCTGTTTTCTAAGAAAAATTACACAGTTGCACTGCCTAGTCTTACGCAATTTTCTTTCACTTCTCATAAATCCACAGGTATTATAATACACGTGCTTTTTATTTTATTTTTTTTTTAAATTTTTTTTTTCAACGTTTATTTGTTTTTGGGACAGAGAGAGACAGAGCATGAACGGGGGAGGGGCAGAGAGAGAGGGAGACACAGAATCGGAAACAGGCTCCAGGCTCCGAGCCATCAGCCCAGAGCCTGACGCGGGGCTCGAACTCAGGGACCGCGAGATCGTGACCTGGCTGAAGTCGGACACTTAACCGACTGCGCCACCCAGGCGCCCCTACACGTGCTTTTTAAATGTGACTCTGTTCTGAAATCACAGGTGGTCTTTCCAGTTAGGACAGTAACAAAGAAAAAGATATGTATTAACTCCAAAAATCTAATGAAAGCATCAGTATTCTAAAATCTAATATGGGACATATTATAAAGTGAACTTAATTTTTTAGTCAACAACACATCCAGGCTGACAGAGTGCTAGTAAATAGAAATGCAGAAAGATGCAGGTTATGTATTTGTTGACTCATCATCATTATTATCATTGCTATCATCATCATCTGTCTGGAAGGAACTTGGAAAACAGACTTCTTCAACTTTCCTTATTCGTGAAATACAAGAAAGGAAAGTTGGAGATTGAGTTTATATATATATATATATATATATATATATATATATATATATATATTCTAGCCACTTATTTCAAATCCAGTTGAATACTGAAATCTCATAATGTAGAATATTTAAGAATTCATATGCCCAGATCCCAATCCCAGAGAATTTACTTAAGTAGGTGTTGAGTGAAGATTTCCCTGGGTAGTTATATTGAAATAGTAGCACTTGGAAACTTGGAAATTCAAATTTCCAGGCACCATGCCAGATCTACCAAAACAGAATCTCTTATAGTGGGATCCAGTAATTTATAGTTTGAAAAGCCCTCCAGGTGATTCTTATACATGCTAAAGATTTGCGGATCACCACCCTACACTGTCTCATGGAGTGACCTGAACTCTAAGAGATGAAACAACAACAAAGGAAGTCCCAATACAAACTATTTTCTCTCAGTTTGACTTTGGCTAGCCATGTCCTTGAGCCTCATTGTATTACAGATGGTTTATATAAGTACTTGTGTTTTAGCAGCTGTAGGGTAATCTCTTGGGTAAAAAAGAAATTCCAATTAGCTAAAAATTATTTTTCAGACACTGGTCTTTGATTGGTGATTTGCAGTGATGTGCTAGATAATAATACTTTGTTATCTGGGCCACTGAAATGCTTCATTTAAAATGGCTCCAAGGTCTTACCCAGCCATTAGGCTATAGCGATGCACGTCAGAAGTGCCCAGTTTGTTTGCCTATGGCTGCTTTTGAGTGACAAAGTTGAGTAGTGTGACAGAGACCATATGGCCCACAAAGCCAATAACATTTATTATGTGGCCCTTTTAAGAAAAAGTTCACTGACCCCACCAAGTAACTGTATAATTATATTTTCATATTTTTCTTCTTAGGAGGAAAACAAAAGTCCGTTCCTAGCCTAGAGTAAATTGGTACAAGATTTGGATTCCAGGAGAGTGAGATTAAATTCCCCATGTAAGATCCTGGTTATTTATAACAAATCTGGGTGGATTCTATTGACCATGCCCTGTGCTATTTTATGACATGAGTAATTTAGGCACCGATGCTTGGTGGTCAGATCCTGTTAATTCCTAAGAGGACTGTTGTTGTTTTGATAAAAAGCAGACATTTCCCTCTGAAGAAACTACTTTGCTATTCAAAACCCAGTTTCTAGCATTGCCAAACTGTGTTCATCTTACTATTAAAGTATACCTTAAATTTATAAATAGACATGTTGCATTTGATAGATCCCTGGTTCCACATTCTCCTAAGACTTCGTATATACGTCAACAAAGGATTTCTTCCCCACCCCTCCACCCCCCCAACGAAAGTCATACACGCACAGAAATTAAAAGAATGGGAGAGGTATTAAACAGCAACAGAATGTGAGAAGTTAGAAAACTTAGGGACAAAAGCTAACTGAATTAGCAGACCACAGAAAGCAACCCGTAAGCTGGCAGTGTGAAATCCCTCCGCAGGCCAGGCTCCAGAAAGCCTCAGAAACTGAAGGCCCCAGACAGGTGTAGGAGGTCAGAAGGTAGTTACCAGCTGGGATTTTGTTTCGATTTTCCTACCATTTTAGGTACATAATATTTATTATTTGTCTTGAAATACATGATTTATATCAGTCTGAGCCTCAGATATGCTAATATGATTGTATTATATATGATAATATGTTGTATTATATCAACAGATACTTGTGTGGATCCTAGAAGATGTGTCTATCCGTGTTCTCTAGGACTGTACAATATGATCATTTGAATATGTTATACATTAAAAAAAGTATAACTTAAAATAAATAAAACATGACCTTCCAATGGCTTAATGTAACAGAAATGTATTACTTTTCACATAACATACCCATGTATGTGTTCCTGGGATTGGACATATTTGGTCTATCTTTTTATTAGACCGCCAGCTGATTTGGGTTCTGCATTTCTAATGGCTGGTTTCCCAGGTTGTCCTATGCGTGAAAACCAGGTAATGGAGTAGAGAAGAAAATGTGGACCTTTGCACCAGAAATGGCCCTTACTTATTTCTGCTCACATTCCACTGGTAAGAATCAGTCATGTAAACCCCACCAAACTGTAAGGGAACCTTCAAGAAAACAAAATCCCTAGGTAGGAAGTTGCCTCCTACTAACCCCCATGATTTCGGGGGATCAGAAACTACAGTCTTGGACCCATTCCAGCTGGCTGCCTACTTTTGTGTGGTCTACAAGCTAAGAATGTGTTTTACATTTGAAAAACAGTTGTTCAGTACATAGCTACAGTATGTCCTTATTTTACCTGTTGGCCTGCAGAGCATCAAATATTTGCCACTTCGGAACTTGACAGTTTTTACCTACACTATAGGGGGAGAAAAGGCTTTTCAGCCCTTCTAGCCCACAACTTCCCACCTAGAAGAGACCTACACCTCTCCATGGGAGAACCACCTTCCAGTTAGGGCATTTGGCTCCACATCTAGGATGTCTACTCTCCAGTGCAGATAGGGCTCCTCATGAGTCAGGAAATCCTTAAGTATAAGTTCTCATCCCACCTCCATTCACGGCCCCACAATCAATATAAAATGAGGAAACTGGGATGGCCCAACACTCATTTTCCCCCAGGACAAAGTAAAACAAGGGACTCAACAGTAACATATGCAGGAAAAAAACGGGAAACCATTTTAATGGTTTAAATTAATTAATTTATTTAATAAATTAAATATATTCATCAATATAAGCATTTATTTATTTAAATAAATGCATTTATTTATTTAAATAAATGCATTTATTTATTTAGATAAATTAATTAATATAAGCATTCATGCCCTAACACCGGAAGCATTTCCTTGAGTAGACCCCGAGGAACACCTTTCTCTATTGTTCCCTGGCAGCCCTGGGCTTTGACTTCTGGGAGCTTCTGCCTTAAGATTATTTTCCATGGCCGCATCTGAAGTAGGCATTTGGAAGTATGCTTCCTAATGAGCTCCTCAGATTTCCTAGCTCACTTCCTTCTCACGCAGTTGCTGGGGCCCAAGTGATGTTTTTTGTTTTTTTTTTTTTTAATTTTTTTTTTTTTTAACGTTTATTTATTTTTGAGACAGAGAGAGACAGAGCATGAACGGGGGAGGGTCAGAGAGAGGGAGACACAGAATCCGAAACAGGCTCCAGGCTCTGAGCTGTCAACACAGAGCCCGACGCGGGGCTCCAACCCACGGACCGTGAGATCATGACCTGAGCAGAAGTCGGCGGCTTAACCGACTGAGCCACCCAGGCGCCCCCAAGTGATGTTTAAAGGCTCCAAAACTCAAAGATGCTTTTCATTTGAGCTCATGGGTTCTTAGTAATATAGTTCCCTTCAAAAGACTGAAAGTATCTAAATTAAGGTTACCAGAGGACATATTGGGATGCCCCACTAAATGTGAATTTCACATAACTAGAAGTAATATTTTAGTACAAGTATGTCCCCTATGCCATTTTCCACAATTATGACATACAATACTTGAGATATACGTATACTAAAATGTTGTTTGTTGTTTATCTGAAATTCAAATTTCACCCATTTGTTAAACCTAGCAATCCTACCCTGAATTCTTTAGGCCCATGTTTCAGTAATAATACCCAACATTTTTGCTGGATTTTATCCTCAAGCCTGATTGGTGCCTTGGTTTCTTAGGTCCAAGCACTCTCCCTTTCCAGTCTGTGGTGGCTACATTGCTACCATGCCAATAGGCTGGAGAAGAAGATCTGCCATTAATATGATCTTTGGCACAATGGTGAGTCTTACTGGGTCCTTGAAACTAAAAGCTTTTTAGGTCTTCTGTCTTCCTGTTTGGGTAATAGAGGCTTTTCTAATCCTGAGAGGCCCCAAATTCCTGCATAACTTTTATTATCTTTTATGTATGCTCTCAACAAAAACAATTATTACCTGAATTCACCTATTTCTTTGTAATAACATCCTAAACTCAGCAAATGATACCCAACGTAAATTACTCATATCTGACTTTTGCCAACTTTTTTCCTCCTGTAGGCTTAATAAACAAGGAGTTCGTATTTCGACATATTACTGGCAAAATCTTATCCAATGTCGTCTCACTGCACAATGTGATTCTTTCGATGGCGTGAGTTTTCTCTTTAATTGTTGCCTGGATATAAGTCCGTGCCGTAAATTTAGGTTTTTATTATAGCAGCACCCACCGGTGGGTATTATAGTATACCCACTATACAATGTAGAATCCAACTAGCTGCTCTACAAATGAGCTACATAATTTCGGTGGCTTAACACAGGAGTGGTTATTTCTCAATCAAGTGTCAGTCCCTAGAAAATGTGTTATTAAGAAGGTTGCACTGAGTAAGCCAAATGCTAGTGCCCCCTGCACTCACTTAGGGATTCAGATGGGTAAGAGCTCTGTAATCTTCAGCATAGTGTTGCCTTGGGCTTTGATATCCAGCAGGCAGAAGGCAAGAGGGAATGAAGAGGGCACATGTACATTTTCCATCTTTGGTCAGGAAGAGGTACCCTAACTCTGATAAGGGCAAATAATCAAATGTCCCACTTAAATGCAAGGGGACTGGGATATGTAGACCCTGATTAGGCAGCTATGGAAGAGGGCATACGAACTTTCGATGAATATCTGGTGTTTCATACTTCAAAAGGTAATGTAGTCATTGCCAGCGGAAGAAATAGAACTTCTGCTGTTTGCAAGGTACTGCAATGGATGCTAGAAAAATCAAAAATAAATAAAGAGCCATGGGCCATGCCAAACGCTAGTTATATGTTGTTTTAGTTAGCTAGGACTGCCGTAAGAAAATACCACAGACTGGATGGTTCAATTCAACAAAAACTTATCTTCTAACAGTTCTGGAAGCTAGAAGTCCATGATACAGGTATCAGCAAGGTTGTTTTTTCTGAGGTTGTGAGGGAAGGGTCTGTTCCGGTCCTTTCTCCTTGGCTTGCAGATGGCCATCTGCATGTGTCACATCTCCATGTGTCTTTACATGGTCTTTCAACTGTGTATATATGTGTCCCAATCTCTTCTTGTAAGAACATCCGTCATAGCAGATTAGGCCCCATCCTAAAGACCTCATTTTAGTTCAGTTTCCTCCTTAAATTTCCTATCACCAAATATACCATATTCTGAGGAACTGTGGATTAAGAATTTGACATATGGTTTGGGGCAGAGGAGGTCATCGAAATATGTTTCATTTTGTTCTTATTCCTTCTTCTATGTAGAATGATTCATATAAATTATATATCCAGTTTAACATCTTGTGATGGTTAATTTTATGTTTCAACTTAGATGAGTTAAGGGATGTCTGGATAGTTGACAAAATATTATTTCTGGGTGTGACTGTTATGTTGTCACTAGAAGAGATTAACATTTAAACAGGTAGGCTGAATAAAGAAGATGCCTTCATCAACGTGGGTGGGCATGATCCAATCACATGAGGACGTGAGTAGAACATAAAGGTTGACAAAAGATGAATTTACCCTCTGTGTGAGCTAGGGCATCCATCTTCTACCCTCAGACAGACGTGCTCTCAGTTTTTGAGCCTTCAGCTTTGGCCTTGGACTGGAAATTATACTATCATCCTCTCCTTCCCCCAGCCCTAATTCTCCAGCCTTTGGACTCACACTTACGCCTTTAGTTGCCCTGGTTCCCAGGCTTTCAAACTCAGACTGAATTACACCAATTTGCAAATGGCAGGTCAGATGTTGGGACTTCCCGGCCTCCAAATCATATGAGCCAATTCCCATAATAAATTTCCTGTTGTATATCTCTCTCTATATATATCTTATTGGTTCTTTTTCTCTGGAGAACTCTGACTAACACACTTGTGAAGTTACTTTTTTTTTAAGTTGTTGAGAAAATGTTCTTACAGAAAAGAGAAATAATCTCTCCAAACAAGAATGATTGAATTATAATTAACTCAAAAAAAAAAAAAAAGTCATAATGAAAGTTATTGTCTCTTTCAGGATCAAAAATAATTGATATAACATTTTCCCAGAAAACAAATTTGACTTATCCACATAGAAAAAAAAAAAAATACAATTAGATAATGCATTAAAATAATTTCATTTAACAGGAGTGATTTCATACTTTTTAGTTTGTACTGTTTGTAAACTGTATGGAAAGATTAGACCTAAGATTTTATCAGAAATGGGTGAATATATGATGTTTAGAACATTTCTTCGTGTTAAATGTTTCCGATATTGAAGAGCCTGAGACATGCCAGATTTTACAAACTTTCCCTGTGTCCTTGAGGCCCAGGATGTGTAGAAAATATGGTCAAAATAACAAGACCATGGAAATCACTTTTTAAAATTCAAGAGGGATTACAAAGTCCATACAATTAACATGTAAACAATTTGAAAGCAGAGAAATCAGAATCCATGACTACATTTAAATTGCCCTCAGATATAAAGTAATTTAGTTGTAATTAATCCTTAAATCCTTCCAGAAGAGTGATAAAGAACTTTCATGCCAAATGGGAAGAAACATCTGGGGGAGACATGTAAAGGAAAACACCATGATCTAAAATTAAAATTTAAAAACAGTCCTGCTGGCTGTCTTGCATAAATCGACTGTGATTGTCCCCCAGTAACTAGGACATTCATGTCATGTTTTTTTCCAGTCTTGTTAATGTGTCTATCCACTTCCCATCACCTGTTTCCCGTTTACACCCCTAGCCAGACACATCCATATATCTGACCTGATCCCTAGATGTATGTGTCAGATCTGTGGTCATAAAATACTTTCCCTATGGTTGAAGCAATCCTGCCTATGTAGGAAAGAAACCCACAATTTGGGTTCATGTAAAATAATCTCTAGCATGCGAGGCTATTTGGCTCAATATCTCTGTAATCCACAAGAACAAATTAGCAAAAACAAAACAGCAAGCAGTTGACAAAGCCCTCTTTACATGCTACAGCTTTTATTCCAAACATGTTTAAGAAAATACCAGTTTGCACAGAGCATTGTTTTAGCTGATGAAGGTAAGAGTGTGGTGTTTTCTCTGAGCTAATAGGAAACTGACCCAGAAGTGAACTACAGTGAGAAGCTTGATTTGGCACTTAGAAAAGAAACTTCTGACCACTCAGCCAGAATCCATCTTTTCATTGCCGGATTTAAAAAATAAGGATCATAAGAGTTACACAGGTGCTGCTGGTGGGCTAATTATGGGTGCCAAGTCAAATGAGTCTTTTCTGGCAACTAGTCAGTTCAACTTTATGACCCTTTGACTCAGTTACAAAAATACATCCATCCATTAGCCGGAATGTTGTGCAAAATGTTCAGCTTGGTGCTGTATGGAGCTTAATTATCTAAAGTTTACCAGTTAACTTCGAACCTTCCCAGATTAGGTAGCGATAATATTGTCCAGAGATACACAGATAAATCTGCCTTTAATAAAACTGCCAACAAACCAAATGAAGATTTCACAACCTCAGCCCCAACGACATTAAAAGACCAGATAATTGTTTGCTGTGAGGGGCCCCAGCGTGGATTATAGGATGTTTAGCAACATCCCTGGACCCTATCCAGTAGATGCCCATAGCATGCCCCCAGCTACGGCAATCGAAAATGACTCCAGATATTGCCAAATGTCCTTGGGGGTTGGAGGTGGTGTCACTATGGTTGAAAGTTCTTATTTAACACAAGCATGCTACGCAGAAGGTCTGTAGAATTTCTGGGGCTCGATGCAAAATAGATATGTGGGCCACTATTCAAAAATATTAAGAATCCCAAACCAAGCACGGGTCTTTCTAAGCATGTGACTGCACAGGTCATAAGTTCATGACGTTGGCCCTGATGCTGCAAGAGTCCACTCCATTCGTCAACATCTCAGTGTTAACAACACACATTTGTCTAGTTTATAGCTTATAGTAGCTGAGCTCACGGCTGTTGACGCCCCACGTACTTCCCCCACGTGTGTATTAGTTGGTGGCTTTCACCACCACCTGAGTTCCAAACCATTTATCCACATTCTGTCTTGTTGACCATCTTCCCAGGTACTCGTCTTTCAACTTGCCCTCTTATTTCTTCACTCACATGGTCATTGGAACAGAACAAGAGCTTCTTACTTAATGGCTAGTTCTACTTCGACCAAGACTCTGCTGCAAACACTCCACCTATTGCCAAACAGTGGACTGCCTTGGGCAACTTCTTATCCCCACTTCCTGTCTCCTCCCCACCTCCCACAAAAGGCTTATGTGCATCCCTCAGTCTCTGCTGCAGCCTGGCCTCAAAAGACTCCAAAATAACTCATCCCAATTAGCCTAATGAACACAATTCCGCTAAGGTGACCTGTTCGTGTTGATCAAAAGCTGCCATTTACGGAGCTTTTTCTACTGTGGTACACTTTAGTGCTTGAAGCAACATCATATCAGCGTTCTGCAGGTGAAGAAACCAAGGCTCTGAAAGACTTAAAGTCTACACTTGCCCAAAATCACACAGTAAAACTTAGGATTTGAAGCCATGTATATTTAACTCCAAAACCTTTGCTTTTAACCATGATCTTTCCTCCTCCTGACTTTTCTGCCCATCACGGAGTGAGCTTTATTGTGACTCCTTCCCATTACACCCATTAGCCGTGAAGTTGCGTTTCAAAACCAAAGGGACACCATTAGAACATTCTTAGCATGGTACCTGTGAGTATTCACCAGAGAGGAAATATCGTGCCAGGAGGTCTGACACTGATGCTCTGATATTTGATCATTTCTCAAAATAGAAAACAAAACAAACAAAAAAAGGAATCTCAAGACTGACTTTTTTGAAGATATGAGCTTTCTTTAACACAAAATTTTATTTGCTTTTTTTCCACAGTCGATCAGCATTAATAGTTTGTTTCTAAGTATGTTATAATGAGCTTACCCAGGAATATAAAAGTAATTTTAGAAGGGAAAGATATTTGGGATGCCTGGGTAGATTAGTTGGTTGAGTGTCCAACTTTGGCTTAGGTCATGATCTCACAGTTTGTGAGTTTGAGGTCCGCATTGGGCTCTCCGCTCTCAGTGTAGAGCCCACTTCGAATCCTCTGTCTCCTTCTCTTTCTGTCCCTCCCCTGCTCATGCGCTCTCTGTCAAAAATAAACATTTTTTTAAAAAGGAGGTGAAAATATTTGATTACTTGAGTAATCAAAATTTCTAATATATAACCTCCCATGTATTTGATTTAAAATATTTTCTACTACATTTTCATTCTCAAGTCTAGAACTGTTCTTAGTAACATTTACCTCAAAAGTCTTTTACGCTGTCCAGTGAGACATTTTCTCTTTTGAGATATACACATATCGACTTTCAGCTAAAATGTATGTTTCTCACGTCTCTATGTGAACGATGTTTTCGAAGTCCGTTTTGCTGAAATAAATTTCTATATGCCGGGCTCCTATGCCAACGGTCATTTGTGGTAAATGCTGACCACTAAATTTAGCCATCGTAAAGCCATCCCACAAGAAGAGAAGGGGAAATGTAGAATAATGTAATAATGAACATCTTTGTACTTTTTCCACTTATGGAATCTCTACAACCATCTGTAGGTCACAGGCCCCGCACGGGAAAAGCACTACATGATCCAAGAATGTGTGAGAAAGTAAAGCCATTCAACATCCGATGTCAGAAGAGTCATTTGTTTCCTGAATATGTCCATTCCAGAGTCTTGAGCACTAGGAGAAAATTTAAGAGGGAAAGAAATTCTTTTGTCAGTTGAAACTGCTAAATTGCGAGGGCTCTATGGGCATTTGGTGGAAAGATGTCTTCACTAGGACAAAATGCGCAGTTATATGGACAGAAATTAAATTTGGAAGACAACTGCCCACACACTGCAAGATGGTTTTCTGAATAAATGATTATAAATAATGAAAATGCAGTCGTATGTTTATCATTTTTATATATGGTTAAGAATCGTGAAAAAGAAAAAAAAGGCAAAATAAATAATAAAGTAACCAAAAGCTACTTCTTATCCTTTTAAATATTCAAATAGAGTTTGAATACAGAGGAAAAGTTCAGTATCGCTTTCATGATGGGTGTGCTAAGCCAGAAAGTCACTTTTTCTATGAAAAATGGAAGCATTTTCCAGAAATTGTTAACAACCCCCCAAACTAACTTTTCATTTCTTCAGCACATTAACTTCATTTTAGATTGCATACCTCTGCTATTCTAAAAAAGTCATAAAAATAGAGGGCCTCTCTCTCTCCTTCCCTCTTTCTACAATGAAATTCCTACAAAGATTACTTGGATTATCACTTTTTTTTAAACTCCTTTTTTCTCCTTCACCAACTGAAATCTGGCTTTTGACTCCATTTCTTAGGTATCAAATTCCTTTCGAGTTCATGACGTTTTCGTTTGACCTTTAAGTTTCTGATCAACAGTCAATCACCAAAGCTTTTGCATCAGTCCCCTAGAGTTAAACCCTGGCTCCTGATACTCTCTGTGTGATCTCAGATAATTATTTAACCTCCTGGAGCCTCAGTTCAGAGGTGGTAATCATCAACTACTAGGGTGGATTTTCAGTGAAACGGTATAAAATAAGATGGCAATAATTATCGATGGTTTTTCTAATACGATTCTATTTAATAGATTACTAATAACCATGACTATTGAGACAACCTTGCTCCTCACTCTCTCGGAGAATAAGCCTTCCTGTTTTATTTCCTCCTCCTCTGGCTGTTTCTTCAGTGTCTCCTTTGTCACTTCCTCCCTCCGCTCACTCTTGAAACATCGGGGTGTGCCAGGGCTCTGAGATGGAGCGTCTTCTTTCCACTATGTCCACATTCTCCCTGGCCTCATATGCCTCCTACATGCCTCAAACACTGCCTAAATGCTCTGGACTCTCATGTTAATATCCCAGCCCCAGTCTTTCTTCTGAGGTCTGGATCTACATATTCCAGAGTAAGGGTATCTCCACCTCGGTGTCTATAGGCTCCTTAGCATCAACACAGACAGGACTGAGCATATTTTTCTATTCCCCCACCCAAGAGAAGAGTGTGCTTAATCACTATTAAAGAAAATGGCAGCGTCATTTCTCTGGTCCCCCTAGATAGAAATATGGTGTGGTCACGAAGAAAAACAGTATTCCAGGACTCCTCTCTCTCCTGAAAACCCCAAGCCAATATCCTGACCCAAGCCACTCACTTCTCCTTTTGACGTATCTCATCCCTCCTCTTAGTCCTGCAGCTTTAGGTCAGCCTTTCATCAACTTTACCCAGGCGATTGGGAGTCTCCTCACCTGTCTCCCTGTCTCTAATTCCCATCCAATCTTTCTTTCCTATTACTTCCAGAGTTACTTTCCTAAAACCCAAATCAGATCACATAATTTATGTTTTTAAAAGGTTTAGTTGTCTTCTCATACCACAAGACGGTATAACAGTGAATTCCATTTCTAACCTGGGCCCTGTTAATCTGTCCTCCCTTATTTCTTCTTACCTTCCCTGCTCAAAGATGGTCTCATCTGTGAAATTGATTCATTTTCATGAATCTGAATTACTTCTATGTCCCATATCTTCCAGCTAACATCAAAGTGGCTTAGAAGCTTTAGAATCTTGGCTGTAATACTAGCGATTTTCACTTAAGTGTTACTTAATCTCTCTGTATCTTAGTTTTCATTTTTTTTTTATTTTTTAAAGCCTATTTATTCTGAGAAAGACAAAAACAGGATGAGTGGGAGAGGGGCAGAGAAAGAGGGAGAGAGAGACTCCCAAGCAGGCTCCACGCTGCCAGCTCAGATCCCAGCGTAGGGCTCGAACCAACAAAACCATGAGACCATGACCTGAGCTGAAACGAAGAGTTGGATGCTCAACTGACTGAGCCACCCAGGTGCCCATTTTTTTCTCATTTGGAAAATTGATACAATAACAGCAGCTATCTATACATAGGTTCTGGGCTGGCTATTCTACAGTTCAACTCCATTCGGACACTGTACTTAGGGACAGCATCAGATACCACAAGTTAGGGGTTCATTGTTACAGAACTACTCCCCTTCACTTCAAATACCAGTCACAAGTCCTGTGCTTCTGACCAATCAGCTCTTAATCAGAGGTTTCCGGGACCCCACCACCACCACCCCCTGCCTTGATTGGTTTGCTGGAGTGGTTTACGGAACTCAGAGAAACATTTTATTTACTAGATTACCAGTTTATCACAAAACGATACAACTCAGGAAGAGCCAGATGGAAGAAATGTGTAAGGCAAGGTACGGGGAAAGGGCACAAAGCTCCCCTGCCCTCTTCAGGCACAACACCTTCCCTGATGGGTTCCTCCCACATGGAGATGTGTTCACCAATCCAAAGCTCTCTGAACCCTGTTATTTGTTGTTGTTGTTTTGGTTTTGGTTTTGGTATCTAGGGAGGCTTCATTATACAGTCACGATTGATTAAATCATTGGTCATTGGCTATTGCTTCGACCTCCAACCCTTCTCTCCTCTGCAGAGATCAGAGGGGTGTGACAGAGCATTCCAACCCTTTAACCACAGGGTTGGTTCCTTTGGCAAGGTGCTTCCCAAAAGTCACCTCATTAACATAACAAAAGACACCTTTATTGCTCTCCTTGCTTAAGAAATTCCACTGGTTTGGGTTGAAGGCCAAATGTACATTTCTTAATATAAATTACAATATCACAATCCCATAAACTCCTTCTTAGGTATCATCCATGTAATTCATGTAAAAACAATTAGCAGTACATGTAGGACTTAATAAGAATTCATCAAATAAATGTTAATTATGATGAGTATCGCATTTTTCCACTAGATTATTTATATGTGTGTCCTCTACAAGTAGCACACTGTCTGCCACATAGTAGTGACTCAATGTTTATTGAGTATATGACTAAGTGAATGGATATATAAATCAATACATGAATCAGCAAATTCTGGATTGACAAGTAGAAAGCAAATATTTGACGGGTGCCCATTAAGTCTTTCATAGACTTCATCATTGACTGTTTATTCAGTTCTCCTGCTACTGTGACAAACCAATAACTTAAAAATGAATAATGGAAAAAAAAGGTAGCCATCATCCTTCTCTCACCTAGGAATATGGTAACAGAATGAGGATCTAATGAAGAAGACTCACCAAATATCAGGGGGCTTACTTTGAAAGTTAGTCAATGGGGCGCCTGGGTGGCTCAGTCAGTTGAGCGTCCAGCTTCCGCTCAGGTCATGATCTCACGGTTTGTGAGTTCAAGCCCCACATCGGGCTCTGTCCTGACAGCTCAGAGCCTGGAGCCTGTTTCGGATTCTGTGTCTCCCTCTCTCTCTGCTCCTCCCCCACTTGTGCTCTGTCTCTCTGTCTGTCTCTCTCTCTCTCAAAAATAAATTAACATTAAAAAAAAAAAAAAAAGAAAGTCAAGGTTCTCCAAAGAAAGAGTTCTCTGTATAGTATATAATGGTTTATTGATAAGAAATTCATTTCTTAATGATTTATTTGAAGTAATTGGCTCGTGCAGTTATGGAGGTTGGCAAGTCCAAAATCTGTATGATAGGCTGGCAGACTCGAGACCCAGGAAAAAACCCATATTGTGATTGAAGTCGGAAGGCGATCTACTGTCAGATGCTCAGAAGGACTATGTTGGGAGGACTTTATTGCCCCCTTGTTACAGATGAGAACATTCAAACGGAGAGCAATCACACACAAAGCCAGTTAGCAGTTGAGGTTGAATTCAGTCCCTCATCTCCCTGATTACCAAACACAGTCACTGTCCATTAAACCCCACAGCAATGCTCCAGTGATTTCTCAAGTCTCTTGAAGAGAAAAATATATAAGCGAGTAACTTTCACAAATAACTTTACAAACTAAAGATACCGTGAGCATTATTCTTTACTTGTTGTTTTTGTTGTTCCTAAAGGAATGGCGATAGAGCGCCAGCTATTTCTGGCTTGTTAACTCCTTCGTGGAATTTTAGAAAACAAGGAGAAGCAAAGGGAATCGTATTTTCTCTGAAAGCAACGAGAAGACACGAAACAAATGTTTCTCGCGTTTTCGCGTACAAGATATAAAAAAGTAAGATAGAATGCTGACAAAGAACCCCCTCAGTTTTGCTCAAGTGTCCCCTGAGGCATCTTCCCGCTGAAGAATCTAAAGAAATCTACTCTTGAGCTCCAAAATATGTCCAGGAGGAATAATATATGAAGCCTTCGGGGCCAAGAAAATTTTACTGTGTCAGTTACAGATTGTGGTCCCTTGATGCTAGAGGACAGAGATGAGGCAAGCCCACTGGCAAGTGAGAACTACAAGGTCATAAAGGTCTCTGCTTGACAATTTTGCCCAAGGCTCACCTTGCTTGAATTTTCCAGTCTCTAACAAATCATGAGGTTTGTTTGCACCAACCTGCAATAATGACTTTAAACCACACTGGGCAAAGCACAGATTAATCAGATTCCCTAAGTCTGCCTTTCAGCCAAGTCAAATATTTTTGTCTCTAGTAGAGTTTCTGTATGATTTGGAAGTAGGGGGACAGAGCAGAGTGTTGTGACTTATCTCTTACATAGAATTATTCACCCGTACCTAAGATACTCTTTTCTTTTTAAAAAAATCAAGTAGAATTAGTATACAATCTTATATCAGTTCATGTGCAGGGCATAATGATTCAACGACTCTATACGTTACTCAGTGCTCATCAGAAGTGCATTCTTAATCCCCTTCACTTATTTCTCCCATTCCCCACCCACATCCCCACCCACATCAGCCACCAGTTTGTGCTCTGTGTTTAAGAGTCTGTTTGGGGGGTTTCCTCTTTTTTCTTTCTTTGTTTTGTTTCTTAAATTCCACAGACGAGTAAAATCATATGGTATTTGTCTTTCTCTGACTGACTTATTTCACTTAGCATTATCCCATCTAGATCCATCCCTGTTGTTGCAAATGGACATTCTTGTCTTTTCTTTATATATTTCTTAATCCCTGATAGTTGAGGATACAAGGGTTTATTCTTTAGCTCTGTGATGTTGTTTTTCTTTTTTCAAAAGTCACTCACATCTTTGTTGATTTGGTGGAAGGATGTATAAGGTTTAATCATGGAAGTGCACACTAGAATTCAGGGTACTTAAAGCTAACAAAGGGGCGCCTGGGTGGCTCAGTCGGTTAAGCGGCCGACTTCGGCTCAGGTCATGATCTCACGGTCAGTGAGTTCAAGCCCCGCATCGGGCTTTGTGCTGACAGCTCAGAGCCTGGAGCCTGTTTCAGATTCTGTGTCTCCCTCTCTCTGACCCTCCCCCGTTCATGCTCTGTCTCTCTGTCTCAAAAATAAATAAACATTAAAAAAAAAAAAAGCTAACAGAGAATGAGAACCAACTGCCACTACTATACTTTCTATTGGATACTTTCTATTGAAGGGGAATGAATACATGACTCCACTTTGGCATGTAGATTATTTTGAACTGAAGGACTGAAGACAATCAAGACCCAGCAGACTCAAGAAAAACTTGTACCTCTCCCTTAACCACTTAAAAGAATTTAGATAGGGTGCCTGGCTCAAAGACAGAACTACTACCAGAGATAACTTTTATCTCAATGTACTGTCTGTATGGCCGACAAAGGTCTAATTACCAAACATCTGTTCTTCTTATTGTCTTGTGAATTACCCTCCTCCCCTTTGAAGCCCCAGGCTTCTATCCCATTCCTGAGTTCATGATGGCTTATAAACCTCAATTAAGGCTTGTCCTTTGGTCTCATACCCTTTTGAGGCTCCCATGAATACATCATTAAATTTGTTTTTCTACTGTTTATCTGTCTTATATCAATTTACCAACCGAAGAATCTAGAAGAGTAAAGAAAAAAATGTCCCTCCCCTACACTAGCAAGATCTTTCTTGTTTTTAATGAGTTTTACAGTTAGAGTTGCTTCTCAGCCACTCGGCATCTGATGAAGACGAGAGATTGCAAAGTAACTGAGACAAGCACGCAGGTGCAGAAGAGAATAGTAAAACCACACAGCAAGCACTTAACCGCACTCACCGACTTTGGGCCAAAATTTGGAAATTTATGCTGAAAGTTGTAAAGTGGGAGGGTATTAACCTAAGCTTCCTTCTTATTTACAGAAACCTAAAAGAACACATATTTACACTGTAGCTGACAGGAGGAACACTGGGAGAGGGAGGGCCACTCAGGAGATAAGTAGACAGGTTCTGTATCACTATTACAATAATGCGTTAAGCGTTTCATCAGATTGAGGCTATTCGTCTGGTTAACCAGCTTTGGATGCCTGTCATAGTGAACACAATGCACATGCCACCTCCTGGTCATAGTGTCACAGTGATAGACTGGGTAGCTGTCACCAAGCTGCATGATGAAATAGCAAAATCAGACGGGAAGCAATTTCTAGGAAGTAACTCTAACTTCTTGCAGGTATCTTGCCTCTTTTCTCAATAGTTGTACTTAAAGCTTTAGTTACATTTCATTCAATCAAACAAGTAAAATAATTGTTGGTTTTGAATAATAGTGATTTTAGGGTGTAACTGGTTTATTGTTTTGTTCCTTAAAGTAATCACCTCACAGAACAAGTTCAGTAAGACAAAAGATATGATCTACAGGCATTCTATAGGTCAGTAGATTAAATTCCGAAAACAAAGATGACTAAAAATCTCTAAAATGATCCTATTTTAAGGTGTGGCAATGTAGCAGCTATTCGTCTTTAAGGAGAAACTGAGAACTGTAAGCAGAGAGGTCCCGATTCTGGGAAATGCCCTCTGGGATGCACCTTCACTCCTTTTTAGGAGTGACAGCAATCCATTTCAAAATATTTTAGGATATTTTTAGTTTCAAAATATGGAATAATTTTTACGCCTGCCATCAGAGATCTCTTCACAGCAAGTATATACGGATCGATGACGTGGTACTTCAGAAATCGCAGGTGCTACGGAATTCAAGGCAAAGTAAGAGTGACCATGTCTTGCTTTCTAGAAGCCTGGGCAGGAAAGGTGTATCCTCCAAAAGTAGATTCTAGGGCAAGATCTTGACAAGTGTGATGGTATATATGATCTTAAATGCATACTCCTTAGTTTCCCTTTAGGAGTATTGCATAAATATGGATGTATGGATGGATGGATGGATGGATGGATGGTTGGATAGATAGATAATAGATATATGATAGATAGATAGATAGATAGATAGATAGATAGATAGATAGATGATAGATAGATGATAGATAGATATTCAAATGTGTATTGTTATTCAAAACATTGCCACATGAAGTTGCATACATTTTTATAATGATGTCTGCTCACCATACACTTGGAATATTTGGGTGGGGGATGGAGGAATGCCTCCCAAGAAAATTCATTAGCCACAAACCATACTTTCTATCCACAAGTGTAGTTTTTGACCACCTGGTTAAATAAATAAACAACATCCAAAGTAATTATCAATTTAGGTTGTCAAGTGTCAGTTCAATCGAATATTAGAGGAAATTCAAATCCCTGAAAAACAAAATATCTGCTTACCAAGGCTATTCGATAGTGACGTGAAAGGTGCTTCTGAAATGTAAATTCGTATACTTTCGATTAATATTTTAGTAACCGGCTGAAGCATCAATTAAATAAACATAAAAGCTCCCAAAAAAGTTATTCTGAAAAAATCATCACTTAGAATAGTCATGACAGTGCTGGGGTTCACAGTACATGTAGAACCCTGGGCAAATTATTTTGTATCCTATGCCTCAATTTCTTCATCAGCAAAGTGAAAATAATTATACTCACATCTTGTTTTATCTCATGAGAATATTGAATAAGGGAATATATGTTATTGAGTTATGACAATGCTTCACACCTACAAAGCATTCAGAATGCTCACTATTATTGAAAATAAGTGCCTCGCAGTAGTCATACTTCACATAGATCATGCACCAAAGTTTGTACAAATTACAAACACTGTAAAAATTCATATAGGACACGCTCAGTTATTAAAAACTGCATAAACAGGAGGGTGGGTGGTGGGCATTGAGGAGGGCACCTGTTGGGGTGAGCACTGGGTGTTTGTATGGAAACCAGTTTGACAATAAATTGCATATTTAAAAAAAACTGCATAAACCAAACAAAATTGAACAAGATGCTTTGGATCCATTCAGCCAGAGTTCGAGAGTTGAATCATGGCTCTCTCTAAAATCTGAGGATGGAGATTTTCTTTTTTTCTCTTAGGGATAGAGAGAGAGAGAGCACAAGTTGGGAAGAGGGGCAGAGAGAGAGAATCTTAAGCAAGCTCTGCCAAGTGATGTGATCGCACACCCCGGCATCATGACCTGAGCCAAAATCAAAAGAGGGATGCTCAACCAACTGAGTCACCCAGGCACTCCGGAGGTTGGAGCTTTCTGTTACCACGTTGGGGCTCTTTGATTTGGCATGCACTGTCACATACTATGAACTGAACTTTGTCTACAGATTCGGTCTGATTTAATCGTGTCTGTAAGCTCTAACTGTGCAGTGTTTCTGCGCATACAGGCACACACACTTTCCTAGTTGATCATATTTATGCACGTTGTCATTTTTTCTAGCTCAAAGAGTTCTACAAAAATGATTATGAGAAATAGATTAAATGCTTAATATTTTCCAGAAGCAGGCATATCCCCTCCAATGGATCATTTTTATATTTACAACCAGGATGGTTAATTTTATGTGTCCTAGTCCTTGGTGCCAAGATGTTTGGTTAAACATTATGCCTGGGTGTATCTGTGAAGCTGATTCTGGATGAGATTACATTTAAATCAGTAGACTGAGTAAAATACATCGTTCTGCCTACTGTGGGTGGAGTAATCTCCAACACTTTGAAGGCCACAAATGGTGGAGGAAGAGAAAATTCCCTTTTTTTTTTTTTTTTAGTTTATTTATTTATTTTGAGAGAGAGAG
>NW_024412403.1:17852096-17916811 GCF_014898765.1 Herpailurus yagouaroundi
TTTTTTTTTTTTTTTTTTTAGTTTATTTATTTATTTTGAGAGAGAGAGAGAGAGAGAGAGAGAGAGAGAGAGAGGGCATGAATGGGGGAGGGGCAGAGGGAGAGAGAAAATCCCAAACAGTCTCCACGCTGTCAGCACGGAGCCAACCCCGGGGCTCAAACCCACAAACTGTGAAATTATGATCCGAGTGGAAATCAAGATTTGGACACTTAACCCAGTGAGTCACCCAGGCATCCCAAAAGAAAATTCACTTTTTGCCTGACCGGCTGAGCTGGGACCTCATTCTTCTCTTGCACTTGAACTGGGACATACACCATCAGGGCTCCTGGTTCTCAGGTCCACAGATTTGGAACTACACCACCAGCTTTCTTAAATTTCCAGCTTGCAGATGGCAGATTGTGGGATTTCTCAGCCTCCTTAATCATGTGAGCTAGTTCCTTATTTTATATATATATATATATGTGTGTGTGTGTGTGTGTGTGTGTGTGTACATATATATATATATATACAATAAACCTCATATTGCATTTTTATTTTTTATTTTATATTAAATATTTTGTATATAAGATTTATAAAATTTCTCTGGGGAACCCTGATTAATACAAGTGTCTATGTCCCTGGAGAGCATGTTTAAATGCTAAGCTTTAGACATTTTCAACTGACTTTACTTCTGTGAAATATGAAGATTTAGTTTGTCCACATTCATCCACCCCATAAGCCCACCACACATATGCAAACTTCACTCTGCCCATCAATCCATGAGAGTTATCCTGTAATTTTGTGTAGAATAATAATCAGTGTTATCTATCACAAGCTGAGCAACATAGACAATAATTATTCTTTTTTCCTTCCTGAAAACCATTTGCCTTTCCTTGAAGTTTATATTTGCTCTGCTTTGTTTTTGTTTAGTTTACTATCCTCTTATCTTTGATTTATTTCCACATGCTGTGCCAAGCATATAAATCCCCTCTTGGCATGGTACATTTAAACACATTAAGCATCTTAAAAATTTAATCTTAAAAAACAAAAAATCTTTCTCAGCTTCTTCTGATGTGCTCTAAAATAGAAAGCGGTTGATCTATGCACACTGCAAAGCCACAGTCTTTGGACTTCTTTCCCATCTTCCTGGGATTTCCTGTTGCCCCGCTCCTGTGCTGGGTCCGAGGGCTTCCTGTTTCTTGGTTTCCTCCCTGAACCATTTCCTGTTGCTTGGTTTCAGCAGAACCACCTCTTGAGAAAGTTGCAGGGCTATGGAAGATCATGTTTTTCTGAGTTCTTGCATACATTCCTAACATCTTATTCCTAACTTCACACTGGATATTTATTTTAGGTAACATAAATATTTGGTTGTAGATCATTTTTCCAAAAACTTTTGGAAGTATTTCTCTGGTGTCTTATGGTTTCCAGCATTCTCTTTAGAAATTGACGACTGGGGCAGCTGGCTGGCTCTGTCGGTAGAGCATGCTACTCTTGATCTCGGGGTTGTAGGTTCAAGCCCCACATTGGGTAAAGAGATTACTTAAAAAGAAAATCTTAAAAAGGAAGAATATAAAAATTTAATGACCTTCTGATATTTCATCCCTTGCATAAAGCTTCCTTTCTGGAAGCCTCTAGACTTCCTTTGCCTCAACTGCTCTGAAATTTCACAATTATGCTTCATGGTCTGGGCCTATTTTCACTCATTGGGTAGAACACTTGGGCAAGCCCTTTTAATTAGGAAACCCCCGTTCTTTAGGGCTAAAATTGCTGTAAATATATCTTTCTTTGATAATGTCTTCTTCCTATTTTTTTCTATTTTCTTATTCTGAAACTTCAATTATTGAGATGTTGGAAGTCTTAAATTGATCATCTACTATTTTTATCTTTTTAATCATATTTTATATCTGTCTTTTTGCTCTGACTTCTGGGTTTCGTCAGTGTTATCCTTCAACTCTTCAACTGAGTTTTCATTTCTGCCAACATACTTTTAAATTCCATGGGTTCTTTTATATTTTTTGAAATCTTCATAGTATACGTTTCTTGGCCTTGGTCTTCTGCTCTCTCTTAAAATACCAACCATAGTCTGAGATTTTCTTCTACTTATATGTTATTCATTTATTATTTTTCTCTCTCATTTATTTTGTTTGTAAATTGCATTCCTATCATCTTCTATCCCTTTCTTTTTGTCTTTGTGGATTTATTGTTTTTCAAACAATGTATTTACCTGCCATTTTTTTAAGGGTTTGAATGAAACCCTAGGTTAATTTTTGCATTCATCCCTTCATATTTAACCAACAGCCATACGCTTGTCTCAAAAGTCCTTCTCCAGCTCTCATGTTTTGGAATTCAAATTCAGATTTATCTCCAACACAAATAAGCATAAAGCAGCACATGGACCTCTAGTTCTCCCTTGGGCAACTCAGTTCCTACTACAAAGCTGAGTATATGATCCGTTTTTCTTTATCTTTTGTCCTTCAGTTTGTATCCTTGATCTCAGCCAAATATCTAGACTTATTCCAGAGTGCTCTTTCAAAAGCATGCCTCAATTGGCAAATACTTCTTGATTACCTGTATGTTCTGTGCCAGTCTTGTTTAATAGACACTTAAAGTGAGCCACAAATGCAAACCACATGCCTAATCAAATCTTCTAGAAGCCACATTAAAAGGAAGTAAAAAGAGGGGGGCCTGGGTGGCTCAGTCGGTTAAGCGTCCGACTTCGGCTCAGGTCACGATCTCACGGTCCGTGAGTTCGAGCCCTGCCTTGGGCTCTATGCTGACAGCTCAGAGCCTGGAGCCCGTTTCAGATTCTGTGTCTCCCTTTCTCTCTGCCCCTCCCCTGTTCATGCTCTGTCTCTCTCTGTCTCAAAAATAAATAAACGTAAAAAAAAAAAAAAAGGAAGTAAAAAGTGGGGTGCCTGCGTGGCTGAGTCAGTTAAGCATTCTCACCTTCAGCTCAGGTCATGATCTTGTGGTTCACAGGTTTGAGCCCCGTGTCGGGCTCTGTGATGACAGCTCAGAGCCTGGAACCTGCTTCGGATTCTGTGTCTCCCTCTCTCTCTGCCTCTCCTGCTTTCACCCTGTCTCTCTTTTTCTGTCTCTCAAAATTAAATAAACATTAGAAACAGGAGAGAGAAGAAGAACACGTGAAATTAATTTTAGCCATATGTGTTATTTAACAGATTGGAGACCTTCGAACAAGGTAGACTCACAACTCTGTGGCAGTTTGGATGGAATCAGCGGGGAGAAGCAGGAGGAAGTGACTGAGAGACATTCTCACGACCCTTCATTTCTGACTCAGGAGTGGAAAAGATTGTTTCATATACCAAAATATGAACAACAGGAGCAAGAGCAATGGTTTGAGGTTAACAATAATATGCTGCTTTCTGGGTATGATATGCTGTTGGAAAATGCAGTAGAAACACCCATGAAGTAGCCAAATGTGGGTCTGGAACTCAGCAGAAATACTGAAAGATAGGTACAACAGTAGTCAATATACACACACAAGAATTTTCAGTGACCTAAAATAAGCTAGGGTCTCAGACACAATGTAGACATTTTTAAAAGCATGAAAAGCGGAATAAAGGGAAAGAACACCGTGGAAGAGTCTTTTTAATGCAGACACTAAACATATCTGTGCCACAAGATAGAAATGAAACACTTTACCAAAGACTTGTATGTATATTTCACTTGGCAAGACATTACATTTTCCATGCTGACAATATAGTAGATAAGTTCTTAAATAAACTCAGGAGACAGCCAAAGTACTATTATTAAGTTTTCTCAAAAGATGATTTAAAAGCTCTTTGTACCGTTCACCAACATGTGTTCAAAGTGAGACCATAGAGCTGAAGGAGGCGAAGGCTTGTTTGCATGAGTTGCCTTGTGTTAAGTTTGTGTCCCTCTGTGCCGTGTTTAGTCTTAACAAGTTGACACTAAATGAGAGGGTTTCTTCCTCCTGACAACAAATCCATGGTGTCTTTCCAGCCCCGTTCTCCAACTCCCTGACACTAACTACCTAGCATTAGAACCAGAAGCCACAGATGCAAGGTTTCAGTCCCACAAGACTGCTCCCCACGTCAGTGGCCGATTCCAAAGCCGATGACGTCCATATTTCAGACTGGCCAGCTATAAAATCGAAGGTTCCCGTGATGCCCTCCTCAGGTTCAACATTGCGAGAACAGCTCACGGAACTCAATAAAGCGCTTTACTTTTCATTATAGTAGTCCACCGCTAACCTGCAGTTTCGATGCCCACAGTTGCAGGTACCTGAGGTCAACAGCATTCCGGAAGCAGATGACCCTTCTTTTGATGTATGGTCAGCAGGTCAATAGTAGCCTAATGCGATGTCACAAGGCCTGTGTCATTCACCTCGCTTTTATCTCCTCACATAGACATTTTATCGTCTCGCATCAAGAAGGATGAGTACAGGGGCGCCTGGGTGGCGCAGTCGGTTAAGCGTCTGACTTCAGCCAGGTCACGATCTCGCGGTCCGTGAGTTCGAGCCCCGCGTCGGGCTCTGGGCTGATGGCTCAGAGCCTGGAGCCTGTTTCCGATTCTGTGTCTCCCTCTCTCTCTGCCCTTCCCCCGTTCATGCTCTGTCTCTCTCTGTCCCAAAAATAAATAAACGTTGAAAAAAATTTTTTTTTATTTTTAAAATAAAAAAAAAAAATAAAAAAAGAAGGATGAGTACAGAACCACAAGACAATTTGAGAGGAAGTGACCACATTCACATAACTTTTGTGCCAGCATACTGTTAAAATTGTTCTATTTTTCTTTTATTATCGGTCATTGTTATTCATCACTTAACACTGCCTAATTAATTAATTAAACTTTATCACAGGTATGTATGTAGAGGAAAACAGCGCGCATGGGGTTCAGTGCTGTTCATGGTTTCAGGCATCCGCCGGGCATCTTGGAATGCATCCCTGATGAATAAAGAGGGGACTACTGGACTGGTTTATCCTAAAGGATACTTATCCTTATGCACAAGGATACTTGTGAAGTGCAAGGTATGGGTGGAAGGGCTGGGGCTTCAATGCCTTCCCGAGGCACACCACCCTCCCAGCATCTTGGTGTGTCCACCAACTCAGAAGTTCCCCAAACCCCACTGTCTGGGTGTTACGGAAGTTTCATTACTTAGGCGTGATCAATTAAATCATTGGCCGCTGGCGACTGAACTCAATATCTAGCCACTCTCCCCTCCCTGGAACTTGTGCGGTAGGTAGGGCTAAAATTTTCAACACTGTAATCGCATGGTTGGTTACTTGGGTAATGATTCCGAAGCTATCTAGAAGCCCACCAAGGGTAGCCTCATTACCTAACCTCAAGGACAGCTGAAAGGGGCTTAGGAAGAATAACATAAGATACTCCTCTCCCCGTTATCACTGAGGAAATTTCTAGTGATTTAGAAGCTCTAGATGAGGAACCAAAGACCAAATAAATATTTCTTATTACAGTTCCCCTAATCGAGCTCTGTCCAGAGCATTCTCCCACATTTTGTTACCTTACGGAGTTCAGCCCACCGATGAGCTCCCTCCAGAGGAAACAGTAAGAGATTTGAAAGCATTTAGAATAGTTGGCAGTCCTAGACGATGTAGACATTCAAGCGTCACTGTTATTACTTTCATTATGTAATTAAAGTTAAAACAATACAATAATAGCAAACATCAATTGAACAGGTACTGTGTGAGGGTCACATGGGTGCCAGGTAAGTGCTTCACAGGGTTTAAATTGTTTTATCCTCACTCCCAAGCCATAATGTAGGTACTGTCTTTATGCCCCTGTGTGGTTCTTTTGGGCCTTGCTCTCCGACCTCTTCTTTCCCCTCCTTCTCTGCTCTGTTTGACTGGACAGTGGCACTGTTTCATTGGTTTCTGGCTGGGTTCAACCGGTGGGAGGCGCTGTGAGATCAGAGAATGGAAGGAAAGCGAAGCCCAGAAGGTTCTCCTGTTGTCTGCCTCAGGCTGCAGCAACCTCCTTTCAAAAAAGCAGCGCTTACAGCATACAACATACAACCAGCGGCACCTTCCATGGGATGGTCTGTTGTGGGCCGAAGGACCCAATTATCACCTTAACTACCTCCATTTTGACCTCAGTCTGTTTCTTCTAATTAAGTTCTTCTTTCTGTCTTATCTCTGATCTCTGGCAAAAGACCTCAGGGGGAGGGGGGGAGGATGGGGGGAGGGGGTAAGGCATCCATTGATAGAACCAAAACTACCCCCTCAAGCAGTAACAACTGCCCTGAAGGCAGCAAGACTCGGGGTGACTGACCCCAAGACAACAATGGACCTGACCTTTACTGCCCGGCCTCATGTTCCCACTGACTTTTGTTCCACATTTTCCTTATATTAAACCTAGAATTATTTTCAGCACTTTGGAGATATCTTCTGGAACAGTCTTCTGCCTTCTCGGTGTTGTCCTCACTGAAATAAATTCCTTTCTTGTTTCGCCGCCCCTGGTCTCTCCACCTTTGGATTTTGTCAGCTGGGAGTAGCTAAACCTGGTCTGTTTGGGACCCCTGGAGCCAGGTGCTCATGTTCCCTTTGGGCTCCAGTTACAAATATTTTTGCTTTCCTAACTAAACAGCGATATATATGTAATATATGACTTATAAGTTGACTTAATAGTCAAGAGAAGGGAGAATAGAGCTTAAGGAGTTTGAGGGCCTAAAACTAATAAGCTCCCATGCCTAGAAAGTGACTGAACCAGGGTGTGACCTCAAGTAAACAGGTGCAGGGTTTTACACTGTTACCAATATACTGAAGTGACCTGAACTACTCTAAACTATATTGTGAATAAGGAAAAATAATTTTCCCTCTATCTATAATAAAAAGACAAATTAACAGGAGAGAAACAAACGAAAGTTTAATAACAATATCCTTCTTGTATAAAATGGGAGATGTGCAAGAAAGCTGAAAAACTCCCTGAAGAGGCCCAAGCTATCACCTTAAATCACATCTTCAGCTAAAGACAAAAGAAGGGGCTGGGGAGATAATAGTGCCCAGTCCAAGAAGGCTACCAGGAAAAGCACAGTAAACAAGGGTAAGGTTGTTATCAACGTGTAAAGCATTGCCTTCTCCATGGATACGGAGTCCCTAGAGATTCAGAGTTATCCTTCTCTTCCTGTTACAAAGAGGGGGCCATGCTTCCAAATGGAGATTTTCCTTGTAAATGTAAATATCGTTTACAAAAGGGTAACTTCCACTCTACTGGGTTTTCAGAACGTCTTCTCTGCCTGCAGTCTCTTAAAAATAACCAGCTCAAGATAACCTTCGTGCCAAAGAGGCATATTTTGGGGTGACATCTTTTGCTCTGCCACAATGCTACTTGAAATTAAGTGGTATAACACAATACACGAAACTACACCGCGCTAAACTCTGAGGACCATACCCAACATTCGTGTGTCGCTTCCTAGGTGTCAGACATTGTTCCAGGTACTTACACGTATAAATGTATTTGGTCCTCATCCCAACCTTATGAGGTAAGGACTATTATTAACCTCTTTGTACTACGTTTATTTTTTTACAGTGGTTACAAACGGACACCATATTTCAATAGTGCTTTCGAGTTCAAAACAGGCTTTCGTGCACCTTCTCTTTCTTTTGACCGGTTGTAATCTCTCCCTGGGCCTTAATCATATGGGGCTATATTAGTTTTCCCGGTGCTGCTGTAACACGTGACCACAAATTTAGTGGCTTGAAACAACACGTTTGTTATCCTGTAGTTCTACAAGTCAGATATCTGACGCAGGCCTCTCTGGGCTAAAATCAAGCTGTTAGCGGGACTGCACTCTTCCTGGAGGACCTGGTGTAAGAATCTGTTTCCTTGTCTTTTCCGGCATTTGGAGTAGAAAGTTCATGTCCCCTTCCCTTCATCTTCAAAGCCAGCAACAGTGGGCAAAATTCCTCTCACTCCGCATCACTTTGACTCTCAGTCTGCCTCCCTCTTTCACTTCTAAAGGGCTCTGTGATTCTATTGGTCCCTTCTAAAAAATCCAGGATTATCTCCCTATTCTAAGATCAGCTGAGAACATCCTTAATTCCAGCTGCAATCTTAATTTTAATCTGCCGAGTAATATATTCACAGGTCCCAGGAATTTTGATGTGGACATTTGGGGGGGGGCATTATTCCACCTACGGCAGATGTTTTCTATCTTCTTATGATAAACTGATTATTTCCCTGCTAGCTTATGAGCCGATCACGAGCACAGTTATATCTCTCTGCTTTCTTTATAGTCCCTTGCACAAGCCAGGCAATGGGTACAAGTGAAGTACTTGGCTTCTTTTATTTATGTTGGCCCACCAAGAACTTGTTCTGTCTTCTGTGGTAAGAAATTCCAGTACAATACATAGAAAACTTGGGGTGAGCTGTGCTTCTTTTATTTGTTCGACACAGATCAGTCATACATATATAGAGACTATAAACTGCTGAGTACCTTGAGCTATTGCTGACGTGGGCCAGCAGGAACTTTAGTATCAGCCCACACAATGAGACAGATATGAAGAAAGGAGCCCATAAGCGATGCCAGTCTGTAGAATGACAATGCAAAATGGCAGCAGCTTCCACGTGACCTGAGTCGCACCCTAGTCTGGGGAATTTTAGCAGGCTGTTTTCTGAGATTTTTCTCGGTGCGCGAGCTCAGAAATCAAACCGTCCTATTTCTCAGCCCCGTAGCTGAGATATCAGAGAACAATCTGGTTTAGCTCTCCGAAGGTACGAGCAAGTGTGTTAATGCTTTTAGCCAAGAGTTCCTCTGAGGTTTGCTGGGCTTGTTTGTGCTTGACGAGTCTGTATTTACATATCTCTCATAAGCAGCATAATGCATACAATAGGCTTGTCACCCTGAGAAAGAATTAGAAAATCAAATACGACAGCAGATTGTCTAAACCGCTGTGGGAAAGGAGTACAGGAAGCTGGACTTCGGATTCACAGAGTCAACAGGCAAACCAAAGGCCTGCTGGGAAACTCTCAGAACTCCCCTGCCTGGGTTATAAGAGCCTGTTAGAAATGACAACATGTGAGGTAAGGGAATAAACAAGGTGAAAACTAGCCACCTCCTTTGGGCCTCCAAAGCTGCCCCCGGGCCGACCAGGAGCGAGTTCGCTGTGCTGCACTTTCTAGTTGCCTCATGGGGTCTTGAACCCGGGAAAAGCCCGAGAGTGTTCGTCTTCCTGACATCACAAGCTAGTGAAGCTGGAAAGCTGGAAAGCCTTGAGTCCCCTGGTCCATAGCCTTGAGTCCCCTGGTCCATCCCTGGTTACAGCTGAGAAGGTGGCAAGAGCTTAGGTTCTTGTCAACATTTACGTAGCCCGTTCATGACAGAGGCGGGCAAAAGTTCCAGAGTCTGCTCCTCTGGCTAATTGCTGCTCTGAAATAGGTTTCAGGTATGTAAAAAACTGCCAACATCTCACGTGACTTTATGTATAAACTAGCCTCCGGAAATACCACTCCGGGTTTTAAGCACAGACCTGGTGAAAGGGAAATGGTCAAAACACAACATCTTCTGGAATAAGACGGACGTGAACGCAATACCAGAACAAAGCGTTGCCTTAAATGCAAAGCACACACTTGCTTCAACTGGAGATAATCCCTCCTTTCTGTAGTGTTTATAGATCTGGTTTTGTCTTATGGGCTGAAGCGTCCTCTGTTAGTTGTAAAATTAAGAGCAAAAAGAATCATTGCCTTCGTTTGGTTCTTAAGCAAAGGGGAACAAAAAGGGGGAAAATCATTCATTACAAAAGATGGTCTATTTTCTTCTTGGCAAATGTGTTCTGTAACTTCTGCCACCGTATCTCTGGAACTTTATTCCATCCCAGGCTCCATAGACCTTGATGGCTGCTAAATTGCCCCAAGAATAGAATTTCCTTCATGTTAATCCAATTATACTTGGCTCCTGTTTCTGGCATTGGTCCCTGGAACGCAATGAAATTGGACCTTCCTCGAGGTAGTACATGGCCCAGCAAAATGAGACCATTTCTCTGGTTAAGGTAAAAATCCTAGGCATAAGTTTATAATTTTGACTTCTATGAAATGCATTAGCCATTTTCCCTTAAGTCGTCTAATTGCTGCCCTCTATATAAGTAATATTATTGTAATTAGTGATCCATATACACTGGAAAAACAAGCCTTTTGAGGTGAGTGAAATGGAAGAATGGAAGGCTATGAGGAGCTGTGCTCCTTGATGAGATTGTTTTAACTTTCAAAACACTAGTAGGCCCACACCTCTGGACTTATTTTTAGGCAGATAAGAATTATCTTTTTATTTTTATCCACAGCCATTATTGCTTGGTTTACCTGCACTTGAAAATATTCTTCATCAATACCAAGTATAAGTTAGACATAAAAGTAATGTAATTTGTGGATTTTATATTTATAAATAATTATTTTGTATTTAAAATTCAACATGTATTATTTTTTATTTTCTGGCATAGATATATGTAAGCAATAATTTCCATTATGCTAAGTAATAATTTCTCTTTTCTAGTTGTTGTTGTTTTTTTTTTTTGTTTTTTTTTTTTTTAATAATTGAAGTCCGTCCTCACACCCTTGATAAAATATTGAGTTAAAGTATTTTGGTGAAAAAGACATGAAGATGATGGAGTTATAGCATTTGTTGAAAAAGTTACAAGTATAGTGGCTACTGATTTCTTTATCTTTTTATGGTGTTTTTGGACCTATGAGACAGACCTTTCTTTTTCATCATTCACGTCAGTTCATAGAACTGTAAAATAAATTTTTAAAAATCCACACTGAGTCACATGATCATAAAATTGTATAACACCAGAGATTAAAATGAAAATTCTAATATCTTACCCTGTCAGGGCGCACAGGTCACATGCAAAGGAACAGCAATCAAAAAAGTTCACTGGAAAGGGGCTCCTGGGTGGCTCAGTCGGTTAAGTGTCAGACTCCAGCTCAGGTCATGATCTCACAGTTCATAAGTTTGAGCCCCGTGTCAGGCTCTGGGCTGACAACTCAAGAGCCTGCTTCAGATTTTGTGTCTCCCTCTCTCTCTGACCCTTCCCCACTCTCTCTCTCTCTCTCTCTCTCTCAAGAATAAATAAACATTAAAAAAAATTTTTTAAGTTCACTGAATGTTGGAAGACGATGAGATAATGCCTTAGAAATCAAAGGGAAACTCATTGCTAAGTCATAAATGGGTACTATGACTATTCACGAATAATCTGATTCTCTTCTCTTTCTAGGCATGTTGTAGGATTGCATTTTTCTCTTTAATATTAAATGGGGTGTTGGCACTTGCCTTGACCAATTAAATACAAGTGAAAGTCATACATAGTACTTCTGGGTGAAAGGTACATGATGTGTCATGTTCCCTTTATTCTGCTTTGGTAAGTGTATCCGTGTGACTTTCTTGGCCAATAATATATAAATGGAAATGAGTATGTCACTTCCAGGTGGCCTTTTTCAGAGATAATGTACAATACTCACTTTTCCCTGCCTCCAAAGGAGCAAAAGTATTTGTTGACGTAAGGCCCCCATTGCATTGAGACTCGGACTCTAATGAGCAGAACTCCTTTCCGATCTGCGCTGGACATGTAGCTTGAGTGAAAAATGAGTTTTCATTGTGAAATCACTGAGGTTTGTGGACTGTTTGTCAAAGCAGCATGATCTAATTTATCTAGGCTGATAAAACCGGGTAATGTTGAACCAATCAAATGGGCAAGACAATCAAACTGTCTTACTCTTACCAAGAGTAAGACATTTTCAGACAGGCAAATAATCCAAAAGCTCACTCCGTGTTTTAAAATTTTTAACTGCATTATAGTTGACCTACAGTGTTATATTCTTTTCAGGTATACCCAACACAGTGATTCAACAATTCTATACATTACCCTGTGCTCATCCTGGTAAGTGTACTCTTAGTCTCCTTCACCTACTTCCCCCCCACCCCCCCACTCATCTTCCCTCTCGTAACTATCAGTTTGTTCTCTGTAGTTAATAGTCTGGTTTTTGGCTTATCTCTTTGTTTCTTTGTACATTTGTCTTGTTTCTTAAATTCCACATATGAGTAAAATCATATATTTGTCTTTCTCTGACTGACTTATTTCACTTAGCATTATACTCTCAAGCTCCATACGTGTTGTTGCAAATATCAAGATTTCACTCTTTTTTATGACTGAGTAATATTCCCTTCTATAAACATACCACATCTTTATCCATTCATCTATTGATGGACTGCTTCCATATCTTGGCTATTGTAAATAATGCTGCAATAAACAAGGGGAGGCATATATCTTTTCAAATTAGTGTTTTTGTATTCTTTGGATAAATACCCAGTAGTGAAATTATTAGATCATATAGTAGTTCTATTTTTAACTTTTTGAGGAACCTCCATGCTTTTTCCCATAGTGGCTGCATCAGTTTGCATTCTCACCAACAGTGCACAAGGGTTCCTTTTTCTGCACATCCTCGCCAACACTTGCTTTTTCTTGTGTTTCTTATTTTAGCCCTTTTGGCAAGTGTAAGGTGATAGTTCACCACTGGTTTGATTTGCATGTCCCTGATGATGAGTGATGTTGAGCATCTTTTCATGTGTCTGTTGGCCATCTGTATGAATTCTTTGGAGAAATTCTCTTCATGTCTCATGTTTTGTTTTGTTTTGTTTTGTTTTGTTTTGTTTTGTTTTTCAGTGTTTAATTGTATAAGTTCTTTGTGTATTTTGGATACCAAACCTTTATCAGCTAAGTCATCTGCAAATATCTTCTCCCATTCAGTAGGTTGTCTTTAGTTTTGTTGGATGTTTTCTTTGCTGGGAAGAAGCTTTCTATTTTGATGTAGCCCCAATAGTTATTTTTGTTTTTGTTTCCCTTGCCTCAGGAGGCACATCTAGAAAAATGTTGCTATGACCAATGTCAGAAAAATTACTGCCTGTGCTCTCTCTTAGAATTTTTATTGTTTCAGGTCTCACATTTAGCTCCTTAATCCATTTTGAGCTTATTTTTGTGTGTCATGTAAGAAAGTGGTGCAGTCTTATTCTTTTGCATGTAACTATCCAGTTTTCCCAACACTGTTTGTTGAAGAGACTGTCTTTTTCCCATTGAATATTCTTTCTTCCTTTGTTGAAGATTAATTGACCATAAAATTGTGGGTTTATTTCTTGGCTCCCTATTCTGTTATGTTAATCTATGTGGCTTTTTTTGTGCCAGTACTATGGTGTTTTGATGACTACAGATTTGTAGTATAATATGAAATCTAGGATTGTGATACCTCTAGTTTTGCTCTTTCTTTTTAAAATTGCTTTGGTGATTCAGGGTCTTTTGTGGTCCATACAAACTTTAGAATTGTTTGCTCTAATTCTGTGAATAATGTTGTTGGTATTTTGATAGTGATTGCTTTAAATCTGTGGATTGCTCTAGCTAGTATGGATATTTTAACAATATTTGTTCTTCCACCCATGAGCATGGAGTATCTTCCCACTTGTTTGTATCATCCTCAATTTCTTCCATCCGTGTTTTATAGTTTTCAGAATACAGGCTTTTCATCTCCTTGGCTAAGTTTATTCCTTGGTATTTTACTATTTTTGGTGCAGCTTTAAATGGGACTGCTTTCTTATTTTCTCTTTCTGCTGCTTTATTATTAGTGTAGAGATATGCAACAGATTTCTATATATCGATTTTGTATCCTACAAACCTCTGAAGTCATTCATCAGTTCTAGTAGTTTTTTGGTGAAGCCTTCAGGGTTTTCTATATATAGTATCATGTTAACTGCAAATAGTGAAAGTTTTACTTCTTACTTAGGAATGTGGATGCCTTTTATTTCTTTTTGGTGTCTGATTGCTGTAGCTAGGGCTTCTACTACTATGTTGAATAAAAATAGTGAGAGTGGACATCCTTGTCTTATTCATGTTCCCCTGTCTTAGGGGGAAAGCTCTCAGTTTTTCTCTTCTAGTGTGATTGTTTGCTATGGCTTTTTCACTTACACCTTTATTATGTTGAGGCATGTTCCCTCTAAACCTACTTTGCCGAGGATTTTTATCATGAATGGATGTTGTACTTTGTCAAATGCTTTTCCTGCATCTATTGAAATGGTCATATGGTTCTTCTTTCTCTTGTTGATGTGACATATCACACTGATTGATTTGTGAATATTGAACCACCCTTGCATCCCAGGAATAAATTCCACTTTATCGTGGTGAAAGATTGTTTTTAATGTATTGTTGGATTCATTATGTTAATATTTCATGGAGGATTTGTGCACCTATGTTCATCAGAGATAATGGCCTGTAGTTCTCTTCTTGGTATAGTGTCTTTATCTGGTTTTGGGGTCAAGGTAATGCTGGCCTCATGGAATGAATTTGGACATTTTCCTTCCTTTTCTATGCTTTGGAATACTTTGAGAAGAATAGGTAGTAACTCCTCTTTAAATGTTTGGTAGAATTCCCCTGTGACGGCATCGGATCCTGGATTTTTGTTTGTTGGGAGTTTTTGATTCCCATTTATATCTTCTTAAGAAGTTATTCAAGAATATATCCAACAAATTAAGCAGTAAATCAAGAAAAGGAAAGACATAGAAAGCAAAAACCAATGGATCTAAACTAGAAGAGCAATAAAATGGAAGTTCCATAATATCAGAAATATAATTGGACTAAAGAGCGAGCAGTGCAGATTGGAGAAAAAGAAAAGAAAAGAAAAGAAAAGAAAAGAAAAGAAAAGAAAATGAAAGGAAAGAAAGAAAAGGAAAGGAAAGGAAAGAAAGAGAAAAAAAAAAGATTCCAAAATGAAGCTATCTGAGAAACAAAGGAGGATTCTTTATAAAGAGGTGCATGAGAAAAATATGATGTAGGCAAATAATGTAATGAAAGAAAAAGGGGGTCCTGGGTGGTTCAGTGGGTTAAGAGTCTGACTCTTGGCTTTGGCTCAGGTCATGACCTCATGGTTCGTGAGTTCCAACTTT
Organism: Herpailurus yagouaroundi; assembly: GCF_014898765.1. Classification (NCBI taxonomy): domain Eukaryota; kingdom Metazoa; phylum Chordata; class Mammalia; order Carnivora; family Felidae; genus Herpailurus; species Herpailurus yagouaroundi. The sequence goes on from NW_024412403.1 coordinate 17,866,990, forward strand.
GTATCAGGCTCCTCACTGATATAACATGGAGCCTGCTTGAGATTCTCTCTCTCCTTCTATCTCTGCTTTCTCCCATTCACTTGCACACGGGCACATGCACGCACACTCTCTCTCTTTCTCTCTCTCAAAATAAATAAATGTTAAAGAAATAAAAATTAAATTTAAAAAAGAGAAAGAGGGGCGCCTGGGTGGCGCAGTCAGTTGAGCTTCCGACTTCAGCCAGGTCACGATCTCGCGGTCCGTGAGTTCGAGCCCCGCGTCGGGCTCTGGGCTGATGGCTCAGAGCCTGGAGCCTGTTTCCGATTCTGTGTCTCCCTCTCTCTCTGCCCCTCCCCCGTTCATGCTCTGTCTCTCTCTGTCCCAAAAATAAATAAATGTTGAAAAAAAATTTTTTTAAAAAATAAAAAAGAGAAAGATAATTAAAAACTCCTGGAAAAACATTTGAAAATGAACACACAAATACAGAATCTCAAGTGTGAATAAATTAAAATACTGAATCACTTGAAACAATGAGCAGTATGCAATGACAATGTCTTTAACTTTGACCTGAAACCGTATTTTTATTTTATTTTATTTTATTTTATTTTTTTATTTTATAAAGTATAATTAACATAAAGTGTTATATTAGCTTCAGGTGCACAATATAATGATTCAAAAATCTATACATTATTCAATGCTCATCACAATAAGTGTACTCTTAATCCCCATCACCTATTTCACCCATACTTCACTGACCTCCTCTGGAAACCACTAGTTTGTTCTCTGTGTTTAAAAGTGTTTTTAAAAAAAAGAGAGAGAGAGAGTGTGTGTGTTTTTTTGTTTGTTTGCCAATTTTGTTCCTTGCTTGTTCATTTTGTTTCTTAAAAAATTCCACATGTGAGTGAAATCCTATGGTGTTTGTCTTTCTCTGACTGACTCATTTCACTTAGCATTATACTCTCTAGCTCTTTCCACATTGTTGAAAATGACAAGATCTTATTCTTTTATACGGCTGAGCATGCATTGAAAGCAGTCTTTTTTAAGTGACTTGTGTGTCTGCAAGATTGAGGCCGTAAAGAATCATGTGTATGCTAGGAAATACTTGGACCACAATTAAACATTTATTCTAACAACAGTAGTACATCTACAATGGGTACTCATGGAATATATTCAAAATACTTCTTTTTTTTTCTGCTGCTGTCCTTCCAAAAAATTAGAAAAAAAATGTTCTTTTGCAATTGAGTGAAAAGCAGGAATGACATTACTTCTTTGGACACTTCCGAGTCATAAAAGTCAGAAGGTCCCTCTACACCATTAGGTAGCAAAGTGTGATCTTTTTTTTTTTTAATTTTTTTTTTCAACGTTTATTTATTTTTGGGACAGAGAGAGACAGAGCATGAACGGGGGAGGGGCAGAGAGAGGGAGACACAGAATCGGAAACAGGCTCCAGGCTCCGAGCCATCAGCCCAGCGCCTGACGCGGGGCTCGAACTCACGGACCGCGAGATCGTGACCTGGCTGAAGTCGGACGCTCAACCGACTGCGCCACCCAGGCGCCCCGCAAAGTGTGATCTTAATCAAGACATTAGAATGCTTATGTCAATGATAATTTAAATTTTCTTTTCAATCTAAGAATTCTTCCCTTTCCAACTGACCCACTCAATAGTTGCCACTATCTTTAGACGTGAGCCTACATCCAGAAAGGTGGGTAGGTGGGATTCTGTTTTTCTTCTCGCTCACCTCTTTCTCCATTCTCTGTCTTTTGTTCCTGAAATCCATGAGGCCAGAACGTCAGAAGGTCCAACGGTCAAAGCAGGTCAGAAATGCCTTCCCTTGGTGGTATGGTTCGAAGTTATCTTCATGTTCTTGAGATTTGGCAGATGTTTAAAGCTTATTCTTTACCTCATGGACACTTTTGTGAAGTCTTTAGAGGTTCCCTTACCTGGTTCATCCAATTATAACTTCTCTGACATAAGCAGTGCTGAGTCTCAATTATACTTTTACAGGAGTCCATTCTACACTGAACTCTATTGAAAGAGATCCCCTTAGGCAGGAAGGGCAGCTTCAGGCTGTCTTGCTACCTCGTTTGGACCACATGTAGTTAATGGAAAATACTCACTTATCTTTAGCCTTATTCTCAGAGGGCAGTGCAATTTCCCCCCCAGTCCATTGTAGGCTCCTTAACTTTCTCCGGAAAACATCAGGCACCAAGCGCTAATTTCCATGTCTTCCATTTTTATACCCATCAGGACTTCTAAGCAATACTAGTGAAGCCTTCCCCACTACACTTAGGAAGTAGAGACCAGACTTTAACTTTTTTTTTTTCCTAAAGAGTAACTGGGGGGGGCGCCTGGGTGGCGCAGTCGGTTAAGCGTCCGACTTCAGCCAAGTCACGATCTCGCGGTCCGCGAGTTCGAGCCCCACGTCGGGCTCTGGGCTGATGGCTCAGAGCCTGGAGCCTGTTTCCGATTCTGTGTCTCCCTCTCTCTGCCCCTCCCCCGTTCATGCTCTGTCTCTCTCTGTCCCAAAAATAAATAAACGTTGAAAAAATAAAAAATAAAAAAAAAAAAAGAGTAACTGGGTTTTTGTGTTTTTAATGCTTATTTATTTTGAGAGAGAGAGAGAGAGAGGAAAAAAAAAAAAAGAGTGCAGGGAAGGAGCAGAGAAAGAAAGAACCCCAAGCAGGCTCTGCACTGGCAGAGCAGAGCCCAGTGTGGGACTCAATCCCACGAACCATGCAATCGTGGCCCGAACTGAAATCAAGAGTCAGTCACTTGAGCCACCCAGGTGTCCCTAGACTTTCACTTCAGTAAATCAGGTAGGACTCACAGCTCTCCTACAGCTTTTTCAACAAGCCCTACTTATAAAATCTATCCTCCAACTCAAAACATCTGGGCCTTTTCACACCAGGAATATGGAGGAATTGACGGGTTTTGGTTGCTGAATAGATTATAAATGCTAATAATCTTGAGAATATAAGAGTAAAGGTTTGGTTAATGAAATATGGTATCAAGAAGAAGAGAAATAAGATGCAGTAAAGAATAGGGAAAATAATACTGTAATCTTAAATTGAGATGTACAAAGCTAGTGGGGAAAAATAGAAGTGAAAGCTAATAGTAGTTACAAAGCTAACTACTTGAAGAGGAACAAAAAATAATAACATAGCTATCAACATCCACAGGATGAAATGCAAGACGAGTAAGATTTGTTTGTCTCTTTGTTTGTTTGTTTTTAGAGTTTATTCATTTTGAAAGGAAGGCAGAGAGAAGAAAGAGAAAGAGAATTTCAAGCAGGCTCTGCACTGACCGTGCCTACATGGGGCTCGATCTCATGACCATGAGATCATGACCTGGGCCGAAATCAAGAGTCGGATGCTTAAGTGACTGAGCCACCCATGGGCCCCAGGCTGAGCAAGGTTTTTGGGCGAAATCATAGTCTTTCACACTGAGAAGCTAACAAGTTTTGTCTGGATGAAGTGGAGAGATCAAATAATAGATATGTAATGATTAAGATCTCATTGGAAAATAAAAATACAAACCATTGAAAAGGTTTTCTTTGCCTTCTGAGGCTGCCAGTTGGTTGGGAGGAAGAAGAAGGCCAGTGGTTTTATTCATACTTTTCTGTGTTTATTGGATGACTCAACATGCGTATGTATGAATTTCATAAAGCGTAACTTCTAGAAAACAGGCATCAATACTTGCTGAATGAATGGAAGTTATTACGTGATTATAATTGTATAAAGCAATCCAAATAAATGAGAGAAATCTCATCTTTTAGAAGCAAACCATTATGAATCAAAAAATTTTTTTAAAAACTAGCCAGTGAGAGTTATAATGCTTATTTCATTTATATGTAAAAACCTGTTCAACGACATTAAGAAAGGAGTAACATGAATAGTAAATAATAATGATAAATCTACACAAAAGCATATGTGAGAATTCCACAGACTCATTAAATGCATTTACAGTATCGTATCTTTGAATTTAAAGTTGAGTCTACAGCCTTTGGGAGTCATCTAATCAAATTCCAGAGATAATTAAGAACACACGGTGGCATTGCATGTGCTGTCCTAAAGTCCTTGTTGGTGGCACAACGCTATATTTTTCGTCTTCTGGAAATTCTGATGAACCGCCAGATGATGGGCCTAACGGACGTGGGGGAGTTGGGACTGGGCAGGAGAAACATGACAAAGAAGGAAAATGGGGCAGCATCTAACTAACAAATACAGATCCAAGATTTACTGGTAGATCCTGATCCACTAATCGGAGATCTCTTTTTTGAAAGTATCAAACTGCTTTCTGGAAAAAGAAAATTCCATTATTTCTGTATTCCCTGTTCTTTCTAACCAACACTGCACCCCAACACACTTTTCCATTGAACTGTTTTTCTTGATAAAGAGTAGAAATGATGAGGGGCGCCTGGGTGGCGCAGTCGGTTAAGCGTCCGACTTCAGCCAGGTCACGATCTCGCACTCCGTGAGTTCGAGCCCCGCGTCAGGCTCTGGGCTGATGGCTCAGAGCCTGGAGCCTGTTTCCGATTCTGTGTCTCCCTCTCTCTCTGCCCCTCCCCCCTTCATGCTCTGTCTCTCTCTGTCCCAAAAATAAATAAACATTGAAAAAATAATTTAAAAAAAAAAAGAGTAGAAATGATGATTATGAGGGACACAGAGGGAATTTGTTCATTTGACAAACTCATGTGTCTAACTTAAGTATAGAAGAAAATTGGAGTATGTAAACAATCTCACAGCATTGGCAGTAATGTTTGTGAGTCCACTACCTTCCCAGCAGGAAGTGGGAAGACCCCCAGTCACAAACTTGCTTATCACATGACAATTTCTGGTTCCTATACAGTCGAGCAAAAGTGGACTCAATGATTCAGTTGGCCATGGGTCATCACAGCATTATCCTGGAACAGGTTTGCTTTATCTTAGAATTGACACAAAATACTGATGGTATTTTGTATTCCATGAACATTTATTTTTACTGGGGCACCTGGGTGGCTCAGTCAGTTAAGCACCCGACTTCAGCTCAGGTCATGATCTCGCAGTTTGTGAGTTCGAGCCCCACGTCAGGCTCTGTGCTGATAGCTCAGAGCCTAGAGCCTGCTTCAGATTCTATGTCTCCTTCTCTCTCTACCCCTCCCCTGCTCACACTGTGTCTCTCTCTCTTTCAAAAATAAATAAACATTAAGATTTTTTTAGTTTATTTTTATTAATATTAAATTTTCCTTTTTTCCCCAAACCAAAACAAGTCATAAATCTCCTACCAGTGTCTATGTCCCCAAGGAGTGTTGGCTATTTTCACTGAAGCAAGGAAAGTCTGTTTTCCACACAAGACTGGAAATATAGCCCAAAAAGACTTGATAGAAAAGGGTAACTTTACTCCCTGGATCCCAAGAGTTAAGATTCATGGTAAGAAGGGTAGAAATAAAGAACTCCCTGAAAGATCTCTAAGCCACTTCAAGGCCCATCTTATTCTTTTGTATCTTCAGAAGTACCAACCAGAGTGCTGAATTCATAAAATTGCTCAAAGTTTTTGAATTTCATTGACTTCGTGGAATGAGATCCATATAAAAAATGTTTAATATAATTATATGGTTCATATTACATTCATGTTGTCATATGTATTTTATGAGTATAATTACATATTAATATATAATACATACTTTGACATGTATATAATTATGTATAAAATTTCCTGTCAGCAAAAATCTGGGAATCAGTCCTATGTCTGTACATAATAATGTTTTGAGCAGCATTCTTACTTACGTGACGTACTCAGTGATATAACCAGCTGGATATACAACTTGGCCATAAACTTATGACTGTTCTTTGAGTTACTTCTAATCTAATGTATCAAAACTTATGTCCTTTTCTCTTCCCGTGCAGCTGTGATTTCTCCCCAACATGAGGTGGAATGTGAGAATTTGAGAGTGTTAGCTAAATGCAGTAGCCAAAGGACTCATCATGATGTGATCTCACCTGAAAGGCAGCACTGAGACGTGAACTCTCAGGACAGCATTAGAGAAAAGCTTCAGCATTTGAATTTTTCTTTTATTCGAACATAAATCAAACATGACGGCGCACTGTCTTGCAATTCCCCCCCCCCCCCAAAGTGAATTTATCTTGGGATGGAGATAAATTAAGAATGACTCACAAACCGAAAGACACGTTCCATTATATTCCGAATATGTGCAAACGTTCTCTTCCGCAGGAACTGAGAGACTGCTGTGCCTTCTTCTTTAGCTTTAGGGAGCTGCCTCGTTGAAACTGTTTGCTACGACGTGGAAAATAACCAAAATGGATTATCCCCATAGAACAAAGAAACAACATTATAAACTCAAGTGGCAAGCAAAGATCCCATAAGAGAGCAAATTCCTTAAAAGGAGTTTTGAAAATCCCTTTGTTCTAGGTTTATCAGCATGGAGGAACTTAATTTCATGAAGCTTTAGAAAGGAGGAAAATTGTGGCACCCACTGCTACATTCAGATCTTAATCCTTCTAAATTGCTCTGTCGTGTTTAGAAAGATCTGCTTACAACCGTCATTGTGCAAGTGTAAACACAAGGGCTCTCGGATCCTTCTTTGTGCTTCTGATCTGCCAGACATCATTCATGTCTCATTTTACAGGCAAGCCCTTAGTACCACCACAAGCTTCTTAAAAAAAAAAAAAAAAAAAAAAAAACTAACGCGAGGCTCATGTACAAATCTTTGCATGTCTGGGTTTCCCTATAAGGGCATTGGATTTTATTCCCATCACAATTCTTGTTTATAGCCCACTGAATTTATAGCCATCCTCTTAAACATCTGCGGTCGTCATCTTTTCTCTCTTTTCTAAGAAAAAACACCACTCTCTATAGGACGTAAAGCAGGTATTTTCCCTTATTAAATCTTAAAGGGAGATGTTCTTCTGTGTTTTTACCACTGAAGTAAGCAAACATAAGACTTCAATGCTGTCAAGACAATTAGGATAAGGGACTTGACACTGGACCTTTAATACTTTCTGGAAATTTCCATTAGCTCTACGTCAGGAAAACAGGGTTTGAAACCCACGATTTTTATTAATTTTCTATGAGCCTGACAGCAGATCTCTTCATTTTCTTTGTGTTTTGTAGAAACGCAGACTATTTTAGAGCCAGGAGGAACCTTAGGGTGTCACCCAAGACAACACTTTCATTTTAAAGAGGGTCCCATCTCCCAAGCTACCAGTTCAGCCTCCCACAGGGAAAGAGCTGGAACTTCTCTCCCGATCTTCTCCTTTCACAGGGCACTTACCACTCTCTCCACTATGTTGTGACCCAGTTTCCTCAGCCAAGGCTTAATGATAGGTTTCTCATCACAAGTGCCTTGTAAGGATCACACAAAATATTTGACCAGGAAGTATACTGAAAAAAATAATAATAATAAGCGTAACCCAAATGTAAGCTGTTGCGTATTTTAAACACTGACTGTACAATGCAAGTTTAAATGGTCCCTTCAGGGGCACCTGGGTGGCTCAGTTGGTTAAGGGTCTGACTCTTGGTTTCAGCTCAGGTCACGATCTCATGGTTTGTGGGTTCGAGCCCCACATCAGGCTCCATACAGTCAGTGTGGAGACTGCTTGGGATTCTCTCTCTCTCTCTCTCTCTCTCTCTCTCTCTGGCTCTCCCCTGCTTGTTCTCTCTCTCTCAAAATAAGTAAATAAACTTAAATTTTTTTAATAAAATGAAATAAATGTTCTCTTTATATCATTTAGGTACTTTCAGGTTTTTATAGCAATGCATTACTATCAAGAAATAGATTATCTTTCATGTTTTTATCATTGATGAATGCATAAGCCATATATATATGGAATATATATATGGAATATATATATGGAATATATATATGAATATATATGGAATATATATATGAATATATATATGGAATATATATATGAATATATATATGAATATATATGGAATATATATGGAATATATATATGGAATATATATATGAATATATATATGAATATATATATGAATATATATGGAATATATATATGAATATATATGGAATATATATATGAATATATATGGAATATATATATATGAATATATATATGGAATATATATATGAAATAGATATATATATATGGAATTGCTATGAACTCAGTCATATCCCACCCCTGCCCAATTCATATGTTGAAGTCCCAACCCCTAATGTGACTGTATTTGGAGACCAGATCTTTGGGAGGTAATTAAGGTTAAATAAAGTCATAAGGGTAGAGCCCTAATCCAATAGGACAGGTGGCCTCATAAGAAGAGGAAGATTCTCTCTTTCTCTCTCTCTCTCTCTCTCTGTCTCTCCATACACATAAAACAATGAAGAGGCCACATGACCATGCAGCAAAATGGTGGCCGTCTGCAAGCCAGGAAGAGGGCTTTCACCAGAAATGAATTAGGCTCAACCTTGATCTTTGACTTCTACCTTTCTGAACTGTGAGCAACTACATTTCTACAGCTTAAGCCACCCAGTCTGTGATATTTTGTTACAGCAATACTTCAGAACTACAGAAAAACATAATTCAAGAAACATTAGAGTAGAAAATACAAACTTTATACCAAAAAGAACTTGGGCGTATCAAAAAAGTTAGGAGCGCACATTTGTTTTTAACAGTTCCTTCCCATATCACTTCCTGACATTCTGGTTTTTAAAGGTTGCCAATATGACCCAGTGACAATTGCAAAAACAATTCAATCATTCTTATCATCATGATTATATTCAACATGTGGCATGCCTTATTCCAAGGCAATAAAAAATTGCTTGTTGTCCTTACTGCTAAAAATACAGCAGCCTGGGGCAGATGGGGAGGGAGAGAGGCTCATTTTTTTCTTTTCTCATCAGTAAAAACAAGAACATCTTTAAAGAGAAAAATTATCTTTTGTGAGTTGTTTCCTCCCTCCGGTGAACTCTGGACAGGTTTCTAACTGAAGCTGGTGATGGGACAAGACAATACCAAGTTCTTTCCCCCGCACCAAGCCTTTTAACAGATGAAATGGCCTGCATAGTAATTATTTTTGAGACGTTTCGTTTGTTTTTTTTTTTCCTCTTCCTCTCAAGCTTTTAGTTTCAAGTTTATTTTTTTCCCCAATAGTGCTTTTCTCTTTTTTGTTGCCAGAAAATCCAAACTCTTTTTCAAAGATTAGATTACCAGCCAGTGACTTTTCTTTGTTGAAAGGACAAGTCTTTCCAACAAGGAGGTGTCTTTCAGGGTAAAACAAGATGCCTTAAAGCATTGGGCCCCAAGGCCCCGATGTCAGCAGACTTTATAAAGTTAACATTATAAAGCAAACTCTTTCACTACAGATTTTAGTACTAATTTCAATGTTTCTTCCCAAAAAGAGAGAGAGAGAGAGAGAGAATAAAATATCTTCTTATCCTACCCCCTCCCCCAAGAAGACATTATTATAAACAGCAGGGTTCCCTAGTTTCCTAGTTTAAAAAGGCAAAAGTTCTTTACTTTGTTGTTTATGGAGGGAAAAAATCAGAAAACATTTTCAGTGTGCATCAAATAAATTAATAATCTTTGTAACACCCACTCCACTGACTAAGCTCTTGATTATTTTCATCAGTTTAAGTTATGAAGCAAAATCTGAAAACAAAAGTAAAAAAAAACGTGGGCGATTTAGACTCTCCTCAATACTTTTCCCCATGCGTTCATTGCAACCACAAAACCATTGAAAGATCAGGACGCACATGTTATTGAATTAATACATACAAACAAACATTCCTTCTATGCTGTTCATTGCTTTGCTGGGACTTGATTTGGGGGAGAAGCACTGAGCGCTAAGCAAAAATAACAGAGGGAGTATGGTATTCACGCCAATTCCCTTTGCCTATTTTTCACCGAAAGTGGTTCATTCAAAGTCCCATCTCGGAAAAGCAGAGATGGCCGCCACAGTGGGGTCACATCACACATGACGGCTTTGACATGATGCATGACTCTTTCTTGCCAGCCCGGGTCAACACACTTGGTTCCCAGGGCACCTGCTGCCCCACCCCAGTCCCAAAGCCATCCCTTTAACCCCACCTCAACATCCCCTCCTTGCCTCTCTCGCCTAAAAACAACCTAAGACCCTGCACTCTTCTCGCTTCCCTAAATCGTTGCTTATGGCTATTTGAACCTCCAGTTCCATGCCTCCCTAGCCAACCTACTCCTTAATTTCCACCTTGATTCTTCCTCCTCCAGATTGCTCTCTTCAACTCCAGTGCTCTTTCCTAGACTCAAGCCTCAATCTTGCTGTCTCAGTGAGGCCCATAATGTCCCAGACCCTCGATTCCAAACTTCCGTCCATTTCCATCTTCAGCCCTAGCAGAACCTTCTCTCATTCTTTCAAGCTCTTTCCTCTTTCGGTGCAGAACTGCAAGAACCCCACGTCCACCTGCTCTCTGGTCCTACCTTCTAGACTTCTCAGTCCCGTGGGACCAGGGATCTTTTCTGCACGGGCATTCCTAGATTCTGCATTTGAATTCTGGGAACAACTTTTTCCGTGCAGGACCATGGTCCCTCCTGAATATGCACCTTTAGTCTCTTGTGAACTAATCTTCTTTGAAAATAAATGTCTCTAAGCCAAAACTTACGTCATTAGAAATAAAGATACAAATATCAGAGCAGGTTTTTTAAAGGTAGGGTAAAACTATAATTGTGTAAAGTCTGGGACACACCACAATGATGAAAATTATATTGAACTTGGAGTCAAGGACATGGGTCCCATGAAAGATTAGTTTGTATTTGCTGTTCGAGCCTAGACAACTTACCTAACTTTCTTGAGAATGCTTAGATTGTCTATGGACAGTGAGACTTCATTACCCTCAGGTGTTTCTGTGTCCTGTGCAGCCCAGAGGAGAAGCCTTGACCTGTGTGTCCCAGCATCCCTTTCTGAAAATGGTGCCTGGTTTCTGTCTGACAACGACAGGCATTCATAGTGCATTGTTTGAGGATAGCATTTGGGGAGTGTTGGATTAGATTTTGAGGCCAGAATACACAGGAGGTGCCTGCCTCAGTATGTTCTAAGCCCTGACTAAGAGACAGCCACCAGCCCACAAGACACGACAACTGGTCCCTAATGTCAGGTTTACTTCTAGGTGGGAGGAACAGGATTTACTTGCCTGCTGCCTTGAAGTTTGGGCTCATATAACCAGTTGTGGCCAATGTGTATGGGTGATGGGTGAAAATGACCTCTAGGAGAAGATCCAGCAGGCATTTTTTTTTCTACCACAACCAGCAGTGTTCCAGAGAGCAGAGTCAAGGACCTAGAGTGAGAATGGCAATCTCATTGGTGATTCAGTACAAGTGAGCAATAAACCTTTCTGTTTCATTTTTTAAAAAAATTTCTGGCTTTGTTGAGGTATAATTGACAAAACTGCAAATGTTTAGAATGTACAATGTGACGATTTAGTAGAAGTAGACATTATAAAACCATTACCATAATCAAGTTAATTAACACATCTATCACCTCACATAGTCACCGTGTGTGTGTGTGTGTGTGTGTGTGTGTGTGTGTGTGTGTGTGGTGGTGATGGTGGTGAGAACACTTAAGATCTACTCTCTCAGCAAATTTCAAGTATACTATATAGTATCATTAATTGCAGTCACCATGGCGTACATTGGATTCCCAGAACTTATCTTATAACTGGATGTTTCTATCGCTGCCCAGTATCTCACCATTTCCACCACCTACCAGCCTCTGGAGCCATCATTTTACTCTCTGGTCCTATTAGTTCAACATTCCCGAACCTTGGCAAAAATTAGATACTTACTTTATAAAAAACCAGAGAAGTTTTGGACTCACGGACACTAGTCATAGTTGAAGACGGGATAACATATGGAGAACCATTAGATGAAATCAAATCCTACACTGAAAGGTAAGACCGCACTAGATCTCTTTACAAATAGCCCCCCAAGTGAGCAATCAGGATGATAACTTGTAGACAGGAAATAAGATTCCTTTCTGGAGAAAGATGACACCTCGTGAAACAGCCAATCCAGATTATCCTATAGGGAAATCCGGAATTTCCAATCACATTTTGGTATCCCCACACTTAAATAATGATTAAAAACATTTTTTTAAAGAAACAGACACAATGCATGGAACAGAAAAAACATTGAAGAAAAAAATAAGAAAAGGAGGCTATAAAAATAATGGAAACAAGAAGCAACAACGAATAGTTCTGGAAATAAAAAATAGGATAACAGAAATAAACATTTGATTGGGAGTTGAAGATTAAGTTTCAAGAGAAAATTACTTATAATCTGAAATTATGCAGCCAGTTTAATGCTCAATCAAAAATGAAGGCCCAACAAAGACAATTTTAGAAAGGCATGTTCTCAGAAACTAAATCCTTTCCCTATGCTCCCTTTTTATGAATCCACAGATGTGCATCCCACTAGTCAAGGAAAGAAACCTAGAAGAGAGAGACATAGAACCCAAGGAGCAGAGGACCCGACAACAACAACAAAAAGGAGTAGGAAAGCTCTAAGTCCTGAAGGCAAACCTCGGGATGACAGGGGTCCAACAGGCCCAAGGGGAGACCATCCTTATTGCAGCAGGAAGACAGTGGGCTCCAGGAGACCAATCTTCAAATAAAAAGTATTTTTTAAGAAAAACTCTGGAATATTTTTGAACAGGTTATTTAAAGATTTGGGCTTCTAGTACAAGAATTTGGGGGTAAAATCACAGTCACATGCAAAACTAGACAAAAAGAGGCACCTGGGTGGCTCAGTGGGTTGAGCGGCCAACTTTGGCTCAGGTCATGATCTCGAGGTCCGTGAGTTCCAGCCCTGCATCGGGCTCTGCGCTGATGGCTCGGAGCCTGGAGCCCGCTTCGGATTCTGCGTCTCCCTCTCTCTCTGCTCCTCTCCTGCTCATGCTCTGTCTCTCTTAAAAATAAACATTAAAAATTAAAAAAAATAGACAAGAAAATTAAAGAAAAGATGTAATAAAGAAAGAAAATATAGCCACGAGTTACCTGAAAATAAAATTTGGATAAACACATATTATGACCAGTAATTGGGGTCTTTCTAAGTTATAATACAATTGTGCTAGGATGAGAAATGGGGGTAGATGTGTACAAGTTGAAGGACAGAGTGGGTTCGGGGCAGCTATTTTCAAGTGAGGAAGTCAGTAGAACTGCCTTAACAAACACTCAAGCAATGGCAGTACAGCACATTATATAGAGATACGAAGGACAGTATTAGGAAAAACACCTAAAAGATGTGTACGTGACTTCCTCTAGGGAATGAGAATCAAGTGTGCCGCAGAGAAATTTTCTTTTTTCCTAACGTTCAGAATTTTGCTTAGTTAGAAACAGTAGAAAATGATTTGACTTTTGACACTATGCACATTTCTTCAAAAATTAGATTAAAAGTATATATATATTTTTAAGTTTATTTATTTGCTTTGAAAGAGAGACAGAGAGTACAAACTGGGGATGGGCAGACAGAGGGAGAGAGAGAGAATGCCAACCAGGCTGTACAGTGCCAGCAAGGAGCCGGATGCAGGGTTCGAACTCATAGACTGTGAGATCATGACCTGACCTGAAATCTACAGTTGGACATTTGGCCACCTGAGCCACACAGGTGCCTCATGGAAATATATATATATATATATATATATTTATATATATATATGTTGTTGTTGTTTTTTTTTTAACCAAAAGCCCTGAGAGAGAATGGACATGGAGTCTTCCCAGTACTGAGAGAAGTCTCTAGAGAAGGTAGTTAGCAAGGAGAAGAGTGAAGGGAGAGAGCCAGAGATGCAGAACTGGACGAGAGTGGGTAGTGTCTTGAAAGACACGATGAAAACTTAGACATTTGCCTTAACACCAATGAGATGACCACCTAAGTTATCCACAAAAAAGGGTATATCTTTTTAATTTAATATTTATCAATGTAACCAATTTAATAGTTATCAATCATCTTAGAAAATCTCAAAAATAAATGAAAACTAAATGTCCTTTCAAAAGAGTTTCTGAGGGGCGCCTGTGTGGCTCATTCTGTTGAAGGTCCGACTTCAGCTCAGGTCATGATTTCATAGTTTGTGAGTTTGAGCCCCGCGTTGGGCTCTGTGCTGACAGCTCAGAGCCTGGAGCCTGCTTGGGATTCTGTGTCTCCCTCTCTCTCTGCCTCTCCCCACCTTGCACGCATTCTCTCTCTCTCTCTCTCTCTCTCTCTCTCTCCCTCTCAAAAATAAATAAACATCAAATTATTTTTTCAAAAAATAAAAGATTTTCTGAGATTTTATCTCAGTCTTAAAACTCACAAAGCAAACAAGGAAAAAAAAAGAAAGAAAAAAAGAAACAAAAAGATGGATAATTGAAACTGTATGATCTTAGTTTCAGATGCAATATTTTGCCAGTGTAAGTCGAGCAAGTAAGAAGTTCATGAAAAAATGAGACTCAAATATGGTATATTTGTTTCTAGTTTTGCCCCCTTGCCCCATAGAGATTATTTTTTGAAAGAAAAGGCAGTACTTTTCTTCAGGGAGTGACTATTACCTGTAAATTTTGATGAACACTTTAACTTCACTCCAATCCAAACAACATTTATTGCATGAATGATGTTTCACCTCCCTCCCTGGATTTAAATTTTTATTCCTTGTTTTCAAAATAGTCTCTGAGTATCCTAGAGCTGGAACTGACATAAACATGAGTGGTCTAATCCCATCATTTTTTCAGCTGAGGTCCAGATAGGAAAAGTGACTTGCCAAAGGCTATCTATCAAGTTAGGGGCAAAACATGAGCCTATTTCTTTTGCTTAGTTCAGATCTCTTGCCAATATATCAGCTCAGGACTATTTGATTTACTAGGCAATATAGTCACGTTATCAGTGACCCCATGGTTTTCCAAGGACACGTAGCAATGTTTGGGACCTGAAGTGGGTAACACTTACTGACTTAAAAATATTTTTAAAAAGTACGAGACTGACATCCATAAGTACACCATTAAATGACGAGACAACATTAATTTATGTCAACTACCAGTTACAACACGGTTTTTACAGCTTTGTAAAGTTATATGTTAATTTTATGAAATGCATTACATGATAATATGTTCATTATCATAGAGAGTCAGATCCTTCTGTTGTATTTTTTCAAAATAGATACTAGCAAAAATATTCATATACATACACACATACAAGTTTTCCAGGTTGAGAGTACAGTGGTTAGTAAAAACCTAATCTAATTCAAGTTTTGATTTGTATCTATATAAAAGTTCCAGGTAATTAAAAGTCACCAAGTGTGTTTTTTCTTGCCCTCATTATCTGGATTCTCATCTCTAAACTAGGGTATTGGGCATACAAACCACATGATCTCTAAGTTTTCTTATGGATCTAAATTCCTGTGATTTGACTGTGATCCTTCCCTTCTGAAGATCCGTCCTTAAGAAAAAATAAATGTTGCCGAATTCCTTTAGAGGACACAGGAGTGGGTTGGGTCAAGTACTCCCTGTGTGTATTGTTTTTGATGTCCTGAGTTCCTTCCTCGCGATTGCCTCATGCATTTGCTGATGTCAGGGCTTTGACTGTGGACCGTAAGCTGCAATTGCCACAGATTTTCCAGATGTTGACACATTAGGCAAATGTATTCTTTGTGGGAGCAGCTATTGCTGTGGGAAGAGAAATCTTGGAAGTACATTCCAGATGCAGCCTGATTTAATGAAAGTAGTAAACATCATGGGAACAATGGTTGACATTGGCCAGGCTCCACCATAAGGAGGTGCAGAGTCACCGGAGAACCAGGAGGGAGGTGCAGAAAATAAGGCAAACCATATGAAGCGGTGAGAGGAGAAGAAGGGAGAGAGAATGCCAAGAAAGCCAGACACATAAACAAATGAGTAATGTTTTCCATTGGTTGTTCAAATGTGTGTGTGTGTGTGTG
Source organism: Herpailurus yagouaroundi (assembly GCF_014898765.1). Classification (NCBI taxonomy): domain Eukaryota; kingdom Metazoa; phylum Chordata; class Mammalia; order Carnivora; family Felidae; genus Herpailurus; species Herpailurus yagouaroundi. Next base: position 17,882,864 of record NW_024412403.1, read on the forward strand.
TGTGTGTGTGTGTGTGTGTGTTAAAAGCTCAGAGGATAACTTATGTGATATAAGATTCCACAAGCTATTCTCTCTGAGTTTTTCAGACCCCAGGAAGATACCTTCATGTTATTCTAAGATGCTTGTCTTTCCGTCCACTTTAAAAAGGATTCATTTATACAATGTGAAAATGCCAAAAGCATTTGCACAATTAAATCACATTTTCACCAAGTTAATCCTGCTGCTCTCTCTTTGCATATGTGAGGGTGTCTTGGTCCCATTAAAGAGCTTCCTTGGCTCTCAAGGCAGCAATAAATTGACCAAGTGGCTAAAGAGGGACATGATATGGTTTCACTCTCAAGTTTGATGTCGACATTTTCCCTCCACGAATAATAAGGTCTTTGACAGGTTTGTGATTTTTAAAGATTATGAGTAAAGCTTTTTCGACTTGTCTATTTTCAGAAGTCTCAGTGTATATTAACATCGTTTACACATTCTTGTAACCAATGTTACCAAAGCCCTACTTTTTCCTCTGTTTCAGTGTTTTTATTTCAAGTTATTTACTAATCTTAAAACTTCATATCTTATTGAAACTAGCCACATATTATGAAGCAGTACTGTTCATACAAAGAGTTTGATAGTTTCTCTGTCCTATCCTTTCCAACTTCCCCAATTTCTCATGTTCCATCTTTCCTGTGTTGCTAAATATATAAACACCTCAACCAACAGATGGTAAATGGAAGCACCAATGGGCACAGAAATCAATCCAAGGGCTTTTAAGCATAAAATGTCCCTGAGGCAAGCAGCAGAAGAAAAAAGAAAAAGGAAGCTTGAGTGTTTTCAAAGGGAAGAAAGGACTGACTGTCCTTTCTTGTCGTTTGGAGAATCATTCAATAAATGAGGCGAATAAAATTGACCAACTGAGAATGAATTCATTTTAGAGTTTGAATCACATTAAAAGTGGTATGCCCACTTTTGGGTGCCCAATGTGGTTAAAACCTAAGCAATAGACTCTTGTCTTCAATGCTGTTACATTTTATTGGGATAAGGAGTCATGCACTGCTTTACTTTTCAGGATTTCAGAGCTCCTATATTAAAACCTTCTAGAAGGCCCTGGGTTTTTAACGTTTTGGGTATGACTTTACTCAGTCTGTGCAGTCTTCACAACTGTTAAAATGTGGTGATATAATCTTAAAATATAACCATTCTCTGATCTTTTTTTCTCAATACTCATTCATCCCAGATGACTCTTTCCTTAATATATAACTATGAAGATATTAAGATAAAACAGTGCATACCAATGTACTTTAAATAGTTTAAATAGTTTCAAGTGTTCTTTAGGCTGGACATCATGGCCGGCGAAGGAAAAAACGCTGTCTTCCTCTATCAGCTAAGAATCCAATTCAATCTTTTGAAGGGTTTTAAAATTTTAATAGCAATCTACATGTCGCATTACCGAGAAATTAATTCCTAGATTGTTTCTTCACTATATAATCTTGGGGGAAAAATAAAACTCTCCCAAGAACAACATATGAGCAGAAGAAAGGTTCTATGATGAGAATTAAAAGGCTAGCAACTCACATCCATTTGGACCTACTTGTTGTTGTAACTCTTTACTGCTCCTTATTCTAAATGCTATTTGAACCCTTTTCTCTATTCAGATTGCACCCTCAAAACTGCAGAGACATTTTGATAACAAATGCCTTAACTTCTAGAAGGTTACAAACAAAGCAAAGGCTAGTGTTGTGGCAGCGATGTACAGGTGGGATCCTTGGGCTCCATGTCAGAATCCTGGCTTAACCGGATCTCAGTAAGAGAGGCAGATGAAAAAAGAGAAGCAGCCCCATAACTGAAATTATATCAAGTTTGAAAAGTGCTCTGAACCTAGCGTAGAGTTAGGGTATCTAAAGAGACTCATTAGAGGCTCAAAGAGGCTCATTAGAGGTTCAGGGAAGACAAAAGGATGCGGTTAGATCTGCCAGAAGAAGATAGGACATGAAGACATGCCAGCAAAGAGATCACCACGAACAAAAGTCCCAAGTGAACAAGAGTTTAAGTGGCTCCAAGAAGTAAAAGAAGCTTGGGCTGGAGCTCTGGAAACTGCGGAGAAGCACAAGGGGTGAAGAGAGCCGTCGGCAGTGGGCTGTCGATTTTTAGTCGAAAAGATTGTTTTATTGAAAGTGATTAAAGGGTTTTAAGCGGAAGAGTACGTACTAGTAATCTATTTCTAACAAGTGCCCCAAAACTTAGAGGCTCAAGACAACAATATTTATCACCTCACAGTTTCTCTAGTTCAGGAATCCAGGTGCAATTTATCTGGGACCTGTGGCTCAAGATGCCTCACAGAGATGCAATCAAAGTGCTGGCTGGAGATCCACCCATCTCATGGCTCAACTGGAGCCATCGTTCCATCTTGGAACGATCCATTTCCAAGCTCACTTCAGCGATTGTTGGCAGGGTTCAGTTTCACGTGGACTGTTGAACTGAGGGCCTCAGTTTCTTCTTGGCTGTTGGCTGGAGGCCATCCTCACTTTCTTGCCCCGTGAGTCTCTCCATAAGGTAATTCACAGCATGGCAGCTCGATTCTTTAGAAGGTGTGACTGAGAAGAGCCAGAGGGAGAGAAAGAGCAAACAAGATAGAAGTCACAGTCTTCTGTAACCTAAGGTCAAAAGTAATATGCCATTACTTTTGTCATGTTCTATCCATTAGACGCCAATGTGTCCACTCAGTTCTTAGGAGGAGGGAATTGCACAGTGGCATGAATATCAGGAGATGGAGATTATTGTGGGCTAGCTTAGAAGTGTGCCTACTATAAAATATCATCATTTTATAATTTTAGCAAGATCTCTAGCTCTGTGCGGAGAATGGACTGTAGGTATCAAAAGTGGAGTCAGGCAACCGATGTAGGTAAAGCCTATAGAATGTGCTGATGGGTTAGATGTGGAGGATTTGAGGAAGAGAGGATTCGAGGATGTCTGGCTTCCGTGACGGACTTGATGATGTTGTACTTTTGGATAAAGAAGACACGCATAAACAAGGTCTAGAGTGGGGGCACCTGGGTGACTCAGTTGGGTACGCATCTGACTCTGGATACAGGCTCAGGTAGCGACCTCATGGTTGTGAGATCAAACCCCACTTCGGGCTCTGTGCTGACAGTGGAGCTTGGTTGGAATTCTCTCTCTCTCTCTCTCTCTCTCTCTCTCTCGTGAATAAATAAACTTTAAAAAAACAAAAGCCTAGGCTGGAAATCAATTGGCAACTCGTCCATGAAAAATCAAACTTCACGTTTAAAAACTGTTTATTAACTATAATATGTTGGTTAGTTCAATTTTATTTCGTTTCGAAGACCGAATAATATTGTAAAAAATTTAAAAGTAGAAGGGCACATGGGTGGCTCCATCAGTTGAGCATCTGGCTTGATTTCAGCTCAGGTCATCATCCCAGGGTTGTGCGATAAAGTCCTGTGTAGGGCTCCGCACTGAGCGTGGAACTTGCTTAAGATTCTCTTTCTCTTTCTCTCTGCCCCTCTTCGCCACTCACGCTCTCTCCCTCTCTCAAATTAAAATATATATATATATATATTAAAAGTATGTGTGACTTTGCCTGAAATTAAACTGTCACTCTACATGGCACCACAGGGAAGAATAGAAACCAATATAAACTACAGGAAAATGGATTTTACATTAGCCTAAGTGTCTTCTAATAATATAATAGATGTCTGTAAAGAATTTAATAAATTACATCATAAAATAATGAACTTTTCATTTCTGGGGTGTTGAAAGAGCATTTAGAAAACCACAGGCCAGGTGAAATCTGTGTCAAGTTGCAGCTGAATTAATTTATCTCTAAAGATTCGCAAATCATCTGTTCAATAATTCCATGAAATACTGTGTGGAATTATGATAAAATTATTATTATATAAATAGAACATACTTTATTTTCTTTCAGTAACTTCACATCCATAAATTCCTTCCACATGGAGTTGCTGCGTGCTATGCTCAGTCACGGATTTTGGCTGTAAAGGAGGGAGCAGAATCATAGGGCCTTTTCAGTCCAACTTTCTTTCCTGCTGCATCTCATGTTATAGTGAAGTACATGGTGATGGCCTCACAATACTTACACACATGCACCTCTCTGTGCTCCATCACGATCACTGACAGGGCTGCAAACAGTTCTACTATCAAACATATATTTCAGGGGCACCTGGGTGGCTCAGTCGGTTGAGCGTCCGACTTCGGTTCAGGTCTTGATCTCGCGGTCTGTGTGTTCGAGCCCTGCATCAGGCTCTGTGCTGATGGCTCAGGGCCTGGAGCCTGCTTCGGATTCTGGGTCTCCCTCTCTCTCTGCCCCTCCCCTGCTCATGCTCTGTCTCGCTGTCTGTCAAAAATGAATCAACATTAAACACATGTTTCAGGCCAGTGATCCTTTCCACACCAAGTTCACTTATAAAATATTACCGAGGGATGGAAAGGCCATTTCCCAGAGTGTCATAGGTATGAAGGTCCAAAACATTTGTGCTCATGCAATTTGAGAAGGTGAGAAATTTGGCACGAGGAATGGAATGTGTTAGCATGGTATGTAGATACTCATACATCCTCATCTTCTAAACAGGAAAGAGTGCCCTGCAGCTACAGCATATTTATTTCTTTTTTCCTTTCTTTTTTTTTTTTTTGGAGGTAATTACAATTCATTTTATGTCTTATTTGCTTTTTTGTGCTAATTTTCTGTTGAGGTAGAACATACATACATTTTATAATGTAATGTAACAAAGCATCTCTTGATTGTGATTGTTTTGCATTCATTCTTTGAGGCTACATTTGCCATATCTACAATCATGAGCCTTCCAGCTCATGAAAATGTCACCTCATCCATTTATTCATTCATTTTTTTTCCATTTTTCTCAATAATTTTTATATTGTAACTATCTCTACGGAAGCTTTTCCATCTTTAATTTATTCGTAGGCATGTGATACTTTTTTTTAATGTTAATTTATTTCTGAGAGAGAAAGAGAGAGAGAGAGAGAGAGAGAATGCAAGCAGGGGAGGGGCAGAGAGAGAGGGAGACACAGAATCCCAAGCAGGCTCCAGACTCGGAGCTGTCAGCACAGACCCCCGACACGAGGCTCGAACTCACAAACCATGAGATCATGACCTGAGTTGAAGTCTGACACTCAACCAACTGATCCACCCAGGCACCCCAGGCATGTGATACTTTTTGATATTAACATAAATAGTTTTATAAATATAGCCAGTGCTTTAAAAGACTGTACACATTCAGAAGACAGTACTGCACAAATTCACAGCAATTAGCCCACCAAGGTCACCATTGTTGTGATTTCCAGCACCATTGATCACTTTTATTTATTTTGGAGAGACAGTCTCTATAGAGATGAGATTCTATAATATAAAATATATTCTGTCACAAGTGACGTCTCACAGTCAAATTTATAAAGCCACTCTCACGCATGTCATAGCCATGAACAGTCTCCGATTTTGGACAGAAGCTTTATTCATTTACCTTTCACATGTAGATCTTCAACTGGAATCTTCAATCCACCTGGAATTCGTTTTTACATATGGTGAGAGATGTGAGAAAAAGTTTAATTCAATTTTTCTTCCACTTGAATATCAAATTGATTTGGCATCATCTATGGAAAAGTTGAAGGTTCATCTATTTTCCCATAGAGATACCCAACTTATCCAGCATCATCTGCTGAAAATATCAATCTTTCTTCCCTACATTTCAGTGGCACTTTTGTTATAAATGGTGTGGTTATTGTAAATACTATGATGCATCATTGTTATAAATGGTGTGGCATATCATTCTGGATTCTTTCTGGGGTCTCACTGAATTGTTTGTCTGATTGTGTCAATATCTCACACTTTTATAGTAACTTTATAATAAAACATGGTAATGTACCTCCTCCTGTGCATTGATCTTTGCCATTCTTGGGTCTTTGAATTTCCACATGCATTTTAGAATCAATTTTCAATCCACACACACACAACCCTGCTGGAATTTTGATTGGTATTACGTTGCATCTGCTATTTTGGGAGGATATAGTTTGTATCTTTAAATGATGAGTCTTCTGATCGGTCACATGCATTTATTGCATTATTTGTTCGTTTTCTTTTTGTCCTCAGTAATGTTTGCTTTGTAACTTTCCATGTAGAAGTTTTGCACGTCTTTCATTAGATTTACTCCCAGGTATGTTTGATGCTATTTTATTTTATTTTTTTTTTAATTTTTTTTTCAACGTTTATTTATTTTTGGGACAGAGAGAGACAGAGCATGAACGGGGGAGGGGCAGAGAGAGAGGGAGACACAGAATCGGAAACAGGCTCCAGGCTCTGAGCCATCAGCCCAGAGCCCGACGCGGGGCTCGAACTCACGGACCGCGAGATCGTGACCTGGCTGAAGTCGGACACTTAACCGACTGCGCCACCCAGGCGCCCCAGTGTTTGATGCTATTTTAAAGAATTCACTTGAATATTTCATTCACTCTTTGTCAACTTCAAACCTATCCAGAATCAGCCAACTAACAGAATCAAGAGCAAAAAATATGTATTTTTGTTAGTCATTGAGTTTTGAGATGATTTGTTAGGTTGGAATAACCAACTATATACAATGTCCCTTATCAGTGTAATGAAATTTTCCTTTATTACCAGTTTGCCCAGAGCCAAGAAGAAAAAAAAAGAAGAAAAAAAAAGAAAAGAAATAAAAGAAAAAAAGAAAGAAAGAAAGAAATGGGTATTGACTTTATCAATATTGTTCTGCATCTGATCAGATGATCCTATTTTTTCTCCTTTATTTTATTAATGCAGTAAGTTACAATGATTGACTTACAAATGTTACACTGCCTTTACATTATTAGAAAAAACACTGCTTTATGCATTACTGGATTAATTTCACTAATAGTTATTTTTTCATATTTTTATGTCTATGTTCTTGAAATAAATCTGTTTGCGAATTTCCATTCTTAAAGTGTCCATGCTTTGTTTTGGCAACAACTTACGCTTGCCATTAAAAAGTTGGGGGAATATTTTCCTTCTGCTTCTATTCCCAAAAAACTTTTTGTAACAATAATGAAATTACTTCCCTAAATTTTTGGAAGGATTCAAAGTGAGATCTTTTTGACTCAGAGTTTTCTTAGTGGAAAGTTTAAATTGTGAATTCGATTTTTTAAACATACGCAATAATTTGCATTTAATCTGCCATCTTGTGTCAATTTCAATAAATTGTGGTTTTTTAAGACATTGGCTTATTTAATTTTAATCATTTTAGTTATAATCTTAATTGGTAGATATTGCCCATTTCTATCAGATAGAGATATATATATATTTTATTCCTTTAAAAAGCTACACCATCTCTCTTTTCTTTTAATCAAGAATAGGATTGTCAGGTTACAATTTTAATAGTTTTCAACTTTCAAACAACCAAAATTTATCTTTGTTTATTTTCTCTATGGCGTATTTGTTTTCTGTTTCATTGATTTCTGCTTTAACCTTTTATTGTGTCCTTTCTGCTACTTCATTTAGCTCTTTTTTTTTTTTTTAGTTTCTTCACATGGAAATATAGATTGCTAATTTTTCAGATTTTCTTCTTTTCTTCTGGATGTATATCTACTGAGTTTTCCTCACAGCACAGCTATAGCAACATCCTACAACATTTTTATGTAATACTGTCATTAAATTTTAGTTCAAAATATTTTCTCATTTCTACGTGATTTCTTCTTTGGCACACAGGCGATTTAAAAACGCATTGCTTCATCTTCAAAGTTTGGGGATTTTACTAGTTATCTTTCTATTTTTGTTAATGTTTTTCCCAGTTTAATTATATTTGTGTCAGGACATATTCTCTATGACTTCATTTTCAACTCCTTTGGAATATATTAGGACTTGCTTTGTGGCCCAGCATGTGGTGACCTATTTTGGAAAATATTCCATGTACACTTGAAAAGAACTGCATTTTGCAGTCCTTGAGTACACTGGTGTGTGTGTGTGTGTGTGTGTGTGTGTGTGTGTGCGCAGGCATGTGCGTGTGTGTGTATGTAGAAAGAGAGAAAGAGAATTATGTATATTCATAGTATATATATTATGTACTTATATATTATATTGAATTGTTTAATTATGTCAAGTTGTTCCATTATATAAATTTCTAACATTGAATTTTTGTCTGCTTCATCTGTCAGTTACTAAATGGGGTATATAGAAATCTCAAATTATGAGAACTCATCTGGCTGTCCCATAAGTTTTTAGAAGATAATATTAGTGGTATACAAAATTAGACCTTGTAAATTTTTTTTTTTACTGAGCATCTCTGTGAATCATCATTTCTTTAAGTATTTGACTCGTGTTGGTAGAGTTTTACAGCTTCTGTTGATTACTCTTTGCATTTCTCATCTTTTCTTTCCTTTTCCTTTCAACTATTCTGTGCCCTTATATTAAAGATGCATCCCACGTGAGCAAGAGATGGCCATTTTGTTTTTTAATTGTCTTTATAATTAACACTGTCCGTGCATTTAGGTTGGTTTTTTTCCATCATACCATTTGCTTCCCAATGTGTCCATCAATTCTTTGTTTCTTGTGTTCTCATTTCTTGCTTTTTTCTGGATAAATCAAATATCTTTTTTTTTTCACTCCTCATCTTTAATAAGCCTGTTAGTAATACATTCTATTATTATTATTTTTGTGTGTAATTGTTGTTAAGGTTCTTTTTGCTATTGTGGGAAAATATACATAACACAAAATTGGTCATTTTTCAGCAGACACTTCAGTGACATTACTACATTCACCTTGTTGCACACACATCACCACCATCCACTTTCAGAATTTTCTGTCATTGTCTCCCTGAGACTCCACACTCACAGAACAGTAACTCTTCATTCCCTCTCCACACAGTTTCTGGTGCTCACCATTCTATTCCTGTCTCTATGAACCTGACTGCCCCCAGTCAGGTGGACTCATACAGTATTTGACATTTTGTAACTGGCTTATCATGTCGCCTAGCATAATGTTGTCAACGTTCATCCATATTGTGGCACGTGCTAGAATTCTCTTGCTTTTGAAGGATGACTAATATCTCGTGGTATGACTGTATCATGTATTTATCCATTCATCCACCAAGGAACATTTGGATTGCTTCCACCATCGGATTACTGAAAATAATGTTGTTGTAAACCTGAGTGTACAACACTCGAAGATATATTCTCCGAGGCCCTGATTGCAAGTTTTGGGGGTATGTTCCCGGAAGTGGAGTGGCTGGATCATATGATAACTTAACGTTTAATGTTGTGAGGAACTACAATATCATCTTCTACGGCAAGTGAGCCATTTCCTTCCTGCTCAGCAGCCCACAAGGCTGTAGTTCTTTCACATCTCCACACGTGTAATAAATTCAATGCCCTAGTAATACCCTCCTTCTTTTCATCTATTTTTTTTTTTGCTGTATTGGCTATTTTTTTTAGTTTTATGTCTGATAACCTCCATAGCTGAAGTTGTATGGTCTGTTCTTTTTGTCTGCTTTGATTTCCATATTTTCTGTCACCTTCCCCTTGAAATTTAGCAATATAACTGGCAAAGAATTAGTCAGATACAAAAGATTTTAGAAAGGGTGGCAAAGAGGGGCGCCTGGGTGGCGCAGTCGGTTAAGCGTCCGACTTCAGCCAGGTCACGATCTCGCACTCCATGAGTTCGAGCCCCGCGTCGGGCTCTGGGCTGATGGCTCGGAGCCTGGAGCCTGTTTCCGATTCTGTGTCTCCCTCTCTCTCTGCCCCTCCCCCGTTCATGCTCTGTCTCTGTCCCAAAAATAAATAAACGTTGAAAAAAAAAAAAGAAAGGGTGGCAAAGAATTTTTGCCAGTGAACCTGGATTTCTGAAAGACTCTCTCACCATTAACCAACCAACAAACAAAGATCTGCAATGGGTATTTAAAGGCACTGGGGGTAAGGGGCACTAATAGCAGATTAACAAAATTATTAAGTTTACAATTATTCTTTTCATAGTGAGAAAATAACAATAGTCTCACATGATTACCTTACTCACAAGAGATATATCGTTAGACATCACCATCGCAAAAGACAGGGATATAGTTGTTTCTGTTAGGAAGTCAGAAATTACAGGTGGAAGTCTAAGCATATGAGTCTGGGTTCTCCAGAAAACAGAAAGAACAAGAGATTTTATATAGAGACAGAGATAGATAGATAGATAGATAGATAGATGATAGATAAATAAACGATAGATGATAGATAGATAGATAGATAGATAGAGATAGATGATAGACATTTACTACATGAAATTGGCTCATGTGACTATGAAGGCTGAGAAATCGCAGGGTAGCAAATGATATAGTTCTAATCCAAGTCTGAAGGCCTGAGAGCCAAAAGAACCAATACTGTAAGTTCTAGACTAAGACCAAGTCGAAAGGCAGGAGAAAAACTATGTCTCAGCTCAAAGACAGTCAGATAAAGAGAGGATTGTTTCTTTTTTTTTTTTAATTTTTTTTCAACGTTTTTTATTTATTTTGGGGACAGAGAGAGGCAGAGCATGAACAGGGGAGGGGCAGAGAGAGAGGGAGACACAGAATCAGAAACAGGCTCCAGGCTCCGAGCCATCAGCCCAGAGCCTGACGCGGGGCTGGAACTCCCGGACCACGAGATCGTGACCTGGCTGAAGTCCGACGCTTAACCGACTGCGCCACCCAGGCGCCCCAAGAGAGGATTGTTTCTTACTCATCCTTTTCTTCTATTCAGGCTTTCAACAGATACCCTCATAGACACATCCTGAAATACTGTTTAACCAAAAGATAGGGCACTCCGTGGTGGTCCAATTAAACTGACATAAAATTAGCCAGTACATCAGGATTTTTTTATAGTCTCTTTTTTTACTTTTTTTTTTTTACTTGAAGTATAATTGCCAAGGTTTTATTTATTTGAGAGGAACTAGATATGAATAGCACAACCTTTTTTTTTTTTTTTTTTTTAAGAGAGAGAGAGAGAAGTGAAGCCCACCCAACGTGGAGCTTGAGCTCAACAACTGTGAGATCCTGACCTGAGCCAAAGTCAGATGCTTAAGGACTGAGCCACCCGGGAGACCAAGCATAACCCTTTCATATTCACTTGCTTTGTCTTGCTTTGTTTTATTTTTATCTCAGATGTAAAGTTGTTTGTTCACCTTCCCTGACTAGAACCTGGCGAGCATGCTGTTCCAAAACGCATTGTGAAGGGAGAGCAAGATGTCAGTTTCGCTTCCACATGCCATTTGTAAGTTCATATCTGGCCCTGGAACCGGGTGTCTCTGTGCACTGCTAATTGGCCCATTGTTGGTCGATGGGAATCTTTGAGCGTGACATCATTAACATTCTAGCTTATTAGTTGAGAGGTCACAAAGTGTCTAGATGAACTCCTATATTGATCGCTACTATTTCTATTCTGCCATCAAATCTTTGTGTCACCTCAGGGTAATACTAGGGTCTCTGCAAAACAAACTCGAAAGATCTGTTTTCAAAAATCTAGCTAATCAAAATATTTACCGAAACAAAACAAAAGCAATGTTATGGTGATGGTACATCATGCTATGATTATCCCGCCTTAGTGAAATAGTTAAATCAGGTGAAGTTAACTTTTTTTAATGTTTGGTTATTTTTGAAGGAGAGAGAGACAGAGCATGAAGGGGGAGGGGGGAGAGAGAGAGAGAGAGGGAGACACAGAATCTGAAGCAGGCTCCAGGCTCTGAGCTGTCAGCACAGAGCCCGTTGTGGGGCTCGAACTCACGAACTTCGAGATCGTGACCTGAGCTGAAGTCGGTCGCTCAACCAACTGAGCCACTCAGGCGCCCCAGGTGAATTTAATTTAAATGAGGTGAAATGTAGTTGAACAATACAGGTTTGAACTGAGCAGGTCCACTTAGATTTTTTTTTTCAATAAATACAGTATTGTAAATGTATTTTTCTTCCTTATGACTTTTCTCAATAACCTTTTTTCTCTCTAGCTTACCTTATTGTAAGAATATAATACATAATACATATAACATACAAAATAGGTCCATAGATTATTTATGTTATCAATAAGGCCTCCAGTCAACAGTAGGCTGTTAGTAGTCAACCTTTTTAAGAGTCAAAAGTTATACGCGGATTTTTAACGAGAAAGAGTAGAGGGGAGTTGGTGCCCCCAACATCCACATTGTTTAAAGAGCCCACTGTGGTGAAATAAATTACCTGTTATAAATTACGCATCTCAGGGGTGACTCGGTGGCGCAGTCGGTTGAGCGTCCGACTTCAGCCAGGTCACGATCTCGCAGTCCGTGAGCTCGAGCCCCGCGTCGGGCTCTGGGCCGATGGCTCAGAGCCTGGAGCCTGTTTCCGATTCTGTGTCTCTCTCTCTCTCTCTCTGCCCCTCCCCCGTTCATGCTCTGTCTCTCTCCGTCCCCAAAATAAATAAAAAACGTTGGAAAAAAAATTAAAAAAAAAAAAAAAACACAGTTGAAAGGATACAATGTTCCGGGATGAAATCATAATAAAGTCTGCACATTAGAAATGACAGCTCCTATGTAAACCATTTCTGCCAAAATTCCAAAGTCTCTACTAAAGTGTCCGGCATTTCCGTAAAACCTTAGTAGATATTTTTGCTATAACATAACGTTGCCTCGAGGAATTCCATGAGCTGTCCCTCCCCACACCTGTTAGCAAAGTTCTTGTCAAACATGGGTCATGAAACGTGGCTGAGAGCTGCAACCCTGCCAGTCAAAACTGGTGACGTAAAGTTGTCATATATTACAATTGTGTCCCCACAAGGGAGAGGGGGGAGTATTATTTCGGTCCCTTTAACATTCCAGATGAAGAAATAGATTTAGAGGAACGAAGAGATGTTAGGTTCATACAACTAGTTAGTGGCAGAACTAATCCCGAAGCGACGCCATTCATTAAAAACTTTTAACAACTTGCCCACAGGGGCGCCTGAGTGGCCCAGTCGGGTAAGCGTCCTACTCTTGACTTCAGCTCAGGTCATGATCCCACGGCGGGGGTCAGGCTACCATCAAGTATGGCGCCTGCTTGGGATTTTCTCTCTCTCTCCCTCTCTCTCTCTGCCCCTGCCCCACTCGCTCATGCTTTCTCTCTCAAAACAAAACAAAACAAACACTTTTCCACAGACGCACATTTAAAACAGAGAAGGGGCTTACACCCTAAAAGTCTAGACAGGTAAATGGTAGTGATTCACAGGAAGCAGAACATTTCTTGGAAGTATCTGAAGCCATGTGAATTTTTCAGCCCATGTAGAATATACCTATGTCTCTCTTAATGTAAAAATAATATTTTATATATCTTACCAATAAAAAAAATTCAGGCACAATAAAGACAGCTTACATAGTGCGGTAGGCAGAATCCAGTTTTTTGGTTTTCTGGGGTTGGGTGGGTTTCGTTTCTGGGGTTTTTTTGTTTGTTTGTTTGTTTTTGTTTTTGTTTTTTTCACCCTTGGTGGATTAACACGCCCTCCAGAGGATACATTTATCTGAGTTTCAAAAGCAAAGAATGGCAATCTGTTTCCTATATCATTCATTGTATCAAGTGAGTGTGGAGTGGGGGGTGATTTTAACTAGTCTAGGAAACAACATAAATGATGTGAGATTTCAAACTAGGCACTGGGAAATCTAGACAAATCTAAAATGCCCTGAACATTTATTAAATTCTATTTCATGAATAAACGGACTCACTTGGCACATTTTCTCATAACATAAACACCAAGATGTAAGTTAGGAAAGAATGCATGTGTCAGCCAATGGCTAGCCCATCCTTACTTAATGCCCATCCGTACTACTTTGTATTTCTGTATTCAGCTACTCAGGGTCCCAAACCCATCATTCTACATTTTTTTCCCCCGGACAGGCAGCCAGAATTGTCCATATCCAAGCTTGCATTGATAGAAATGAACTTGTCTCTCCCTTACCTTCATTAAAACTTCCCTTATTATGTCTGAAAATTTCAAGTAGGTGATAGGAAGAAACCAACCTGATTAAAAGCATATATAGCTAAATATAATATATATACGTGTATATATATATACACGTATATATATGTGTTTATATACATATATATGTGTATATATATACACGTATATATATGTGTTTATATACATATATATGTGTATATATGTATGTATGTGTATATATATGTATATATACACATATATATGGAAATAAGCATATAAAAGCATACGTATATATAGGGAAATAAGCATATAAAGCTATATATAGTCTGGTTAAACTTTCCCAAGATTAGGTGTAGTTTGAAAGGAGGACGTAACCTTAGCTCAAATGAATTTGTAATTAGCACAGAGTCTTGCATTTCAAACACAGTAGTAATGGGAGGGGGCTGGGAATATTACATGGCGGACCTGGCAGCACAACTCGGCTGTTTTGAGTTGTCATCACCTGTGGCTTTTGAGGCTGTCTCTTTCCATACCAGTTTCCACGTGAGGGTAAGGGGGAAGCCAAATGACCGAGGGCCTCAGTTTCAGAATTGTTTCTTTTTAAGGTTTCTTTGTTTCCCTGTATGATTTGCTCCTGGGCTGTCTCCATGCTTAGGAGTCATGGTCGCCTGCTTCATTGCCCAGTGGATATTTGTTGTGAGACTGTGTCTCCAAATGCCTTTCAGCCTGGTCCTGATCGAGGTCCGGAGGATAACAAAGTCCATACGTCTGGGGGAGAGAATTCTGAGCAGGCTACCTTCGTGCAGTAGTCTGGCTTTGCCTCCAACTTGTCTGTGGGAAGTTATCATGGTACCGTGCATGGTTTCACTTCTGCAGACCTTCAACTGCTTACAAGGAATGATAACAACTAATTCTGTTTGTAACATGGGGGCAGCTGGGAGGGTTCACTCGATATGATATAAGTTTCCTCTAAGGAGAGGTTATGAATGAAAACATTGCTGATTTGAGTCCACATGTGTTCCTTGAGGGGTTAGGCAATTTCACCTGCTAACTAGCCAATATGGATGTGGATAATTAAAAGCAGGCAATTCACAAAATATTAACAGCCAGCAATTTGAAACCTGTAAGAAGGGTGTTGACCTATCTTCACAATGTTTCCACCCTTTGGGTACCCTGGAGAAATTAAGAAATATTGGCTGATACTGATCCTTGCTGTGAAGAGCAACTTTTGTGGGGTTTTCTGCCAAGAATCTGTTGTTTTAAGCAATTCACAAAGAAGGCCAGATTGGTATGCGTTCTCCCTACTTGAGTATTTCTGGTTTGAATTATTCCTTGCAACTATCAGTTCTGGAGGGAGGGTGGATTTACAGTGCACTGGTATTTAGATGGTGGGAGTAGGGGGCTGTTTCTAATTCCAAGCTATATTGAGGAGTAATTAGTTGCAGTGGAATAGATCTTTTCGGAGATAAGGCCAATGGCTTCCTCTTTAAAATGCTTCTCATCAGCAAGAATGTTTTCTTTTAAATGTAGTCCATCACCAATCTCTTGTGTGCGTGTGTGTTTTCCATTTTCCAAACCCTAACAAACATTTTGAAGGGTACATTTAAAATAGGTGTTTATTTACATGTGTAAAAGTACATAGATAACATTTGTAATCTGACACACCAATGCACAAAGTTTTATCCTGTAATTTAGGGAAAGAAATCTTATTTTTGACTCTACATTTGTACAACAGAGAATTCAAGACGTTATTATTCTCTTTATTATTTTAAAACTCTTTATTATTCATCTTTCTCTGCAAGACAAATTAGTGACCTACTAACATTCTTGAACCAATGTAGGAGTCTTACTTCAAAAAAGTTCAGATCTTAACCTAATTAGCAATTGCTAGAAATAAAACTATTAAGTAGACATTTGTTAGGGCTTGATGTTGTGACAGTATCATTTTCTGGGAAGTGAGCCATTTATGTAGAACTGTCAAAGAGAACCAGGTTTTTACCATTCTTTTGGAATTGGGTTTACAAAATCCCCAAAGTGGTCCAATAAGTACCTTCTCTGAGTTTGTTAGTGAATTATTTACAGTTGAAACACATTTTAATTAATTAATGGAAGGAATGCACGCATTTTGCCAGTACTTTCTGCGAACATCAAACCAACTGAAATTTTGCTTTTCAACATAGCCTATCATAAGAGCAAAATTTTAAATTTTGTAAGCTTTGATTTTCTATTTATCCACTATAATCACATTCAAATAACTTCACAGAAATGGTACAGGGATGTGACAAAATATAGGCTGAATGTGTCACTCACCTGATCGAGAGGCATCTGAGGGACAGGAAACTTCCAATAAAAAATCACTATAATATCAGTCCTTGTAAGATGATTCCTGTAATAATGATTTAAAAAATAATGAAAAAGGGGCACCTGGGTGGCTCAGTCGGTTGAGTGTCTGACTTCGGCTCAGGTCATGATCTCGCGGTCTGTGAGCTCGAGCCCTGTGTCAGGCTCTGTGCTGAGAGCTCAGAGCCTGAAGCCTGTTTCAGATTCTGTGTCTCCTTCTCCCCCGCTCATGCTCTGTCTCTCTCTCTGTCAAAATAAATAAACATTAAAAAAAAATTAAATAATGAAAAAGACTTACGATTGAACTAATTTCTACCAGGTTTTATGATAAGTATTACACACACATTTGTACTTCATCTCCAAATAGTAAAGAAAAATTAAGCACAATTTTAGACTTTTTTCCTTGAAACTGATAGAGATCTGGAGCATTGGGGAAGTCGCACAAGATGTCTAGGGTTTTACACTGAATAAGTAAGAAAGGGAATATTCTGGCCATATTACTTACTACCAAGCAATCACATTTTCTGTTTATAAAACTAATGTTCTTTATGTCTAATTAATAGAAAAGCATCAGTGAATTCCAGAAAAAAAAAAATACAGTTGATCCTTGAACAATACAGGGGTTAGGGACACTGATTGCCAACACAGTAAAAAATCACATATAACGTTTGACCCTCCTCAGATCTCAGCTACTGATAGCCTACTGTTGGCTAGAAGCCTTACCAATAAAATAGACAGTCAATTAACTCATAATATGTTCATGTGTTATATACCGTATTCTTTTTTATTTTTAAAGTTTATTTATTTATTCTGAGAAAGAGAGAGACAGTGTAAACAGGGGGGTACAAAGAGAGAAGGAGAGAGAGGATGGCAAGTAGGCTCCATGCTGTAAGCACACAGCCTGACTCGGGGCTTGAACTCACAAACCACAAGATCATGACCTGTGCCAAAAGCAAGAGTCAGACACTCAACCGACTGAGCCACCCAGGCTTCCCTATACTGTATTCTTATAAAGTAAGCTAGATAAAAAATGTTATTAAGAAAAATCATAAGAAAAAGAAAATACATTTACAACACTATTGGTATATTTACTGACAACAATAAAAGAGAACATGTGTAAGTGTACCTGCACCAATGAAGCCTGTGTTGCTCAAGAGTCAGTTGTATAAATATACATAGAATATATAACCATATAGGGGCACCTGGGGGGCTCAGTCGATTAAACAATTGACTTCGGCTCAGGTCACAGTGCTGTGGTTCGTGAGTTCGAGCCCTGCGTCAGGCTCTGTGCTGACGGCTCAGAGCCTGGAGCCTGCCTCAGATTCTGTGTCTCCCTCTCTCTCTCTGCCCCTCCCCTGTTCATTCTGTGTCTCTCTCTGTCTCTCAAAAATAAATAAGTGTTAAAAAAATGTTTTGAAGTATATGTATATAACCATATATTAATCCCCTAAAAAAAGGAAGCAATTATGAAAGTAGAAAGTGCGTAGGTTCTAAGGAAAAAAAGCAAGGCAGAGACTAGGGATAAGGAGAGTCGGGCTTTGGATGGGACTTCCATTTTAAGAAGAGGGAACTACAGTGGCATCACAGAGAAAGTGTCTTTGTGACTTAAGTCCTATGGCATTGGGGGTGGGAGGGAGAAGGTATCTGAGGAACAGGAAACTTCCAGTGAAAAGTCCCTAGGGAAACAAGATTCCTGGAGTGACTGAGGAGTAGCAGGAAAGC
This sequence comes from Herpailurus yagouaroundi, assembly GCF_014898765.1. Lineage (NCBI taxonomy): Eukaryota > Metazoa > Chordata > Mammalia > Carnivora > Felidae > Herpailurus > Herpailurus yagouaroundi. The sequence continues at coordinate 17,900,828 of NW_024412403.1, forward strand.
CAGTATGGCCAACGGGTAATAGACAAGAATTGGAGAGTGGAAGATAAGACCAGAAAGGTTAGTGAGGTAGGGCTGAGGTGAGGGAGGTAGGCATTTATAGGCTTTTGTAAGTCATCGTTGAACTTTGGCTTTTATTTAGAATGAAGCGTGAAGCCATCGGGAGGATTTGAAAAGAGAAATTATATGATGTAGCTTATATCTTAACAATATCACTTAATACCTGTGCTGGAAATAGGCTAGATGTGGGTTAGTGCAAAGAAAAAAAAAAAAAAGCGGTGATTCAGCTAATATAGTTGTTCAGTTGAGAAATGTCAACATCTTGGATCAGAATAGAAGCAGTGAAGGCAGGAGAAGGTTATTTTGAAGGTGAGCTAATGGTATTTGCAAGTGGACTGTGCCTGAGATATGGCAGAAAGAGGAGTCCACTAGGTGAGATGGGGTGGGGTCCAGAGCATGGATGGAGAGTTTGCTGGAGTTCTTCTCTGATTGCTTCACTTTTCTCAGTGAAATAGAAGATCGGCAGTTCAGTGGGAAAAATACGTGAAGAAATTCTGGAAGTCGAAGGAAAGACAAGATGTGAAATGATCATCTGGGAGAGTGGAAAAGTAAATGGGCCGGTGGATAGAGGACGATTACCCGACAACTTGAAGTTAAGGACGGTAAAGCTCATGTGAGAACAGCCAGCGCTGTTGGGTGTCCTATTCCAGCCACGCTGAGGTGCAGGTGCAGATGTGAAGTATTTGGAGGGCTGGATTTCGCCAGGGTTGGGATTTTGCCAAAGGATCGATTATGGGAAGGAAGAACAAAGCAGCTGAAAAGCATATGTCAAGAAAAGCTTTTAGTTGACTGTAGAATGGAGGTGGAGTAAAAAGAAAGGTGAGGACGTTAGGTGGAGTAGCCACATAATTTATTTTCTAAACCAGGGCACTATTGATTCTTACGCTGAGATGACTAACACGTTTAACCCAAACCTCTCCTATGCAAACCAGAACATATGGTTATTATAACATTAAGGGGCACGGGACAAGAAAAAGGGCTTGTGATTATTGGAATCAGACTACTAAAAGAGATGGGGCTAGAAAGGTGGGAGGTGAAGGTCAGAACGTGGTACTTGAAATTGATAAGTATGGAAGGTTTGCAGTTGCTGTTAACAACTGGGGCATCTGGGTGGCTCAGTCAGTGAAACGCCCTGTCCGACTTTCAATTTCAGCTCAGATCGTGATTTCATGGTTCACCAGTTCAAGCCCCATGTGGGGCTCTGCGCTGACAGTGTGTAGCCTGCTTGGGATTCTCTTTCTCTCTCTCTCCCTCCCCCCCCCAAAAAATAAATAAACATTAAAAAACAAAACAAAACAAAATCATGCCCACATGGGTGAGTGCCCGAAGGAGGTGGAGGGCAAAACAACTGGAAAGGAAGTCAAAACCAGAGAGGCCCATGGAGGGAAAGGTCCAGGCAGATGTTTTCAAGCACAAAAATCAGGAAAGGGGTGTTTTGGAGAGAGTGGCATCTACGAGGGCTGATATTTTCAAGCAATTGAGGGGTTTGCCTCAGGATCAGCAGACACTTGCCCAAGGTACCGTAAACAATGTTATAATCTGAAGGCTTGAGAGTTAAAACTGGGAGAATTTAGAGAAGAGGAAGGAAGAATCGTCTCAAAGCTTCAAAGAAGCAGAAGCAGCAAAGAGCTTGCCTTCTCCTGCCTAGGCACGGGAGACCAAGTTTGTGGGCACGACACAGCGGCCACTGGGCACCACGAGAGAAGCTGCGCGCCAGTGAGGCCAGGTTTCAGAGCAAGAAGATAAAGAAAACTGCCAGGAAAAAGATCAAGGCTACCAGGGATGTGGCTGTGTCATCAAAAGGATGGCTAGGATGAAAATAATGCTTCGTGGGAGGGGCGGAAGTAGGGAGTAGGAGGCGGGCTCGGAATAACGATGTGCACCCGGAGGGTGGGGGTGCAGAGCAGACGCAGGAAAACGGGATGAGCAACATCTCAGAGATGAAGGGAGGCGGCGAGATTGGGCCTCTTAGTGCCGAGGCAGATGATGATGCCGAATCCATCTTAGGCAAAAGGAAGCACAGGGATGGAGACGTGTGTGGAGGATGGTGCTGAGCGGAACTCTTCACAAGGTGTGGAGGCCCACCCTGCTAGCCAGGGTATGGCCCCACCACCACCTCAATGTATTGACTGATCATCTTTTCAAAATGCAGTTTCGACCTTGTGTATTTTACCATACTCTGCATCAATTAATACATTAGGATGAAGTTTTATTTACAGTTTTCCTTTTTTAAGTTTATTTATTTTGGGAGAGAGAGGGAATGCACATGCACACGCATGCGATGGAGAGAGTGGGGGAGGGAGAGAGAGAGAGGGAAGGAGAGACTCCCAAGCAGGTTCCATGCTGTGATCACGGAGGAGCCTGACACTGGGCTCGATCTCACGAACTGTAAGATCGTGAGGTGAGCCGAAAGCGAGAGTCGGAGGTTTAACCGACTGAGCCACCCGGCTGCCCCCAATTTAAAGCTTCTGCTTTGTTTAAAGCCAAATATTTTCTGGAAAAACACATCTCTGACTTTATCGTAGTGGCCCTTGGTGAAAATTATACAGAAAAGCATTCAATATTACCATATATGTAGACACATATGCTTTGCAGTAATTAAGTCTATTTTGTTTTGTTGTATTTTAAGAAATCTTTAAGGCTCTTACTTTTTTAATCTAAGGAAACAGAAATGCAATTTTAATTTGGGGCAACATGGTTACCTATTTCAATATTTTAGGAAATGTAATACCATTAAAAAACATTTTAATTAACATATATTTGAATAACTGTTAATTAACAGATACCGCTGCATGATCCATTCAATTTGTTTAATTAAAAAACTCTACCAGTGCTTAATAGTGTGTTACTTATTTTAGCATATTGAAAGCTACTTAGACTAAAACCCTAACTCAAAGAGAACGCAAATATTTGGATGACTAATAACGGCAAGGGAAAAATTCAGCTTGGATACCTCTGTTTTTTTTCATTTACACAAACAAGATGACAAAAATAAAGTTGTCTGTGTAAATGTATGGTTATTAACTCATTTTCAGTTACTCTTTAGCACAGCTGATATTTTATCTCTGTGTTTTTTATCTTCGGAGGGGGAAAAACAGAAAAGAATTCCAAGTTATACAACTTAACAGAGCAAAATAAAGTTCACATGTTTTTGTAAAAGGAGAATAAATGAATCCGTACATTTGGACACACAGTCTCTCATCTCTGGTCAACAGCTTGACCAGTGATTCTGCATTCCTATGGTTTCTGTTTTGACATTGTTGTTTACTCTTGGTTCTACGTGTACGTATTTTTTTCTACCTTTGTTATTTTCATAGATGTTGCTCAAAACTTAAGAATTGTTCTGCCAGTACACCTTCATAAAATTAAGGTTATAGTCTAATATGTTTCAGTAAAAATGAATATGAAAATAGATTGGCTGCAAATACATGCCCTAACTAGTTAAGTGAAGGGTTATCCCAAAGTACTCATGAATGAGTATGCTGTTTTTAAAATATGTGTTTTATTATTCTTTGAAGAGTAGAGGGATGAATCTCTTTAGATGCTGTGTTAGTATGAATGCCAACAGGAATTGCTGTGGCTGAGACATTCCTTCCCACACAAGCCCCAAATGCTAGGGCAGCTGTCTTCATAACAGGTTAACATGTCCCTTAAAATGTCCCCTTGCTCTGAATGGTCAGTATAAAGTTTAAAAAGAGTCAGAGTAGGATGTGGGATACCAACAGTACCAAATAAAAGAAAAAAAACAAGTCATGCAAGTACCTTCACTCTTCACCTAACTTCCAATGCCTATGGCGCGCTGCTTCTTTCCAATCCTTGATGAAGAGAAGAAAGACTGTATCAATGGGGTTTTTTTCAAGGAATTATGGAAAAATTCCCTCCTTGACCACTTCAGATTTGACATGGGCTTTATTGTTTTATATACATCTTATAGATATGGCATGAAAGACCCACTGATATCAGAGGTAATAAATTTTGTTCCAGAAAGTCACCATGGAAGCCAATGTAAAAATATTTTTGCCCTTTTTCCTAGGCCTGTGTGTTGGGATGGCATTCCTACTGGAGTAAGTCACCCGTAAGTTTCCGCAGTAGTCAGTTTCCCATCCTGTCTTATGATTGCCTGCCCTTAGAAAAGTATGAAGATAAGAAAATACGTATTCCCAACAGTTGGGATAGCCTGTGTCTTTTAGACACGTTTCAGCAGCTAAATTGTTCCCCATTTTTTAAGGTTCTTGGACCCCGAGTCTTAAGTTAGGTATGAGTGTGTCTGGCTCTTCATTAAATTTACTAAGATTCTTGCTTTAAAATTAGGGAAATGGATAAGGGGCTAGAAAAATGTTATCTTCTTACCCATAACTTAATCATGTAGAACCTTTGAGTAGGAGTTATTTGGCTCTGACAACTGGTAACTTCAAAATGGAAACATTTCATGAACTCACCCAGCTTTCTTAGTTAGGAACACATTCCCTTCCAGAAACTTCCCCTAAACACACACACATACACACACACACACACACACACACACACACACACACACACACACACATTTATTTAAGTAATAAATGTTCCAGCCACCACTCAGATTTTTCTAATCACATATGTCAAAAGACAGTCTTTTCCCTGAATTAGTTGAATCTGAGTATAAAGAAGAGAGGTTGTCTGAGCTACTGACGTTAGCTCAAGCACCTCCATCAACTTTTAAAATAAGATTCCTGGGGCGCCTGGGTGGTTCAGTTGGTTAAGCATCTGACTTTGGCTTAGGTCATGTTCTCACAGTTTGTGGGTTCAAGCTCCGCATCAGGCTCCGTGCTGACAGCTGAGAGCCTGGAGCCTGCTTCAGAGTCTGTGTCTCCCTCTCTCTCTGCCCCTCCCCTGCTCATGCTCTGTCTCTCTTTCTCAAAAATAAATAAACACTAAGAAAAAATAAGATTGCTCTTACTAACTGTATTGGTTTTATAGGGCTGCCATAACAAATACCACAAACTAGGTGACTTAACAGAAATTTATTGCCTCACTGTTCTGGAGGCTAGAAACTCAAAATCAAGATGCCAGGACCATTGGTTTCTTCTGAGAGCTAACAAGAATACATTCCATGCCTTTCCCTTAGTTTCTGGTGGTTTTCCAGAAACCTTTGGCCTTCCTTGACCTGTGGCCACTTATCTCCAATCTTCGCCTGGTGTTCTCCCTGTGTTCCTCACTGTGACCATATTTCCCCTTCTTATTAAGCCATCAGTCATATTGTTTGAGAGACCCACCCTACTCGAATATAACTTCATCTAAAATAATTACGCCTGCAATGAGCCTATTTTCAAGTCAAGTCACACTGTAAAATAACCAAGGTTAAGACTTCAGCATATAAATTTAAGGGAGACAAAATTCAACCCTTAAAACTGACCGATAGGTCCTTGGAGGTAAGAACTCTTTGATTCATCTTTCGCTATTGTTTCTAGTCTCCCAAGTTCAAGTGTCTCCATGCCTGTTACTTATTTATGTTTTGAATACACAGAGCTCTGATGCATTCTTATCTTCTCTTTGAAACTAGAGCAATCATTTACTTATTTATTCAATAAGCATATAAAAAGTGTTTATTTGAGAGAGAGAGAGAGAGAGAGAAAGAGTGAGCAGAGAAAGGGCAGAGAGAGAGGGAATCCCAAGCAGGTTTCCTGCTGTCAATGCCAAGCCCAACATGGGGCTTGATCCCATGAACCGTGAGATCATGATCTGAGCCGAAATCAAGAGTCAGATGCTTAACTGACTGAGCCACCCAGGCATCCCAAGCATATATTATCTTCTAGGTACAAGGGATACAGTATAAAACAAACACTAATGTCTCTAGCTTTGATAGACTTACAGTCAAATTAGAAAGTCAAAAGAGAATAGGGAATTTTACAGTTGAGACATTTTAGATATTAAAGAAGATAAATTCTTCTTCTTCTAAGTACAGAAACTAAGGAAGTAGTCAAGGACTTGTTTACTCAAATTTCCATGCCTTCCCCAAAGTTTAATTTTTCATGGTTAATTGTCATTTTAGGGGGCAATCTGACATTCCAAAGGGAATAATTCCTAGCGAGAGGAAACAGACTCCACAGAAGTGTATTTTTGAGGGCTCACTGAGCATCTGCGTTCCAGCAGCCACAGGCAGATTTTTTTTGCTCCGATTATATCCTTAGGACCTTGAGCAAATGTTGCTCAGAAATGTGAATGGAGAACTTTCACTCTAGAAATGACTTCCCTCTTATGCTTTGTTCTTTGCCACAAGCAGTTTAAGCAAACCATTTTTCAAGAGGCACACTGGGATAAGATTCAAATGGACCGCAGAGCGGATGAGAATCATGCAAATAAGGAGAAAGGAGAAAAACCTATTAAACACCAAAATAGCAACAAGGATACAGAGAAGCTAGGCACGCCTGGAATCTCTGGATTCATGGTTACGGTGGCCCCAGGTGAGCAGGAAGGCCCAATTCTTAAACCAAGCATAGGGAGCTTAATATCACTATCTGTCATGTATTATTAGGAAACATCAATATGAAAGATACGCTTCATTGTCTCCAATAAAAAGTTCTGACATCTTAAAAAAATTAACTGCAAAAGAAATAAGTTTCTTTCATTCTTTCTTTCTTTTCTTTCTTTCTTTCTTTCTTTCTTTCTTTCTTTCTTTCTTTTTTTGAGAGAGAGAGACACAGCACATGCTCATGTCAGCAGATTAAGGGGTAGAGGGAGAGAAAGAGAGAGAGAGAGAGAGAGAGAGAGAGAGAGAGAATCTTCAGCAGACTCCACACTCAGCGAGGAGCTCGATTCCACGACCCTGGGATCATGACCTGAGCTGAAATCAAGAGTTGGACACTCAACCAAGTCAGACAACCAGGTGCCCCCATTCTTTAAGAAAGGTCTAAAAAAGTTCAAATATTTCATTTCCTTGGTATTGGTAGTTCCAATGCAAAGATATCTTTGCCATTTCTAAGAGAGTCTAATGCAATAAAGGGTATTCAAGGACACAAAACCAAGAGCCTACAGCACCAGAGGCTGAAAGCAATTAAAAGATGTTTGCCCTTTGTCTGAAAGGGAAAAACATTAAAGAGTCACTAATGTTGGGAAGAGAATGGAGCCATAGCTCAACTTGACTAGGTATTGTCATGTTGCTCTACGAAATGAATACAGCGGTCTTCACCTCTGCCAGAAATGCATGAAAGTTCCTTTGACTTCCTGTGACTGGGGACATATGGTTACTTCTGGCCAATGAATTCTGGGCAGAAGTGCCATATAAAATGTTTTTGCCAATCCAAAGGCTCACCCCCACATCCCAACTCAATTCCCACCCACACTCTCTGCCCAGAGGGATCTCCTTTTCCCACTGACATGACCAACAATGTTTAATTGGTTGTGCTATATGAGCCCGGGTTTCTGAGAACAGTGAGCCGAGGACTACTTTTGACACTGTAATATGCAGGTACCATGAGCCATAAATAAACCTGTAGTTATTTTAGCCACAAACATTTTGATTTTGGTGTCATTCATCTTCCTAACTTACACCAGTCCGTCCAGGACAGACTTCATAACCATATCAACATTTGACATTAGCTGGATTTGTAATATACAAATACAGTCTTTGATATGTAAGTTTATATTCCATTATTATTTTAATGTGCATTTCTCAGATACAAGATGGTTTTGTGTATCTTACTAAATGATCGCGAGATTTTTGTGTTTCTTCTTCAACTTTACTAATCACAGATATTTCCCATTTTATATTGCTATCTTTATATGCCATTGATTTTCGTGAGTTTTACTCATGATTTTTGGTTTTTAGTGTAAGTTTCAGATATTGCAAATATTTTCTTCCATTCTAGCAACTTGTCTTTAACTTTGTGCTCTCCTTTTCAGAAAAGAAATCCATAATTTTTATAGCAGCAGATTGTTTTATAGCATCAGATAATTTTCCCATTGATGTTTTGTTTAAGAAATCCTTTCTGACCTCGAGGTCAAAAAGATAAATTCCTAAAAAACAAACAGGCAAAAAAAAAAAAAGATAAATTCCTACTTTCCCTTTTAATAGCTTTTTAAAATTTTTTGCTTTTCATATTTATTGCTTTAATCAATCTAAAGTTTTATTTTCTTCCATAGAAGGAGTATGTTGCTCAACACCACATATTAAACAATCTGCTTTTTACCACTGATTTGTAAAGCCAAACATTTTTGTATCCTCAGTTCTCGTATATTTGCAATGCGATCATTGACTCAAATTTGTTAAATATTTACCCTTGGGGATCTTATTCGGCGACCAAGGGCATCTCCTTCCTATGGGTTTTTGTATTTTGCGGCTGGCAATGCCCACCCATAGGAATTAGAGCAATGCAAATGAACACAAACACCTCCAGCAGGGTATAAACAACAGCATTAGTTGGTACCCTTTCCTGCTGAGTTAAATAGATTCGCTGAACAAAGCTGCATGAATCTTCTACACCGTGTGGGGAAGAGGTAAAGTGTAGGTGTTTGGTTCAGGTTCCTTCGAAGCAAAGCCTGAGATAAGAATGTGTATGCAAGGGATTTACTTTTGGAGGGAAAAGGGCCTTGGCTGGCGAATTGGGGAGTAAGACAGAGAAGGCGGATAACAGAAGGTAACGACTGTTGGGACTAGAGCTTACCTCCACTGGGAAAACTCTGGGATTCAGTGCAGAACACAAGCTTTGCAGTTATCACAGATGAGTCGTGAGAGCCGGAGTACTTCCAAAAACTCATTGTCTGAGAGCTGCATTCCTGATCTTCAGTGGGCAGAAAAGGAGCTCGAGCACCAGGAGAAAGCCCTCAGGTACCGATGCTGGCAGCTGGCGGTATGTAGCTACATGGCGTGCCCTGAGGAGGCAAGGGTGATAGGAAGCTGGCGGACCGCCGACAGTGATGGTGTTATACGTCTGGTGAATGTAGGTCATAACTGGATAGCCCTGTTTAATAAGAAGGGAAATATAGGGTCATAGAGCAGAGCTTCTCAAGTTTAATTAATAAATGTACCTCTTTGGGTCACCTGGGTGGCTCAGTGGGTTGAGCATCCACCTTCAGCTCAGGTCATGATCTCACGGTTCGTGAGCTCGAGCCCGCGTCGGGCTCTGTGCTGACAGCTCAGAGCCTGGAGCCTGCTTCAGATTCTGTGTCTCCCCCCTCTCTCTGCCCCTCCCCTGTTTGTGCTCTGTCTCTCTCTCTCTCTCTCAAAAATAAATAAACATTAAAAAAATAATAATAAATGTACCCCTTGGGAATCCTAACAAGACCCAAAGTGGACACTTATTAATATTCCTATTTTACACATGAAAATACTAAGGTATAGAGATGTTGGGAATATTTCCCAAGATTTCAGAGCTAGGTTTGGTTTTCACTACTTTTTTTTTTTTTTTTCAGGAATTTGGGTCACTGGGAAATTAAGACTTTTGATACAAATATTTCATTATTTGTCTTGATCCCCCACTGCATTTGCAAAATACTCTGGGGGGGGGGAAATATATATATATGTATATATATATCAGTAATGAAAATTTTTGTTTCTACAAAATGAAAGAAACAAACAGCTAAGATGTGAAATCCAAATGCCAAATTACTTTACTGTTGAAATGTAATAACACAAACAGGAAATATTATCCAAGCAGTGAGTGGACCTCATATTTAATGTTCCCTCTCTTTATTTCCTCACATTACCCACAATGAAAATAGTATTGCAAAGCTCTGACTTAAGAGGCTACTTCCTATACTTTGTCCTTAAAAATCTCTCATATCAATTCTTGGCTTTTGACCTTTAAAAATTTGAGCAACGGCAGTTCTTGCCAACCATTTTCCCCACTCTGATGTTTAGTTACAATCATTCACAGGTCTTTCTGAGAAAGAATAACACAGTGTGACAGACTATCGTCCTGTTTATGAGGCTTTAGATCCACGGCCACTCTGTTTGCAGACTAGTCTAAGTTAGACAGTTCTGGCTATTCTCCACCTGTACTTTTTCCCTTGTGTTGATGGTAGGTTCTAAAATTCTCCCCTAGGATCCACTATACAAAAGCTAATAAAAGAAGACACACACTATTCTTGATCAGAAGCAGCTTTTAAAATGGAGCACTATGGAAGATGGCCGTGTAGGAGGACGCTGGGCTCACTGCGCGTCCTGCTGATCACTTAGATTCCACCCACACCTGCCTAAATAACCCAGAAAACCGCAGAAGACTAGCAGAACGGATTCTCCGAGCCAAGCGCAGATGAGAGGCCCACGGAAGAGGGTAGGAAGGGCGGTGAGGCGGTGTGCGCTCCACGGACTGGCGGGAGGGAGCCGGGGCAGAGGGGCGGCCCGCCGGCCAAGCAGAGCCCCTAGTCTGGCTGGCAAAAAGCAGAGGGGCCAGACGGAGTGTGTTCCGACAGCAAGCAGGGCTTGACATCTGGAAGGTTATAAGCTAACAGCTCTGCTTGGAGAACGGGATGGCTGGAGGACAACGGGAGGGAGAGTTGTTGAGCCCCAAACGAGAGAGCGCAGCTTGGCGGGGAACAAAGGCGCTCACCAGCGCCACCCCCCTCGGACGTCCCGCAGCCAAAATCCCAAAGGGAACCGGTTCCTGCCAGTGAACTTGCCTGCACCGCGAGCAAACACCCAATGCTGTGCTTCTGCGGGTCATCCCTCTGGCGGGTCTGACCCCCTCCCGGTGCCACAGGGCCCCTCCTGAAGCGGATCTCTGAAGAAAAAGCGAGCTGAGCCTTCCCCTCCCGCCCCCATGCACCTTGCCGATCCACCCCAGCTAATACGCCAGATCTCCAGCACCACAAGCCTGGCGGTGTGCAAGTAGCCCAGACGGGCCATGCCACCCCACAGTGAATCCCGCCCCTAGGAGAGGAGAAAAGAAGGCACACACCGGTCTGACTGTGGCCCCAGCGGTGGGCTGGGGGCAGACATCAGGTCTGACTGTGGCCCCGCCCACCAACACGAGTTATTCAAGACAGCACAGGGGAAGTGCCCCGCAGTTCCGCACACCCCAGGGACTATCCAAAATGATCAAACAGAAGAATTCCCCTTGAAAAACGTCCAGGAAATAACAACAGCTAACGAACTGATCAAAAATGATTTAAACAATATAACAGAAAGTGAATTTAGAATAATAGTCATAAAATTAATCTCTGGGCTTGAAAACAGTATAGCTGACAGCAGAGAATCTCTTGCTACAGAGATCAAGGGACTAAGGAACAGTCACGAGGAGCTGAAAAACGCTTTAAACGAAATGCATAACAAAATGGAAACCACCACGGCTCGGATTGAAGAGGCAGAGGAGTGAATAGGTGAACTAGAAGATAAAATTATGGAAAAAGAAGAAGCTGAGAAAAAGAGATAAAAAAATCCAGGATTATGAGGAGAAAATTAGAGAACTAAGTGAGGCACTTAAGAGACATAATCTACACATAATTGGTATTCCAGAGGAGGAAGAGAGAGGGAAAGGTGCTGAAGGGGTACTTGAAGAAATAATAGCTGAGAACTTCCCGGATCTGGGGAAGGAAAAAGGCATTGAAATCCAAGAGGCACAGAGAACTCCCTTCAGATGTAACTTGAATGGATCTTCTGCACGACATATCATAGTGAAACTGGCAAAATACAAGGATGAAGAGAAAATTCTGAAAGCAGCTAGAGATAAATGTGCTCTAACATATAAAGGGAGACCTATAAGACTCGTGACCAATCTCTCTACTGAAACTTGGCAGGCCAGAAAGGAATGGCAGATCTTCAATGTGATGAACAGAAAAAATATGCATCCGAGAATCCTTTATCCAACAAGTCTGTCATTTAGAATAGAAGGAGAGATAAAGGTCTTCCCAAACAAACAAAAACTGAAGGAATTTGTCACCACTAAACCAGCCCTACAAGAGATCCTAAGGGGGATCCTGTGAGACAAAGTACCAGAGACATCACTACAGGCATGAAACCTATGGACATCACAATGACTCTAAACCCATATCTTTCTATAATAACACTGAATGTAAATGGACTAAATGCGCCAACCAAAAGACATAAGGTATCAGAATGGATAAAAAAACAAGACCCATCTATTTCCTGTCTACAAGAGACTCATTTTAGACCTGAGGACACCTTTAGATTGAGAGTGAGGGGATGGAGAACTATTTATCATGCTACTGGAAGCCAAAAGAAAGCTGGAGTAGCCATACTTATATCAGACAAACTAGACTTTAAATTAAAGGCTGTAACAAGAGATGAAGAAGGGTATTATATAATAATAATCACAGGGTCTATCCATCAGGAAGAGCTAACAATTATAAATGTCTATGCGCCAAATACAGGAGGCCCCAAATATATAAAACAATTATTCACAAACATAAGCAACCTTACTGATAAGAATGTGGTAATTGCAGGGGACTTTAACATTCCACTTACAGAAATGGATAGATCATCTAGACACACGGCCACTAAAAAAACAAGGGCCCTGAATGATACATTGGATCAGATGGACTTGACAGATATATTTAGAACTCTGCATCCCAAAGCAACAGAATATACTTTCTTCTCGACTGCACATGGAACATTCTCCAAGATAGATCACATACTGAGTCACAAAACAGCCCTTCATAAGTATACAAGAATTGAAATCATACCATGCATACTTTCACCACAATGCGATGAAGCTTGAAATCAACCACAGGAAAAAGTCTGGAAAACCTCCAAAAGCATGGAAGTTAAAGAACACCCTACTAAAGAATAAATGGGTCAACCAGGCAATTAGAGAAGATATTAAAAAATATATGGAAACAAACGAAAATGAAAATACAACAATCCAAATGCTTTGGGACGCAGCGAAGGCTGTCCCAAATACATTGCAATCCAGGCCTATCTCAAGAAACAAGAAAAATCCCAAATACAAAATCTAACAGCACACCTAAAGGAAATAGAAGCAGAACAGCAAAGACAGCCTAAATCCAGCAGAAGAAGAGAAATAATAAAGATCAGAGCAGAAATAAACAATATAGAATCTAAAAAAACTGTAGAGCAGATCAACGAAACCAAGAGTTTGATTTTTGAAGAAATAAACAAAATTGATAAACCTCTAGCCAGGCTTCTCAAAAAGAAAAGGGAGATGACCCAAATAGATAAAATCATGAATGAAAATGGAATTATTACAACCAATCCCTCAGAGATACAAGCAATTATCAGGGAATACTATGAAAAATTATTTGCCAACAAACTGGACAACCTGGAAGAAATGGACAAATTCCTAAACACCCACACGCTTCCCAAACTCAGTCAGGAGGAAATAGAAAGCTTGAACAGACCCATAACTAGCAAAGAAATTGAATCAGTCATCAAAAATCTCCCAACAAATAAGAGTCCAGGACCAGATGGCTTCCCAGGGGAGTTCTACCAGACGTTTAAAGCAGAGATAATACCTATCCTTCTCAAGCTATTCCAAGAAATAGAAAGGGAAGGAAAACTTCCAGAATCATTCTATGAAGCCAGTATTACTTTGATTCCTAAACCAGAGACCCAGTAAAAAAAGAGAACTACAGGCCAATACCCCTGATGAATATGGATGCAAAAATTCTCAATAAGATACTAGCAAATCGAATTCAACAGCATATAAAAAGAATTATTCACCATGATCAAGTGGGATTCATTCCTGGGATGCAGGCCTGGTTCAACATTCACAAATCAAATCAATGTGATACATCACATTAATAAAAGAAAAGATAAGAACCATATGATCCTGTCAATCGATGCAGAAAAGGCCTTTGACAAAATTCAGCAACCTTTCTTAATAAAAACCCTCGAGACAGTCGGGATAGAAGGAACATACTTAAAGATCATAAAAGCCATTTATGAAAAGCCCACAGCTAACATCATCCTCAATGGGGAAAAACTGAGAGCTTTTCCCCTGAGATCAGGAACCCGACAGGGATGTCCACTCTCACCGCTATTGTTTAACATAGTGTTAGAAGTTCTAGCATCAGCAATCAGACAACAAAAGGAAATCAAAGGCATCAAATTGGCAAAGATGAAGTCAAGCTTTCACTTTTTGCAGACGACATGATATTATACCTGGAAAATCCAATAGACTCCACCAAAAGTCTGCTAGAACTGATACATGAATTTAGCAAAGTTGCAGGATACAAAATCAATGTACAGAAATCAGTTGCTTTCTTATACACTAATAATGAAGCAACAGAAATACAAATAAACAAACTGATCCCATTCACAATTGCACCAAGAAGCATAAAATACTAGGAATAAATCTAACTAAAGATGTAAAAGATCTGTATGCTGAAAACTATAGAAAGCTTATGAAGGAAATTGAAGAAGATATAAAGAAATGGAAAAACATTCCGTGCTCATGGATTAGAAGAATAAATATTGTCAAAATGTCAATACTACCCAAAGCTATCTACACATTCAATGCAACCCCAATCAAAATTGCACCAGCATTCTTCTCGAAACTAGAACAAGCAATCCTAAAATTCATATGGAACCACAAATGCCCCGAATAGCCAAAGTAATTTTGAAGAAGAAGACCAAAGCAGGAGGCATCACAATCCCAGACTTTAGCCTCTACTACAAAGCTGTCATCATCAAGACAGCATGGTATTGGCACAAAAACAGACACATAGACCAATGGAATAGAATAGAAACCCCAGAACTAGACCCACAAACATATGGCCAACTCATCTTTGACAAAGCAGGAAAGAACATCCAATGGAAAAAAGACAGTCTGTTTAACAAATGGTGCTGGGAGAACTGGACAGCAACATGCAGAAGATTGAAACTAGACCACTTTCTCACACCATTCACAAAAATAAACTCAAAATGGATAAAGGACCTGAATGTGAGACAGGAAACCATCAAAACCCTAGAGGAGAAAGCAGGAAAAGACCTCTCTGACCTCAGTCGTAGCAATTTCTTACTTGACACATCCCCAAAGGCAAGGGAATTAAAAGCAAAAATGAACTACTGGGACCTTATGAAGATAAAAAGTTTCTGCACAGCAAAGGAAACAACCAACAAAACTAAAAGGCAACCAACGGAATGGGAAAAGATATTTGCAAATGACATATCGGACAAACAGCTAGTATCCAAAATCTATAAAGAGCTCACCAAACTCCACACCCGAAAAACAAATAACCCAGTGAAGAAATGGGCAGAAAACATGAATAGACACTTCTTTAAAGAAGACATCTGGGTGGCCAACAGGCACATGAAAAGATGCTCAATGTCGCTCCTCACCAGGGAAATACAAATCAAAACCACACTCAGATATCACCTCACACCAGTCAGAGTGGCCAAAATGAACAAATCAGGAGACTATAGATGCTGGCGAGGATGTGGAGAAACGGGAACCCTCTTGCACTATTGGTGGGAATGCAAACTGGTGCAGCCACTCTGGAAAACAGTGTGGAGGTTCCTCAAAAAATTAAAAATATACCTACCCTATGACCCAGCAATAGCACTGCTAGGAATTTACCCAAGGGATACAGGAGTGCTGATGCATAAGGGCACTTGTACCCCAAGGTTTATAGCAGCACTCTCAACAATAGCCAAATTGTGGAAAGAGCCTAAATGTCCATCAACTGATGAATGGATAAAGAAATTGTGGTTTATATACACAATGGAGTACTATGTGGCAATGAGAAAGAATGAAATATGGCCCTTTGTAGCAACGTGGATGGAACTGGAGAGTGTTATGCTAAGTGAAATAAGCCTTACAGAGAAAGACAGATACCATATGTTTTCACTCTTATGTGGATCCTGAGAAACTTAAAAGAAACCCATGGGGTAGGGGAAGGAAAAAAAAAAAAGAGGTTAGAGTGGGAGAGAGCCAAAGCATAAGAGACTCTTAAAAACTAAGAACAAACTGAGGGTTGATGTGGGGTGGGAGGGAGGGGAGGGGAGGTGATGGGCATTGAAGAGGGCAT
>NW_024412403.1:17916911-17934411 GCF_014898765.1 Herpailurus yagouaroundi
AATGGAGCACTATAAAACTTCATAAATTTTTTTTTAAAAAGTTTCCCTAAAGAAGGGCACCTGGGTGGCTCAGTCGGTTAAGCGTCTGACTTTGGCTCAGGTCATGATCTCACAGTTCATGCGTTCGAGCCCTGCGTTGGGCTCTGTGCTGACAGCTCAGAGCCTGGAGCCTGCTTCAGATTCTGTATCTCTGTCTCTCTCTGCCCCCACCTCCCACTCGTACTCTGTCTCTTTCTCAAAAATAAATAATAAAAACATTTAAAAAATTTTTTGAAAAGCTTATAAAAAAGTTCCTCTAAGGAAAGTGACGTTTAATTGTTAACATTTCACATATTGATGTCCATGCTCACAATGGCATGTCTTTCAAGCAGGAATACCGTATAATAACATCACTGATGATGCAATATATCTTTATTTATGTGATTTGTGTGTGTGTAACAAAGATACTCTTAAATAGAGCATCTTATTTCATCACTAAAAAATGTACTCTGTTATTGTAGACTTTTACAAAAAAGAAAAACGAGGTAACTATCCCAGAATCAAAGAAAACTAGTAATTTCCAGATGCGTAAGTGGAATCCAGGACCGCTAAAGTTCATATTAACGTAACATTAGTGTTCTTTCCTATAAGCCATGTTTCGGGACTATGTTTCCAAGTGAATCACATGGGACACTATCGATTTAAAATCCGGCCTGCATATGCAATCTCATAGAAGTTTCTCCTGATGCCTGCAAG
This sequence comes from Herpailurus yagouaroundi, assembly GCF_014898765.1. Taxonomy (NCBI): domain Eukaryota; kingdom Metazoa; phylum Chordata; class Mammalia; order Carnivora; family Felidae; genus Herpailurus; species Herpailurus yagouaroundi. Next base: position 17,917,647 of record NW_024412403.1, read on the forward strand.
TGATCATGTTTCTGGGTATTTGCTTCTCAAATATGTCTGCCAAGTGAGGCATGAGATAACACTTAACAACAATGAGATGTTTGTGTGATAATTACCACAAAGAATCTCTCTCAATAATTCTTACCAGTGAGGCAGAAAGAGAAAAATGAGCCATAAAGTGTGCCAGCTAGATAAAACATTGGAAAATAGTTTGCTCTCAGAAACTAAGTGGTAATGAGGGTGAATTCAGGCACGAGTATTTCTTCTGCATTGCTGTCACTTACATATTGTTTTAAGCCATATTCTGTTAAGGTATGGCACACAAACAAAAAAGCTAAGAGACATCATCTCCGATATCAAGAAACACACACACATGCTCACACGCATGCACACACACGTGCACACACACATATAATCGCTGATGATTCATGAATAATTGCCGCAGATAGGTTTTAGAAATTCAGAGCACATATTTCTGCAGATGGGTAAACAGCGGTGGTATTTCAACAGATTCCCAGCACGAGATTTCTTGAGAAAGCAGAAGAGATAAGACATAGGTTCTTGATAGTTATCTCTAAAAAGTTCATTCGTGATTCAGAGTCACAGGATTCTCAGTTAAGAAAAGGTGCCAATCAACGTGGTTTAATAACACATCTTTATTTCATGCTCAATACTCCCTGAAATCCAAGGACAAATGCTTATAGAGCCATTAAAGAGGCTTAGCATCCTCTGATTATATGGCAGAAGCCTGTAGTTATGCCAAAGACTTGTATTGCAAGGACAAGATGATCATTTTATGGGGGTAGGCAGCTAAATTATTCTAACCTGTCTAAACTTTACCTGCAATTTTCAGATGGCATTCCTTTATTAGCAATTAGAACTCCTCTAGATTTCATTTTCTTTTTCAGCTAAAAAAGGTGTTCTAGTTAAAATAACATTCATTATTGGGGGTGCCCGGGTGGCTCAGTCAGTTGAGCGACCGACTCCGGCTGAGGTCATGATCTCGAAATCTGTGAGTTCAAGCCCCGCGTCGGGCTACATGCTGACAGCTCAGAACCTGGAGCCTGTTGCAGATTCTGTGTCTTCCTCTCTTCTTCGTGCTCTGTCTCTCTCTCTCTCTCTCAAAAATAAATGAACGATAATTTTTTTTAATAAATAACATGTATTATTCAAGCCAAACATATCACATGTATCCTTGTCTTAGATATCTAAATTTTACAAGAGTGGAATTTATTGATGCCTAAATGAGTATTTTGCTGGACCCATGCATTATATATTCTTATCTTTCCTATTTTTCGATTAATTTAATCTATATTCAAATTATTATCTAAATTTCTTTCCCTTATGTCAAAACTTCTTTGCTTGGTTGTTTGCTCTCTGAATCAAAGCTGGTTAATATATAACAACTTGATCATTGTAGAAAAGGCTCAAAAATTATTTAAGTAAGTTGAAATATTCCATTATCTAAACAAATTAATCCAGATTTTTCCCAGCAAAAGTAACCATCCATCAGCTTTGGAAGAAATGAACTCTTACCCATTCTTTCTTACATTCAACCATGCCTGGAAAAATGTATCCTGGGTAAGTGATTTTATTTGTTCTAGCAAACCTAACTCAAAGATCACTCACTCATGGGGGTGCTTGGGTGGCTCAGCCAGTTAAGTGTCCAGCTCTTGATTTCTGCTCAAGTCATGATCTCATGGCTGGTCGTGAGATCGAGCCCTGAGTCTTTGGGTGCTGGATGTGGAGACTGCTTAAAATTCTCTCTCTCTCTCTCTCTCTCTCTCCTACTCCCTCTGCCCCTCCCCCACTTGCAAGCACTAGAGTGCGAGCTTTCTCTCTCTCTCAAAAACAAACAAAAGATCACTCATGTATCTCACAAATAATCATTGATCACTAACAGTGTGTTTCACATGAAAGGAACAGTGGAGAAAAACCAAAAGTCCCTGTCATCATGGGAGTTACAGTATAAGGCAGGAAATCGGTCAAACATATAACTCATTTTCTATGTTAATAAGATCTCGAGTTCATGCAGTATCATCAAATCCTGTACTCTAATTCACTGTAATATAATTCATTTTGACAATCAGAAGAATCTGTTAAGATCAGACACAAGAATCTGGCAGCAATCTAAGGTTTTATCCATGGCACAACCACCTTCTCTCTCATAAACTGCTGTCTCATGGCCGGCTCCGCCATCATTCCCTCCCTACTGAGTCAGTAGGCACCGCCCATGGGAGTTGAGAGGCACCACTGCAGCGTTATGGCTGAATCGCTCACAACCCTAGAGTTAATATCACAATTTCTGTAGTGAGAATTTTATTCAGTGAGAAATATTGATAGTGAGAAACTATAGTGAGAAATATTAATATGCTCAACTCAAAGAGTGATCCTGGAGCGCCTGGGTGGCTCAGTTGGCTAAGCATCTGACTCTTGGTTCCGGCTCACATCATGATCTCATGCATGGTTTATGAGTTCAAGCCCCACATCAGGCTCTGTGCTGTCAGTCTCTCTCTCCCTCTCTCTCTGCCCCTCCCCCCACTCACTCTCTCTGTCTCTATCAAAATAAATAAACTTAAAAAATAAATAAATAGCTTTATAAAAAAAAAAGAGTGATCCAAGTTTTGGAGGTCTGTTGCTTATATCATTGTGGGGGTATTTTCGCAAAAAATAAGAATACACACATGAATACAAAATTAGATTAGGTCAAGAGATTTGGAAGATGCTAATACATGGGAAGATCTGAAAGCCAAGCTTTATTAGCTTCACAATAAATGTTTCCATTAATAAATGAGAATAGAGCACACAGTTCATCACATAGACACCTTCATATGCACACGATCAAGCGTAACACTCCAGCGCCTATAACTAAGGTTATGAAAATCCTATGACAGTATTTGCATATTTAATCCAGCTAAAAAACACACTATGATAAAACACCAAACTGCCTCTTAAAGTGGCTGTATCATTTTGCATTTCTACCTGCAGTGAATGTTGTTCCACATTATCACCAGCATTTAGTGTTGTCAGTATTCTGGGTTTGGACCATTCTAATAAACATGTAGTGGTAATGTGGTCATTGTTTTCATCTGTGTATCCATGATGATGTATGATGTGGAACATCTTTCGTGTGTTTATTTGCCTTCTATGTATCTTCTTTGATGAGGTATCTGTTAAGGTCTTTGGCCTATTTGGGGGGCAGGTTGTTTGTTTTCTTATTATTAAGTTCTGCTTTGTGTGTTTTGGGTATAGTCCTTTATCACTTATGTCTTTTGAAGTATTTTATCTCAGTATGTGGTTTGTCTTTTCATTCTCTTGACAGTGTCCTTTAGAGGGCAGAAATCTTAAATTTTAAAGAATTCTAACATATCAATTTTTTTTTCATGGATCATACTTTTGGTGTTGGATGTAAAAATCATTACTATTTGCACAGGGGGGGAACCATCAGCAACACAAAATGGCAATTTACTGACTGGGTGAAGATATTTTCAAATCATATATCCAGTAAGGGGTTGGTACCTAAAATGTATCAAGAACTCCTACAACCCAACACCAAAATAACCCAAACAACCCAATTAAAAAATGGGCAGAAGGGCTTCTGGCTGGCTCAGTCAGTTAAGTGTCCAACTTCAGTTCAAGTCACGATCTCACGGTTCATGAGTTCAAGCCCCGTGACGGGCTCTGTGCTGACAGCTCAGAGCCTGGAGCTTGCTTCGGATTCTGTGTCTCCCTCTCTGTCTGCCCCTCCCCCATTCATCCTCTGTCCCTGTCTCTCTCTCTCAAAAATAAATAAATGTTAAAAAATTTGTTAAATGAGCAGAGGACCTGAACAGACATTTTTTCAAAGAAAACACATAGATGGCCAAAAGGCAGATGAAAAGATGCTGAATATCAGTAATCATCAGGGAAATTCAAATCAAAACCACAATGAAATATCACCTCATACCTACCAGAATGGCTCATAGCAACAAGACGAGAAACAACAAGTGTTGGTGAGGATGTGGAGAAAAGAGAACGCTTGTGCACTGTTGATAGGACTTTAAATTGGTTCAACCACTGTGGAGAGCAGTATGGAGTTTCCTCAAAAAATCAAAATTAGATACCCCATATGATCCACTAATTTTACTACTGGGTATTTACCCAAGGAAAACAAAAACACTAATTCAAAAAGATATATGCACCCCTATGTTTATTGCAGCAGCCAAACTATGGAAGCAGCCCAAGTGTCCATTGATAGATGAATGGATAAAGAAGATGATTTATACACAATTGGAATATTACTTGGCCATAAAAAGAACGAGATCTTGCCATTTGTGATAACATGGACGGACCTAGAAGGTATATGCTGAGTGAAATAAGTCAGACAAAAAAAGACAAATGACCACATCATTTCGCTTATACGTAAAATCTAAAAAACAAAACAAATGAACACAGAACCAATCAATCAAACAGACAAACAAAAATAGACCCTTGAACACAGAAAACAAACTCGTGGTTGTCAAAGGGGAAGTCAGTGAGAGGATGGATAAAATAGGTAAAGGAGACTAAGATACAAACGTCCAGTTATAAAATAAATAGGTCACAGAGATGAAAAGTACGGCATAGGGAATAGAGCCAAGAAGATTGTAACAACCCTGTATGGAGACAGAAGGTGTCTGTACTTTTCGTGGTGAGTAATGAGTAACGCGCAGAATTGCCAATGCACAGAAATGTCAAATATGCACCTAAAACTCATATAACATTTATGTCAATTATACTCAGGTAAAAAAATAAGTGAAAATAAAAATGATTGTTATGATTTTTTAACCAAATCAAGAGATTTTCAAAATAGCCGTGTTTGTGAATGTTTTCATTAAGGTCTGTCAACTGGGAATTCTTTAAGTCTAAAACCAAAGATCACTATTATTAAAGAAGATTGGTTTTATTTATTTATCTTTTGAAGTGTATTTACTTATTTTGAGAAAGAGAGAACACACACGCATGCGTCCGGGAGGAGCAGAGAGGGGTGGAATCCCAAGCAGACTCTCACGCTGTCAGCACAGACCCTATCATGGGGCTCAATCCCATGACCCAGGGATCATGACCTGAGCCTAAATCAGGAGTCAGACACTCAATCTACTGAGCCACCCGGGCACCTCTAAAGAGGTTTAGGTTGAAAGTCTGATTGTTTTTCAAAATGTTTTGCTACTCGTGGAAGTTTCTATCACCACCCATCATGGGGGCTAATAATTCACTTGAAAGACAATGAATTGAGTTTATGTAGGATGAATATCTACATATGAAAGAATTGGGGATGAAAGCAATTGCCTCTTTGCTTTGAAATCGCTGTGTGCTTGAAGTAAATGTATCACTTCAACTAGAATCATCCCAATAAGTTATGTTTCCCCTCCCCTCCTATTTTGTCAGTGTAGCCAGAAAATCTGTAAATAAAACCATTTTATTCAGATTCCAAACACACACTGACGTGCACACACAAAGACACACACTCATATACATTCATAACCCCTTCAACAAAAACAAGACTATTCCTTTCAAACGAATACCAGCCTTTACTGTAAGCCACCAGAACACTAATGTGCTTGCGCATGAGTTAGAGATATAGAGTAGCTTCCCGAACCCATGTGTGGTTTTTACAAGCCACTGCCTTCTGTTTACCGCTGAACGTTTCCTAAGGCCACTTCCCACCACACTGAAGACCTTCCATCAAAGGGAATAATATCCCACTGCTCTTCCACAATGTGAATGTTACAAATCATTCCACTTTAACAAAATATTTAGCCCTTCAATCTCATGTTTGAAACGCCACATGGCAAGGGCAGAAGCCACAACCCAAAAGGCATAATGTCTAAGTAGCAAAAGTAACAAGTTCTCATTATTGCTCTCATTTGGCTCTTCAGCATGATTCTTTCTTCTACTTCACAAAAGCTCTGGCCAGCCATTCGGCAATAATTGTCAAGATGTCGGCTAATAGACTTTATTTTAACTTTAAGGGTCGTTGGATTTTAGTGTCAGGTTCTAAATGAATTAAAATCCCTTAAGACTCACAGCAATAAATATCCTTCGGAGAAATGTCGAGCATCGTAATCATTGGCGAAAGAATATTTGGAGCAGGAACCTTCCCAGAAACCACATTCTGAAAACATGCGCCTGCTCGGCTCCATTTCACTGGGCTGGGGGAAGCAGGGAGGTGGAGAAAGAGCTTTGTTTAGCATCAGAAAGAACTAGATTCTAACAGCAATTCAGGTATTGATTACAAATATGGCTATGGACAAATGATGAAACCTTTCTGATCTTCACTTTAGCCAAATGTATCATGAGAATAAGAAAACTTATGTCTTCAGGGTATTGTTACAATTGGATGTTTAAATGCATATGAAATGCCTCCTGGGTAGTAGGTGCTTAATAAATGACAATGAATAGCTATCGCATTCATCTATTTGCATCTTGAAGTAAATGTAAAACTGTGACCTGTACCATCATAATTGTGGCTCTTTTCATGACTACGGTTTAACATCCGTTCTTTAATATTTGTAAATTTAAAGCGAACTCAACAGAAACTCGTTGCTTTGTTAACGTGGAACTTTTTCTCAGTGGTAAAAGCATGTCCGCTGCCCTCGCACCTGTCAGAATGGCTAAGATCAACAACACAAGAAACAACAAGGGTTGGCATGGCTGTGGAGAAGAGGGAAGCTTCCTGCACTGTTGGCGAGAATGCAGACTGGCGCAGCCACTCTGGAAAACAGTGTGGAGGTTCCTCAAAAACTACCCTATGATCCAGTAACCCCACTACTGGCTATTTACCCAAAAATCAGAGAAACACTAATTCAAAGGATTACGTGCCCCCTGATGTTTATTGCAGCATTATTTACAATAGCCAACCTATGGAAGCAGCCCAAGTGTCCACTGATAGATGAATGAGGAAAGAAGATATAGACAGATAGATAGATAGATAGATAGATAGATGGATAGATATAGAATATTACTCAGCCATAAAAAAGAACGAAATCTTGCCATTTGCAACAACATGGATAGAGCTAGAGAGTGTTATGAGAAGTGAAATAAGTCAGTCAGTGGAAGACAAATAACCTATGATTTCACTCACATGTGGAATTTAAGAAACCAAACAAATGAGCAAAGGGGGAAAAGGAGAGAGAGAGAAACCAAGAAACGGACTCTAAACTATAGAGAGCAGACTGATGGTTACCAGAGGGGAGGTAGGTGGGGGGATTGTTAAATAGGAGATGGGGACTAAGGAGTGTACTTATCATGAGAAGAAACAATAAAACAATTGTTTAAAATGTTCATTGATAAATGCTTTCAATTTCTACTCTGTAGTCAGCATTTTGGACAGAAATGGAACATCATTTGCTACTTGTATGGGAGTCTAAGTGATATGGGAATTCTATATGCCTCTGAAATCCTATTATTTTGTATAATCTGAGAAGCAAGTGAGAGAGAGGAAATGCACACCTATAGGATTTTATGTTGTCGATAAATTCAACATCATAAAAGTATGCCTCTGTTCTATAAAATATCCATGTTCCGTACCTTAACAACACTTTATTTGTATAACCAGAGAGTCAAAAACAGGGAGAGGATAGAGAAGAAATTATTTTTGTTTGCTTTTTAAAATTCTACTTGCAAGTAGCATTGTCACCAAAAAAAGTAGATAAATAAACAACAAACTATTTCGTGAAGGGATAACTTGACAGGAATCGCTTCATAAGCCACTTATCCATAAACTATGGATATCTGATTATGATATCAGGATATGAGCCACATTTAGATATTTATTAAGTTATACTTTGAAACAAAGAAGCTAACATTGGCTAATATCAAAACTTTGTTGTGTTTTGTTTTCCTCATGAGTCTATTATAACGTTCCTGAACTTATGGGAGTCTGGTTCATATAATCTCTGTGAATAAATGTTTTATGGGACTGGGCAAAAATAAAAATTCTTACCGTTTCAGGTTTTTTCTATGTGCCACATGCTGTTCTAAGCACCTCATTTAAACGTTAGAACAATCTAGAGGATAAGTATAACTATCCTCATTTTTAAAAAAGAGAAAATTGATTCTTTTTAGAGATGAAAGATCGCCACTTTTCCAACATCACAAAGATAGAGCCAACGCCCAAACCCAGTTAATCTGAGTCCAAAGCTTTCATTCTCCTCAGACGGCCATGAACGTCTACCTGTGATCTGCTTCATCTTCCAGGTAAGACAGCTTTTCGAGTGCTCTCACCTTCTCTGGGAAGCTGATGGCGGAACTATGAGCCTCAGTCATGGTCAAAGTGCCAAAGGTTTCTTAACCTCCAGAACAGCTCTCAAAACACCTGTCACAGCCTAGTGTGTGCGTATCAGCAGAAAGTTAGGAAACAAAGTAAGAGCATGATCTAAAAAGAAAAAGGAAAGAAAAAGTCACACGTGGCATCTGGGGTGAGCCACAAGTCTGTGTGAACAATTCTGTATATTTGGTTTACAACAGAGAACCTTTGGTGTGGGCATCAGTGCTCAGGGGAAATCAGGCAAACACAAGGGATAGATGTTGGTTTTTTCAGTCATTACAGCTTCCGGTGGCATCACATGATACTCCTCGGGTGTTTCCTCACAGCCATCTTATACTGCGGATAAGCCAGAATGACCTCTTGTGACAAAATAAATATCAAACTTAACTTAATCAGTTGACTTGCCTGAGATTCCATCGTCACTTGGTAATATTGATAAGGTAGGGTAGAGGTTCTCAAACTTTTGGTGTGAACAAAACTTAACAGGAGATCTGTTAAAATTCAGATGCTTTTTTTTTTAATTTTTTATTTATTTTTGAAAAAGAGAGAGACACAGAGCGTGAGTGGGGGAGGGGCAGACAGAGAGGGAGACACAGAATTCAAAGCAGGCTCCAGGTTCTGAGCTCAGCACAGAGCCTGACAGGGGCTTGAACTCACGAACCGTGAGGTCATGACCTGAGCCAGAGTTGGTCGTTCAACCAACTGAGCCACCCAGGCGCCCCAAAGTTCAGATTCTTAAGTGCAACCCTGGAGAACCCTCCTGGGGTGAGGCTCTGGAATCTACATTTTTAACAATACGTCAAGTGTTTTTTGTGGCAAATGACCCAGTCTCTGTTTGAGAAACAGAGCTTGTCAATGAGCTTCTTGGTCTGCAAATGTTAAGCTGATTAAGGACAGGCTTGCGGAATAATTGTGGCCTGGAGTTTCCTGGAGTGGGCATATTACGGGATTTAACAAACTGTTTATAATGGCTTAAATCAAGCCATCTGCCAAGGAAATAGCTATCCAGGACCGTGGACAAAGAAAGGCGCTTCAGATACCAGGTCCCAGGGTCATCACAGGGAAGCTCTGTCCACAGAGATAAAAAGGACTAATTGATCACATAACTAACTACTCCAGCCAGACCAGCCTATCTGCTTGGGCGGATGGTGGATACATCTAGGGCCACGTCCTTAGTTGGTGGTCTTCTCCATTGTTCTGTCTTAGGGATTGCTGACTCTTGAATGAAAATCGTCCTAAGGGAGTGATTTTTGGTGTTCATGAGAAACACTGAGAGGAGCATTAAACCAAAAATCTTCTCCAAAAACATTTGACATCTTCTCTTATAAAGAGTATCTTGATTCTACCAGCTGAAAGCAATCATTTCTGGACCTCATTTCCCATTGCATTGGGTGCTCACCTCCAAATGACACCATGATTGCTCTGTGAAGAATGCTCACTTGTGTACCTTTCCTGTCTCTGCACATGACTGTACAAGATCCATTGTGGAGTCACAGTTTTATCCCCCAAGTGTGCACAACACATATCTGGCACTTCTAGGCAAGGGTGTTCTGGGGATTTGAGTTACTGAAGGTTTCATTTGCTAGAGAGTAACTTCTTGCAGAACTGCTAATAACAGCCCTGAGAAGATAATTTGAGAGGCTCGCCAAGCAAGTGATATTCCAGAACTTATCCCTGCCAAAGAAAGAACAGAGTGAGAATCCCATGTACCAGATATGTTTTTCCTCTGATCTGAGATTTATGATATCACAATTTGTGGAAACAGTGAATACAGCTTTAAGTCCTTGGAAAGAAAGTCATTATCATGAGGAAAGCTAGGATTCTAAGATTTTTTTTACTCTCTTCAGGGGAAGAGAAGCCGAGTTTCTCTGGACATGGACTTGGCAAGAAGAAATTGGTGCAAGGTCTTGGCTTACCTGCCAAACTTTTACCTGTGCCTGGTTTGAGGGGAAGGCGGTGCAGAGACCATTGCAAGGCTAAGCGCATCCATTTCATCTAAAGGTTAATTGTTGGGCAAAGATGAAGAGAGATCTCTTTCACCTACTGCAACAGTAAAGATTTGTGGGTTGGGTGTATGGTCGGAACCTACTTATTCCTTGGTTCCATTTATTGAAGGTTCGTGGAGTCTAGTGCTGTTAGCAACTGGTGAGGCCTCTGACTTTTATTTGCGGACTGTTTGACATAGGAATGTCACGGTCGATGCTAAAAGCTGTGGTTTGCTCTCAGTGACACCTTGGTCCAATAGTGTATCTTGGCCCAATACGATGCATCTCAGACTATTTGGTTAATTCCCTTAGCACGTTGTTCCAGAGGCAAGAGTTTGTGGTGTCTTGGCAGTGCTTGGAAACTGGTAACATTTTTCTCATGTACTTTAGTCTGGATAAAGTTTTAGCTAGGTAGTCATGGTAAAAGCTTGTGAAGGTCTAACTGAAACGTGTTCTAATATTCCAGTTATGGTAGCTTTTGGACTGTCGATTTGGGCCAATAAGTGGGATTTAGAAATGGCTCCATAATGTGATTTGCTTGGTGGAAGGGGGGCAACATTAGCCTTGCGGTCAGTTTTCACTACAGTTTGTAACCAATGCTCACTTGAGGAGATCTTCTTTCTCTGCAGGTGGGCCCTAGGGCATCCTATACCCAGTAACCAAAATCTAATGGAGCCTCAGCTCTATGGCCCTTCCTTTATGAGCTTGGTAATGGGATAATAGTGCAATGGTAAATTTAGAAGGTCTTCAAGTACATTGATAAAACCCATGGACTCGCCAAAAAGCTATCAATCCTAAAAGAATCCTCAGTCTACTACTGAGACTACAGTCTACTACTGTATGCACAGGTACACTTGCATTTGGAATGTGAGAAGAGATACCAAAAACCCTCACCATTTTCAGAACCTGTGTTCTTTCAGAGACTGTGACAATGTATATTGCTCCTTGGTGACTCCATTCTTCTTTTTTTTTTTTTAATGTTTTTACTTATTTTTGAGAGAGAGAGAGAGAGAGAGAGAGAGAGAGAGAGAGACAGAGCATGAGCGGGGGAGGGGCAGAGAAAGAGGGAGACAGAGGCTCAGAAGCAGGCTCCAGGCTCTGACCTGTCAGCACAGAGCCCAATGTGGGGCTCGAACTTACAAACCATGAGATCATGACGTGAGCTGAAGTCAAACACTCAACCAACTCAGCCACCCAGGTGCCCCAACTCCATTGTTCTTTAATCATTACGGGTGGCTGATAATAAAGGAATGTGGGTGCCACATCTGAAGCCCGGTAATGGTTCTCCAGTGATTATACACCCATGGTACTGTGTAGAATGGAGTAATGGTAGAGCTTGTGGGTTAGGCAGTCAAATATAGACATAGCCCTGGATACCCGATTCATCTTGGTGCTGTCGTTGTACAATTTTATGGTGAAGACAGAGTATTGGCTATATTTTACATAGATCATAAAGCTTTTAGGAGGTGACTAAATATGGGAAGCTGATGTTTTTCCTTTTGTAAGAGTTATCTGGGAGTCCAAATGTCAAGTGCGTTATTAAATGACATGTATGTTTTGGTTCCTACCAATTACCTATCCTTCTCAAAGATCACATTCCTATTAGACAGTGAAACTTACCCACTTCCCAGAATATATGTAACCTAATTCCTTGGTGCTCTACTCAGATTCCTTTTACCGAGTCACTGTATGTACCCCCGGGAGTCTGGAGACATTTGTTACTAACAGTTCACACCACCACCTTTCTCCGGAAGACCACCATTAGAGAATGGGAGTGGACTCACCCGGAGAGGCGTGGAGTTGCTCCTTAGCCAATGACTCATGGAACAGGGGTCTAATAATCCAGCCCCCCCGCCCTTGTCTCTGGGCAGGACAACCTCTATCATGTGATTCAGGCTCCCTGTGAATCAATCTAGACTTTTGTTGAACAACATGCTTGCCTAACTTCTCGCCTGGTCCATCCGATTTTCCTGATCCCCTTAAAAGTTTGTTTTCCTGAGACCCTCCATCAGTAAATCACTTGCACAGGAATCTCAGACAGCCCTGAGACAGAAATGAAAAAAAAATAGAGAATTTGTTTTAAAAGAGAAAGATGCAATTGTGGTCACCAAGGCTCAACCAGGCAACTCGTCATATACATTTATCCTTTGGGGGTCTATTAAACAACACCTTCTCTATGGACACAAATCCATAAGATCTACAGTTAGCAAAAAAAAAAAAAAAAAATTAGCAAGGGAAATTATTTACTACATAAAATCTCACTCATACACTCACTGAAGTAAAAAGCAATATTTTTTTTTTAATTTTTTTTCAACGTTTTATTTATTTTTGGGACAGAGAGAGACAGAGCATGAACGGGGGAGGGGAAGAGAGAGAGGGAGACACAGGATCGGAAACAGGCTCCAGGCTCTGAGCCATCAGCCCAGAGCCTGACGCGGGGCTCGAAATCACGGACCGCGAGATCGTGACCTGGCTGAAGTCGGACGCTTAACCGACTGCGCCACCCAGGCGCCCCAAGCAATATTTATTAGTATGAATTTGTTTGGTAAGTTAAAATTTATGGCAGAGTTGATCAGTAAGAAAATGGAACTGTGTTGAGTAACTGAAACAATTTTAGGGCAGTCTTAACCAATCCGAAATCTTGAAAAAATTCCTAGTGAAAATTTCCTGTTCCGAAGCTGAATCACTTAAAATCTAAAATTGCATTCTTTACCTGTAACAAATGCTGACCATCGTTACCAAATTGTCATAAGGAGAGCTTATAAGAATACATGTTATTTCACAAGTGAAATTAAGCTATGATCCAATTATCCACTGAATAAGTGCTCTTGATATTTTGTCTCTGATCGTAAGTATGGAAGGAGTGTTTTTTTTTTTTTTCTTCTAATACTCTACGCTACCAAGTGTGCACCAAACTGTTTTATTAAAAAATAATGCAAGACTGGGGGGCGCCTGGGTGGCTCAGTCTGTTGAGCGTCCGACTTTCAGCTCGGGTCACGACCTCGCGGTCTGTGAGTTCGAGCCCCGCGTCGGGCTCTGGGCTGATGGCTCAGAGCCTGGAGCCTGTTTCCGATTCTGTGTCTCCCTCTCTCTCTGCCCCTCCCCCATTCATGCTCTGTCTCTCTCTCTGTCTCAAAAATAAATAAACGTTAAAAAAATTAAAAAAAAATAATGCAAGACTAAAATCCCTTAATCAATAACACATTTATTAGACATTTACATTTTTATAAAGATACTACAGAAAAAAAAATCCCTTGCTCTATCAGAAGAAGTTCTCTTAAAGGATTTACAGAACCAGGGAGTGAAAGGTGCCCGTGAGAATCAGATCTGAGCATCAGAGTCCAAAGAAATTTGATGCAAACAAGTGCAAAACCTGAGTATGTTCTTTTATGGCCATGACCATATGGCAGGATAGTCTTTCTCATCCTTATATCCTCATTCTGCTCATTTTGTCCCCATTCTTGATTAGAGACCTGACAATAGAGACCTGATATTACTCATGCCCACTGCCCACGTGCAGCATACGTCAACCAGCAAGAAACGTAAGTTAATGAACTGCATAGCTGTTGAAGTTACCTAGAACCATCCAGCTCAGTAATTATGGTCAACACTGTGTCCTCTTCATATCTTCGCTAAATAGGAGGCTTTGACAGACCCTTCAGTATGTCCCAGGGTATTTCCTGTCCTTCCAAATCCACTTCTCAACCTTTTGCCCTCTGTCTTCTGTTTTTGAGACTAACTTGTAGGGACTATATTAATGGGCATCATTGCCCTCTGGTCTCCATTGGATTTGGTCAACAAAAGAAGGAAAGTAAATTTAAGATATTTACCTCCACAGCTGTCTTCTTGTGTGGTTGCCTCAGACTGGTTGCATTCCTCAACCGAAGGGCAGAGATCACTGTTCTTTTCCTCCAGACAACCCTCTCTATAGGCTCTTTGTATCCCAGGTTCTAGAAATTGACCCCACCTCTTTTCCCGACACACATGCTCAGCTGTTACCATTGTTATCACCCTGTTGTCATGAACTATCTTTTGATTCTGCACCTCTTGCCCACTCATTTGCAAACAATTCCTCATTAAAGCCTCCTGGAATGATCACCATTAGGAGGTGTTATTTGCTTCAGCTGGCTGGCTGATTGATAAACAATAGCATGCTCACTTTCTGTGGAATTTGAAAGATGGCTGAAGTTTATCCCTGAGCTCAGTCAGCATCTAAGGTTATATTTGTATAATGTCACAATTAAATGGATTTGATTTTGTTCATTAGAAATTTGAGCACCTATGCAAGCTAAAATTGACCAGTGATTACTGGATACCAATTATTTTCCTAAGCTTTTGGGGATTTAAATCTGTACATCTGTCTTTGGAATTAAGGCAAATTAACTGAGACTCATATAAAGAATGCAACACAATTCTTCAGTCTCTCAGGTAGCAGTGTGGACACCGGCTAGGGGAGAGGACAGAGGGAAGAGGGACACAGGAGTCATGTTAAAATAGACCCACTGAGTGATGATGAGGAGTGTGGCCACAGTGTGGTAATGGTAGTTGGGGCACTCAAGGAAAACACTGGACAAGAGTTAACTTGAATGGTGATAGGACGAATTAAGATGGAAGAGAAAAAAGTCAATACTTAGTAGAAGAACTAATGACTTTAGACATCAAGATTTAACTTCAAGTGAAAAGTTTTAGTTTATGTGGAAAAACTGAAAAGAATCTCCATGAATTCTCCTTGAGGACTGGCGTTGCGTTCTTTTCTGGCAAACGCTTCTCTTGGGGAGTAGAAAGGGAAGTGAATTCCAAAACAAATGGGTCTAGCAATTAAGGACACAATATAAAGAATTTGTTCTCCATCGATTTCTAACATACTATTTTCATGTGTTACTTATTAGGTATTTGAAAGAACCTAACATTTTGTTGAATTAGGCAAAAGAGGCAACATTCATTTCTATTAAGGGTAATAAGAGAAATGAAAGCTACCTTTTGCCAACCTTTCAATGTCTTGGCCCATCTGAGTTTCAGATTCAGTTCAAAATTTTTCATCTAAGTTGGAGTACAAAAGGGGAAATAGTTTTGGATTGACCAAGGCATAGATGTACAGATTATGGTGGGTGTAAAATAATTATCAGAAACTATTTTATGAGTTTTGAATAAATAAATAAATAAATAAATAAATAAATAGGCAAACAAATAAATAAGAAACATATGGACTGCATTTCCCTGGAAATACACTTGGGTTTAAAAATTAAAAAGAAAAAATAACCACTTTGGCAAAAAGCTGACAAGTGTTTGCCAAACCCCAACAGTTGGAAAAATAGCTTGAAACATTTGAGGAACCCAAACATGGATGAGTTTGCCCTAGTTAGAAGGCCTTTTACGGTCAGATGAATGTGGGTAACAGTGGAGGAGGCAGGGAAGAAAAACAAATCACAAACAGCACATGGTTTGGCATTTTTCCAGTCAATTTAATGGAAACCTAGATTAAAATATTCCACAGAATGTACCTGACTCGAACTTTCACACCAAACAAGATCAAGAATTTCTTGGGTAGTTGACCCAACTCGGAATGAGAAGTGTTAACAGCTTAGTATATCCGCATTGCATACGTTCTAGACTTAGTGACCTGGATGTCAAAAAGTTCAGAAAAAATTATATGAATGACCACACGAATAGGTTCTCTGCAAGGGAGGAAGTACTCTGAGTGCAGGTGATGTATCAGAAGTGAAATTCTAAGTAAGTAATTAAAAATCCTGCCTGTGGAGAAGAAAATATTGATGTCCTCAAGGCAATTTACAAATCTGGACAGAGAGCCCTCAGATACCTGAATATTTGCCCAGCAGAAACATGAAAGAGATAAATCTGTGCTGGTAACTAGGAAAAAGAAATTACAATGGAAAAAAACTAATGAATAAACGGAATACAAAACCGAGGCTTTTGAGAAATGCTAAGAACTATAAAAACGTGCCATTCACTCGACAACTATTCACATTCTAAGAACCAAACAGATGAGCTACGTAATTGATTTGTGTATTCACAAATTGTATATTCGTGTATACACAAATTTGTGTATTCACGTAATTGATTTGGGATTCACAGGGTAGCATAAACTACCATCTTATAATTGTTTTCATTTTCCCTATCAAAGAGGATAATTTTCAAACTGGAGCAAGTTAATTTTGTTAAAATTTCAGCCTCAAATTAGCAAAAAAAAAAAAAAAAAAAAAAAGAATAGCAAAGGACATTAACTTTTTGATGTGTTACAGTGTCTAGGCCTGGTAATCTGTATTCTAAGGACCTGAACAAAACCGCAGAGGACAAGCCAGGTTCCCATCAGTAATCTTTGCTAATTCATGGAGAATAGGAGAACTGACAGAGAATAATACATTATTTTCTTTTTCAAAGTCGTTGAGAGTGAGGAGTGAGGATTTCAGTATTAATGGGGCAGTAAACTTATGCGAAGTACTTGCAATATTTTAGAATATTAACTCAAGAATAGTTCACATCTTTTTAAAAATTT
>NW_024412403.1:17939411-17959309 GCF_014898765.1 Herpailurus yagouaroundi
TGTAAAGGGATTTTGTAGATGTGATTCACGTCTATAATCAGTTGACTCTAGGGGAAAGAGATCATCTTTGATAAACTGGGTGAGCCTGGTTCAATCAGGTGAAGGGTTTTAAATGTAGAACTCAGGCATTTCTGAAGTGGAATAAATGCTGCCTGTAAACTCCAGTCTCAGATGGTGCTTGCGAGTACTAACCTGCCTTCCAAAAGTCTGTGTTATGGATTTTGGAGTGATGTAACAAGCCCCCACAGTTGCCTAAAGTTGGTTCCTTGCAATAAACATCTTGATATACATGGCCTATCCATTCTCTCTGGTGGAAGCTTAACTGATACAGCTTTTGGTTCCAGAAAGTGGGACACTGCTGTCACAAAGAAATAAATATGTGGAAGTTCCTTTGAACTTGGATCATTGGACAGAAGGTGGAAGAATTTCAAGACATATAAAAGAAAAAGCCTAGATGGCCTTAAACAAACTGCTGAGAAATACAGATGGTAAACACTTCTAATAGAACTCCAGGGGAAATGAGGAACACATGACTGGAAACTGGAGAAAAGGTGATTCTTGTGATACGATGGCGGAAAAATTTAGCGGAAGTGTGCCTTACGGTGGTGCGGGAAGCAGAATTCTTAAGCGATGAATTTGGGTATTTACCTGAGGGGATTCCAAGCCAAGGGTTCAAGATGCAACTTGGTTCCTTCTTTCTGCCTATAGTAAAATATGAGCCAAAAGAGGTACATTGAGGAAAGAACCATTAAACAAAAGGAAACCGGTACCTGATACTTAGGGACGTTGTCAGCCTCTTCCAATTGCAAATGATGCTAAAATGAGCAGATTCATTGCTAGGAAAGTGTGTTCTGAAGAGAAGGCACAAGTGTGTGGGGACGTTGTGCTAGTGCAAAATGGTGAAGCATGTGACTCATCGGTCTTCTTAGCCCTCTCAACAGGAGGCAGGAAAGAAGATGGGGTTGCCCAGGTAAGGTCTTTGAATTTTGTTTTTAATGTTTGTTTATTTTTCAGAGACAGAGACAGAGACAGAGAGAGCACAGGCGGGGGAGGGGCAGAGAGAGAGAGGAAGACACAGAATAGGAAGAGGGCTCCAGGCTCTGAGCTGTCGGCACAGAGCCCTTCGCGGGTTCAAACTCACTAGCTGTGAGATCCTGACCTGAGCCGAAGTCGGACATGGAACCGACTGAGGCGCCCCACACAGGTAAGATCTTTGGAAGACACTTTTGTCTAGAGGAGTGAATCCCCATGACATACACCTGAGAGCCACAGCACTTTTTAAGAATGTTGTTGTATCAGCAAAAAAAAAAAAAAAAAAAAAAAACCCAAAAAAACAAAAAAACTGTCAGGACAAAATGAAAGAGGGTTGCCAGACTCAAAATTTCAGAAGCAGGAAATGGGCTGATAAAAACGAGTCAGTTGCAGACACGTGCTACCATTCAAAAAAAAAAAAAAAGTGTAACTCCAAAAGCAGAGACTTTCTCCCAGAGGCTACATGGGTGTAAAAGGCTGCACAGAGACTGAACCCATAGACCCAGAGGGTGGCGTCACAGACACAGAAGCCAGAGACTCTAAATCCATAGAGGATTATTCCCGGGGCCTTGAGACCCAAAGGGATCTCATCTGCTGTGTTTCTTTTTTTTTTTTTTTTAATTTTTTTTTCAACGTTTATTTATTTTTGGGACAGAGAGAGACAGAGCATGAACGGGGGAGGGGCAGAGAGAGAGGGAGACACAGAATCGGAAACAGGCTCCAGGCTCCGAGCCATCAGCCCAGAGCCTGACGCGGGGCTCGAACTCCCGGACCGCGAGATCGTGACCTGGCTGAAGTCGGTCGCTTAACCGACTGCGCCACCCAGGCGCCCCATCATCTGCTGTGTTTCAAAAGCACGTAAGACCAGCGACCTTTCCTTCCTTCCATTTTCTCCCTTTAGGGATAGGGATTTTTACAGCTGCTATGCGATGTCTGCCCCACCATCAGAATTTGTGAACAGATCATGTCTTTTCCAGTTTCACAGATTGGCAGAAGGAGGGTATTGCCTCAAGGTGGATCCTACTCAGAGCCTCAGCTATTCCTGATTTAGGGGATTTAAGTGATGACATTGGGACTTTGAATCTGATGATATTTAAATGAGATTTTGGACTTGAGTTGATGCTATAATGAGTTGAGACTTTTGGAAACGATGAGACGATGTGACTCTGTTTTGCGTCGAGAAGGACATGACACTTCGGGGCCAGAGTAGACATAGTGAATTGAATAGTGATCCCCTAATCCCTAGAATCCATAAGTGTTATCTTATTTAGAAAACTAAAAAGGTATGTGCAGGTGTGATCAAATGAAGAATCTCGAGATGAGATTATCCTGGATTATCTGGACAAGCCACTAAATCCCATCACGTGTGTCTTTCTAAGAGGGAGGCCAAGAGATTTGACACAAATGAGAGAAGGCAAGGTGAGCAAGAAAGCAGGAATTGGGATGATGGGGCTCCAAGGCAAAAAATCCTGAAAGCCACCAGAAGCTGGCAGAGACAAGGAACAGATTGTCCTCTAAAGCCCCCAGAGAAAGTGCATCCCTACTGACACTTGGACTTTGGCCTCATGATACTGATTTTGGGCTTCTGGCCTTCAGAACCGGAAGCAAACAAACTTCTGTTGTTTTAAGACACCAGGTTTGTGATCATCTGTTGTAGAGAAAGATTCTTCCACAGAGATTATCTCAGGCTCATGGGGGCCACACTCACGTCGAGAGGAATTACGAGCCCTCGCAACAATGGCAGGTGCACCAAACAGGAAAGATTGGTTTCTCCTCGGGGTAAGGAGCATATCACAGCAATGACTTTAGCTGTGATTGTAGGTTAAATGCAGCTTATCTGGATCAGTAAGAGAAGGGAGGTCACTAACCTAGCGGGAACAAGAAATAAAAGGGTAATGGGGCAACGAAAGAGTAAGAGGGGTTTGAAAAGTGAAAAGGAATCCTATTCAACAAAAAATATGGAATGAATGAAAAGAAGGACAGCAGTGAAATCAAAGAGGTAAGCTGAGGAGGGGAGCACCCGGGTGGCTCAGGCGGCTGGGCATCCAGCTCTTAATTTGGGCTCAGGTCCTGATTTCACAGTCGTGAAACTGAGCCTCGCATCGAGCTCTGTGCGGAGTATGGAGCCTGCTTGGGATTCTCTCTCTCCATCTCTCTCTGGCCCTCCCCCATGTGCTCTCTCTCTCTCAAAATAAACATTTAAAGACAAAAGAGGCAATCTGGGGCCTTACTGCTGCCGGTCTTTGAGCTGGTACTGAAGATTTTGGACTTACTCGTGTGAGGAACAGGAACTCACAACTCTGACCCAGTTAGTGAGTAGGGGTTTATGATATACTTTATATATCCGTATCTTAAATGTGTTCACCCGAGAAGCTACACAGAAAAGAAACTAAAGCCAGAGCAGAGAGACCAGATCAGTTACAGAACAATTACAACAGTCCAGCTGCGAAAATGCCACAAAGATGACAGAGAGGAGGAGATGAATTTAGCTGTTTTTGAAGTCATGCTCCCTGGACTTGCTGACCAAATTAAACGTCAGGAATGAGGAGGAATCCAAGGGGTTGTTTTTTGTTTTCTTTTCTTTTCTTTTTTCTGCCACAGATTGAATGGATGCCAGTGCTACGACCTGAAGAAAGAAAGATGGGGGTGTTTGTGGCCTGTTTACACAATTCGTTTCTTCATTTAATAAATATTTACTGTTCACCTACTTTGTCCAGCCTCCAGGCTAGCGATGTTCAGCTTGGGGTGATTCCAGCACCTGAAGAAGGTCAAGCAGTAGGAGAAGGGGGAGGAGGGAAAGGAGTCATTCAGACAGTGTGTACTCTTTTGGGTTTATTTCGTTTTGATTTTGGGGTGGGTTGGCAGTGTGGAAAGGAGTAGATAGCAGGTGAAGAGGCTGTATGTAGATTAGACCGGCGAGCTGAAAAGTGTGAACGGTTGTGAAAACAAGAGGTCAATCAGCTGTCGATAAGAATGTTCTATCTCCTTGAGCACAAATGCAACTTGTCAACATTTAAAATTTTCTTTCATGTTTATTTTTGAGAGAGAAAGAGAGATAGACGGAGCCCAAGCAGGGGAGGAGCAGAGAGAGAGGGAGACACAGAATCGGAAGCAGGCTCCAGGCTCTGAGCCGTCAGCCCAGAGCCCGACGCGGGGCTCGAACTCACAACCTGGGAAATCATGACCTGAGCGGAAGTCGGACACTTAACTGATTGAGCCACCCAGGCACCCCGCCTTGGCAACATTTTAACGATTGGTTGACTTTGAAAAGTTTTGGCTTTAAATGTAAATCACATCCCATATGAATCTTCTCCTCTTATGTGCATTTTTTAGACTGTACTGCTATATAAAAATGTACAGTGATCTACAGATATGGACATTCTAGTATGTTTACGGCTGCTAGATAATGAAGCGCACTTAGCATTGCACTTTATTAAAATTCCAGGAGCAAACTTACCATAGACGTTCGAATGAAGCTTCATCTGTCATTTAGTAATTCTTACACAGTAAAAACTTTGATACATGTTTAGATACAGTGAGATACTGATTACATGTATATGCTGTCCAAACACACGTTAAAAGAATACCAGTCTAGGAAATAAGCCATAATATTCCTCTTTTTATCCCCACCTACGATGCAATTGTGCCGGCCTATAAGAAGGCAGTATACAATACACAGTGATTATTTTCTTTTTTGCCTGAAAGCCAGGATTATTCTTAGTCTAGGGGCATGGCGGTTCTTTTATATTGATAATCAGGGAATGTCCAATGCTTCCCAGGCCAGTGATAGTCACGACCGCATGCAAACATCTCTCAAGTTTGGCGTCTTGGTTGAAAAGAAGATAAACAAATAACAGAGAAACTTTCCATGGCCAGAATTAGGTACCTGGTATATACATTGGTTCTTGGCATCCTTCTTGCATTGAGAATGGTTCGTTTTCACGGATGTAAAAATGGTCCCATGGATATCCTGAGCAGGGTTTAAGCTTCATATCCTCTTGGGAAGCGCTCCACAGCATTGTTATTCTCTAATTCTGCATCAGGGAGATTTCTAATCATTAAAGGCCTCCAAAATACCTGGTCCTACGTAAAAAAAAAAAAACTTCTCTTCCACCCAATACTGCTGAAGAGAAATGTTACTTTAATAGATATGGAAACGGGTAATTTTCTCGTTTTAATGGATGAGGAAAATATTATTTTGGAAATTTTAATAGATGAGGAAATTTACCTGGCAGAATGGAGATTCAAACCAAGCATGTGACTCTTCCACCCCGATGCCAAGCTATTCCTAGCACAGCACGCTGCTTCAGAAACACAGTACCTCAAATAATCAAACAAAACTTATGTTTTTGGTGGGTTTCACCCAGATTTAGCCCTCTGAGGAAAAATGTCATTTTTCTATTACAATCAAAGTTCAGCATATTTATGAATGTTGCCTTTAGTTGGTTTAAAGGACATAACTAAAGAAAGCATACTCAATTAACTAGGGATGCCGAAACGTATTGATTTATTTTTAACCAAGGTATACAATGGGGCACCCGGGTGGCTCAGTCGGTTGAGCGTCCGACTTCGGCTCAAGTCATGATCTCACGGTCTGTGAGTTCGAGCCCCGCATCGGGCTCTGTGCTGACAGCTTAGAGCCTGGAGCCTGCTTCTGATTCTGTGTCTCCCTCTCTCTCTGACCCTCTCCCACTCATGCTCTGTCTCTCTGTCTGTCAAAAAAAAAAAAACCTTAAAAAAAAATTAACCAAGGTATACAAAGTACCATAATATTTAAGCCAAAAAACAAACAAAAAAAAAACAAAAACAAAAAAACATACAGTATAGTGAGTTGGATACATTTTTTAGATAATTTTTTTCATTTAAAAAATGATTTTTGTTGCTCTTTAACCATGTAGGATTGACCACATGCATTTACATCCTCTCCCTTGCCTTCTCAAGAACACACTGAAACGAAAAGATGAAACAATGAGCCAATTTATTCTACTTTCCTAGACCACCCTGTCTCGTATTTCCCTCTCTCCTCACACCGCTGACACCTCCTTCCTTTTCTTCACTCAGCCAAAAACCTTGCTTGTTACAAATTGAGAAAATAGGACTTTGACAAACTCGTGATGTATTCAAGCTTTTATTTAACTCTATGGGGTATGAAGAGGAGGGCTATTTAAGAGGTCAATCTTGGGGCACCTGGGTGGCTCAGTCTGTTGAGCGTCCGACTTCCGCTCAGGTCATGAGCTCACCGTCCGTGGGTTCCAGCCCCGCGTCGGGCTCTGTGCTGACAGCTCAGAGCCCGGAGCCTGCTTTGGATTCTGTGTCTCCCTCTCTCTCTGCTCCTCCCCCATTCATTCTGTGTCTCTCTCTGTCTTTCTTTAGAAACAAATAAAAAAAGTTACCACAAAAAATTTTTTTAAAAAAGAGATCAATCTTTAGCTACTGTAAGAAGTCATTGGGTGATGATCAAAATTGGCAAATCATGATTAGCTGACCACCGATCAACATGGAAGTCAATTTCAAAAGAAATCGCTAAACGTTTTTAAATAGCTGCTTCTGAAGAACAGAGCTAGTAGATGTGGAGGCATGGGAATACTATTTTCTAACTCCAAGCCTTTTAGTATTCATTTAAAAGTCTATACAATAAAAAGTAAAATTGATAAAATGATAAAATGAAAGGCCGGGGAAAAAAATGCACAAAAATTATACTTGCCTTACTATTAAGATGTTAGTCTGGGTGATAATTTTACCGTGTTTTTTCTCAATATTTTTAAGTGTTACATAATTCATAAAGTTTGCCAATAAATTCTCATACAGAATAAATTCTTTGGTATCTTGTTCTATTTTAGAAAACATTTCCAGTGTTTGCAACAGAACTAACTCAGTAGTGGAAGAGAGGAGAGTACATGTTTCTGTTTGTATATATTAATTCATACTTCAGTAGCCAGGACAAGAAATTACCCTCTTGCTGGACCTGTTATTGGACTGAACACAGGAGAGGCGACAGAAATGTTTTCCTGGACTGAAGGAGTTGCTGGCTTTATCAGTAAATGTAATTTGCCAAAGAAATTACGTATCAAAGAGGGTTTTCAGCACTGAAAAGTGGGTGCTCTAGGGAAATGAAAAGTCCAGTCTCATCTGCACAGGTAACGACCCAATCTTAGACCAGGAAAATTCACCAAGGTAGTAAGAATCTCCCAAGTAAGGTTCCTTGGTAGACAATAATCTGATCTCAGAAGACAGTTCATTCACACCTGGGAATGACAGATAAGCCATCAAAATCAGCAAGAGTTGTCCTTGACAAGGACAACCTCGAGGCACAAGGAATTGGCTAGATTTCTGAGTCTTTGATTGTAGGTCAATATCACATCATCTATACCCAAAAACCAAAAATGAAGACAAAATTTCTCTTTCAAAGACTTTGCCATCCATTCTATTCTTTTCCTGGACCATTCTAAGACAGTCCTTAAATGTACAGCTCATCATTTGGGCTGTAAATGAAATGATCCCAGTTAACTTTGGTTTTCCCATAGGTACGATGTTGTAATAAAGAAATATTTCCTACTGAGGGTTGATGGGGGGTGGGAGGAAGGGGAGGGTGGGTGATGGATGGGTATCGAGGAGGGCACCTTTTGGGATGAGCACTGGGTGTTGTATGGAAACCAATTTGACAATAAACTTCATATATTGAAAAAAAAAAAGACATGTTTCCTAATCAACATCCTGATGTCCAATTTTCTTTCATAAAATGACCACAGTTTCTCTCTTAAAACTGTCTCTCATTAAATCATAAATTTATATGCCGTGCACTGTAAAAGTTTTAACAGTATAGAGAAGTTAATAAATTTGAATGATGCAGTAACTAGAGACACTAACATACTTAGTATAATGAAAGTATAATGGGTAGAAATACTTGGTGGATAAAATTTAGCAACTAAGTTACCTTCTGAGGAGGAACAATATTATATAATAAAGAACAAGCTTTGGAGGCAGGAGACTTGGATAAGTTCCTGCTCGGCCTCACCACTCTTTGGCTTTGCCCAAGTCACGCACCATTTCCAAGTGTTAACAGGTTGATATATGCAAACTGAAATTCATGATGTCCTTGTCATAAATTTCTCAAAGGATTAAACACGTTCGTCAATGCAAAATGACTGCTATAGTGACTGTCCCGCAGTGAGTGCTCGGTAAATATTTGGTTGTTGGTACCTGTTGGTTAAAAAGAGAGAATATTTGCACGAATCGTCTATCCTACGTGATTATCATTGCTTATTGATAGGGAATGTTTGAGACCGAGAACCCAAGAGCACTCAGGCAAATGGAGCTGTGTAAGCTGCCGGGAGGCCATCTGAAGTCTCAGGTACTGGTTCATGTCAGAAAACAGACAGTGTCACTGATGGACTGAGTGGCCTCCTGCCAGGGCCCTGAGTCCTGGGCAGAACACTCAGCATGTGACTCATTGTAAGTCAAATCAGTGTAAGGGAGGAACCACCCGTTTAAAACAAGTGCCTCCTGGAATTTGTTAGAGCATGAGAAAACTCTGGAAAGAGTGATATCTCTGATGCAAAATGCATAGGTTCCCCCCACCCCCCGACTCTGGCTTGCAGTACTTTCTAAGAATTCCCTTTGCTCCACTCCTGTATCTGGTCAAAGCATCTCTTCTAAGCTCTCTCTTTGGAAGAGACTAGGATCTGGGGGGTGAGGCTTCCTGTGGCCAACCCTATACATAGGTTCCGCCTTTTTTACCACACTGTGGATTACACTACACAATAAAATAGGAGGTATATCCCTTTAGCTTCATGTATAAACCATACTAGAAAACCCTACGCTACCTATGTAGCTTGAGCACTGTCCCATGTACAGGCATTCGAACTTTCATTCAACCGCCATCGCTATAACTTAAACCAAATGCCATCACCATCCGCAAAATCCGTTTATTTCCTCTTTCCCTTCAGCTTAGCCAAGAGAATCAATCTCTCTCTCTCTCTCTCTCCAGTTTTATTGGTAACTGACCTACATACATCACCCTGTAAGTACAAAACAGCGCGATGGTCTGATTTACAAATACTGTGAAATGACAACAGTAGGTTGAGTCATCACCCATCATCATCATCTCGTATCACCCATCATCTCGTATAGATGCAATAAAAGGAAAAGAAAAAAAGATTTCTTCTCGTGATGAGAACTTTTAGGTTCTTCTCCTAACATCACGCAAGAGTTAGCTCTAGTCATCATGTTGTACATCACGGCCCTAATGCTTGTTTATCTTATAAAGAGAAGTTTGTGCCTTTTGACCCCCTTCCTCCAATTACCCCCCATTTAAAATTTCTCTCTTTTTAACATTAAACTTAAATCCCACTTGGGTGCTGCCACGCATTACCTGGCAATTTTTTTTTTCTTCTCTCCTCACTATGAAAGCCGTACAAGCTCACTCTCCCTGTCTCCATTTGGGCCTGAATCAGCCTTCATTTGCTCTCATATTTTAGTTTATACTTACATTTCTGTTTCACTCAAAAGCTTCTGGCACTCCTTATAAACTCCCCTTTCTTTCGGCGACTCTCCTTCGGAGAGGACCCTTACACGTTGCCGGCACCCTGATCTTGGACTTCCAGCTTCCAGAACTGCGAGAAAGAAGTGTTTGTTGGTTACCAGCCACCTGGTCTGTAGTATTTTGGGTTGGAGCAGCCCAAAGGGACTAAAACAGAGGCACCCTGGATGAATTCAGTCTTCAGTACCGTCCTCCAAGTCCCTGTCTTCAACTGTATGCAGAGTCTGTGGATATATTGCTATTTCCCGTATCTTATGATGTTCTGGCGTCTTAAAAAGAAAATTATCCTTCTGACTAGGGAGGCACTGCCCATCCTGGGACTAGACTTTGATATTCAAGCCCACTCCATACCTCCTTTCTCGGGCTCAGGCGCTGTAGCGAACAGGATTCCTCTGCCTTAATCGTTCATCCCAGGGCCACGTATCAGGCATCCAGGGACGTCACCTATAGCCCTGGTGAAATATCCACACTAGATAATCCTAAACTCTTTACCCTGCCCCTGTCTTACCTTGCTGTGGAAATAGCAGGGAAGATCTAAGTGCCTGCCATCACCTGTTTCTGCTCTCTGACCAAAACGTGTTGCCTCCCCCGGTGTCCCCTGCAAACCCACACTGGGCCTGTCGTTTCTGGAGGAACCGTATTGTTAAAACTATTTTTCAACGGCCTGGGTCTCTCCGTATCGTCAGTCAGAGCCACGCACAGAATAATCGTTTTATATTTTAAAAACCGTATTTTTTTCTTTTCAATATTTCTACTTTGTTCTCTTTTACGCTCACCTCTTCTTTTTCTATTGCACCTTCATGCTGTTTTATAATATCCTGTTCTCCGAGATAGGAATGATTTCTTCATCTGTCTCTTCAAAAGACCTCCGAAACTCTGAAGTTGTAATCCGCTGATTCCACGAAATCCCTTTCCCCTGAAATTATATTCCAATTTTGACTGTTGATTTTGTTGGCGGTACCTTTTAACATTCGATTTCTGGGTATATGTCGCCCACACGTTTAGATAAGGAGGTTTTGTTGGTTAGCTCTTTCCTTTACTTCCTCTGTTTACCCATCCCTGCCTAGCGATCATTAGTTCTAACACCCTGGTATTGCACACTTCAGTGTTCTTGCCAGAGGAGACAGTGGGGACATCACAGACATAAACACAGATTCACTACGTTCCCCGGTTCCATTTCTGATGTCTGAGCTTAGTTTTACAACTAACCCGGGGCCACAGCTTACTACAAACCATTGCTGCAAATACCAGCTAGGTGCCCCTTTTTAAGCCCAACATCATGATCTAGACACGCAAGGTAGAGGATTTCAGTTGAGGCTTCAGCTGGCAAGGCTGACTCCAGGCGACTATCCATTAGATGGCCAGAGTCCTAAATGCCACTGCCCACCGGTCCCAGAGTCCAGGCAGCCTATGACTTTATGACTCGGAACTTCTGTTTCTGATCCAAAGAGACCTCCTTTAGAAAACGCCTGTTTCTCTTTTTCTATTTTATCTTCTCCGTCTTTGTTACATTTTTGAACACAGGGATGTAAACAGGTGTAAGTATAAACTTAGTGTTAAGTTTACACACTCGTTAAGTGTAACTCACATAAGCTTTGTGTGCTGCCTTGAGGCTAAGTCTGAACACCTTGCTAAAGACAACAACACTCCCTAAATCGATAAAAATACATACAGCGTATTTTTCTAAAGAAAAAGCATAATTGAGCAAATACTAAGTTCTGGACTATCACTTCATCTTCCATAGCAGCAGCATATCTCCATACTGGGCACACGTACTGAACTAAGATGTGTACAGAAGAGGAGTGCCTGAGTGGCTCGTTCGGTTAAGCCTCTGACCTCAGCTCAGGTTGTGATCTCACAGTCCTTGAGTTCCAGCCCCACGTCAGGCTCTGTACTGACAGCTGGGAGCCTGGAGCCTGCTTAGGATTCTGTTTTTCCCTCTCTGCCCCTCTCCTGCTTGTTCTCTCTCTCTCGCTCTCTCTGTCAAAAATAAATAAACATTAAAAATTTTTTTAAAGATTTGTGCACAAGATTCAGCATTTGTTGTGTCTGAAGACACGATTAAGTAATAAATTATCACAACCATTCCTTTCTGAACGAGCTGAGAAATATGCCAGAGAGTCTGATAAGGATCAACATATAATTGGCACAGCTTAATGGGACCACGGTTTGAATTTGTATCTGTATCCTTCCGACTTCCTGGGTTAGTCTTTTGGACCTACTTTTAGGAAGAGTTACAAACAAGATATTTACCAGCCTTGCTGCATACAACTGGGAGCACAGAGAACTCTGCTCCTTTAAAAAAAAAAAAAAAAAAAAAAAAAAAGGTCCTACACGTTTAATGATCTTTACCATATTCATTATTCCCACCTGGGAAATCTGACCAGTACAGATTGGTCAAACCAGTTTTCTTTTTCATTTCCCAATTAGCTGAGCCTCTCTTTTTCCCTGGGGAGAAGTCAGTAAGAGATGTAAACAGAGCAACAGTTTCTTTCCATTTATATCCGAGCACAGCACATTACTCAACTTAATGAGTATGTCAAGTATGTGGAGAGTTTCTGAAAATGCAGATCCGCCGTCCGAGGCCAGGCCTGAGATAATAAATGCCAGGCCTGCATTTCCAGAAGCTCCCACGTCATGAAGTATACGGAGTCCCTAGGGTTTCTCAGACCCTCTCAGGAAACCCCCCAAATCAAACTGGTTTTTCCAATAATATAAAGACATTACAGTGAAGTTTTCCAAAGGGTATATGACACGTGATGTTACAGTGATTGAATACAGAAGCAGATATGAGAATCCAACCATCTTGGGTAGAAAGATTTGCAAAAATATAAAACAATACCACTCACTTTCATTTTGTAAAATATAGCTATGTTTCATAAGCAATATATTACCTAAATAAGCACGGAATCGGTTTATTGTTGTTGTTAGTGAATACATCAACAAATATTTATTTTTTAAGGTCTCGTTCCTATTATCGTCACTATTAGTAGATCTAACCACATAGTGAGGACTGCTCATAAACCAGATTTTTGGAGGTTTCTCGGTAATTTTTCAAGGGCTCCCAAATATCTGAGATGGACCACTTCATAGAGGGTGGAAATTTATTTTTCCCTGTTTCCACAGAAATATTAAGAAAGAGAAAGCATCCCAATGTATAGATAGGTCAAGAAAATATTGAGAATGCACTCCTTTTAAAATACTACCTTACTGCAAAGTACTTAAGGACATTTTAGGAGGAAAAAAAATAAAAGAGTTTGGCTATGACTTACACTCTTTTTAATGGAATGTCAATAAACATTCAAGGAGTTCTTATTCAAGTCCCTTAAGGTTGGGAAATGACAGAACAGGAAAACAAGTGAGTCTTAATCCCAAAATATGCTACATCGCCACAAAAGTAGATGAGTCAGCTTACCCTTGGCTTCCTTAAATTCTCATGTTTTCTTACCCATCTCGTGGAGGAATATTTGGGAAAGTATTTTCCTTATTGAGCATATTATTTCTTCTGAAAGCTTCTCTTCAAAACACTTGTGGGGCAGTGAGTCAAGTAATGCATTTGTTGACTTCACATGTGGCAAAAGATACAATGCGTCGGGAAGTTTCAAACCAACATTTTTACTCGAGGAGCGCTTAATCCAATTGCCTGTGTCTTGCCATCACCACCTGTAGCTTTGTAGAAAAGTTTGCACCCTTGTCTTTCTCTTCAACCTCACTTTGTGGGCGATTTCCTGCCTTGTGCTTTGTGTGCGTGACAACACATTTTGCCATCTTGCACCGTTTTCGGATGTTTGT
This sequence comes from Herpailurus yagouaroundi, assembly GCF_014898765.1. Taxonomy (NCBI): domain Eukaryota; kingdom Metazoa; phylum Chordata; class Mammalia; order Carnivora; family Felidae; genus Herpailurus; species Herpailurus yagouaroundi. The sequence continues at coordinate 17,952,775 of NW_024412403.1, forward strand.
CTCACCAGTGAGGAAACTCTGCGTGGCAGGAACCGGCCTGGAGGTGCTATTCCATCCACCTCCTTTTCTTCTACCTCTGGGTAGCGTGAGTGAAACTGTTCACCTTGTAGATCTGAGCCATTGCTGGATTCTCCTGTCGGTGTATCCATTTTATTTTCTGTCTTAAAGTACAACTTATTTATGTTCTTGTCACTCCCACCACCAACAAGAACAGTTAACCTCCTTTGAGCAAAAAAGTTGGGGGGCCCCTGGGTGACTCAGTCAGTTAAGCCTCTGACTTCAGCCAGGTCACGATCTCGCGGTTCGTGGGTTCGAGCCCCACATCGGGCTCTGTGCTGACGGCTCAGAACCTGGAGCCTGCTCCGGATTCTGGGTCTCCCTCTGTCTCTCTGCCCCTCCACTGCTCGCACTCTGTCTCTCTCTGTCTCTCAAAAATAAATAAACATTAAAAAGAAATTTAAAAAGTTGTGGTTGTAGATTTGTTTTGTTTGCTTGGCTTAAAGCAACAGAAATTTATTCTCTCGCATTCTGGAAGCTGGAAGTCCAAAATCAAGGTGTCAGCAAGGCCACACTCCCACTGGAGGCACTAGGAGAGAATCCTTCTTTGCCTCTTCCTAGCTTCTAGTGGCCCCCAGCACTCCTTGGACCTTCTTTGGTTTGTAGCTTCTGCGTCCCCCCAATCTCTGTTTCATCTCCAAACGGCCGTCTTCCTGTGTGTGTCCGTATGCGTGTTTTATTAGGACATCAGTCACTGCATTTAGGGCCTAGCCTAATCCATACGACCTCATCTTAACTAATTCTATCTGCCACAACCTTATTTCCAGACACGGTCGCATTGTGAGGTTTCAGATGCTTTCTTTCGAAGAAACAAGGAGTTGGGGTTTTAGTTTTTGCTCGGTATCTTTACGTTAGTTGCCTGTTACGTGATAATGAGTATTTGAAACAAAATAAACAAAACCAAGAATCAGAAATGCCAGACAACTGCGTAGGGTGACCCATTTCAAATTACAAATTGCTGTATACTATATACATTAAGTTTTTCAGGGAACCGCCCAGTGATTGGAAATGTCAATACCATACCCACTCGTAAGTGTCTGAGGGGGTGATGTGTCACATCATGTGGTGGGAAAGGCAAGGGTCATGGAGTCTTCCCTCAAGGACCAACAATGACACCATGCTGCTGCCACCTGAATTCCCTTCTGGATTCGGGACCTAGAATGCAAAAGCTGCTATTAAACTGAGCTAGAGTCATGATGATCTTCATAAATTATAATGCTTTCTCTTTTCCTTCAACTCAGGCCGAGATCGTGAAGAAGAAACAAGAATTACATTTTTGTTTGTTTGTTTTTGCTTTGTCTCTCTTCACTTAACTCCTGTGGGATTGAATGATGCCACTGAAATCAATTAAGCACAGGTCTGACGTTGCCTGGGTGCTGGAGTCACGTGCAGATGGCGGTAACAGTCCTCACACTCTGTGACGGGCAGTATGGCGCACGTCAGGAGGGACAAACAGACAAGCACAGCAGCAACTTTCATACTGTCAGGGAATATAAACACAAGAGGACATGGATGAGAAAATTACATTGGTCTGCTTTATTTTATTATTTTTAAGTTTGTATTTATTTTGAGAGAGAGAGAGAGAGAGAGAGAGAGAGAGAATCCCAAGAAGGCTCCAAGCTCAGGGCAGAGCCCCACTTGGGGCTCGATCTCATGAACCACAAGATCACAGCCTGAGCCACGATCAAGAGCCGGTCGCTTAACCAACTGAGCCACCCAGGCGCCCCACATTGATTGTTTCAGATTCATCTTTATAGTTCACACAGACACCAGAGGTAAGGAGCATGAGAAGACGTGTCTCTCTGAACCCTTACGGAGTTTCCTCTTTGCATCAGGCTTTTCTTCAACTTTAGCGCCTGGAATGAATGTCTTCGATATTGTTACTCTTCTCAGCTCTCGCAGTTCTCGTCCAACACTTCCCATCAGGGCAAAGTCAGAGATACACTCTTTGAGCCAAAGTTTAAGTGAACACAAAACAGTTAAAACTAACCCACAACTAATAACAATATCAATCGTCATTGTAATCATATTTATTTGCCATGTACCAGGCACTTCATACATATTTAAACTCTAAACCTTCATAAAAACTTAGGGAGGTATGTGTTACGAGATTTCCTCTCTTGCAATGGGGAAATAGGTGTCTATTTATCCCAAAAGCCTAAATAACTTTCCCAGGATCACAGATCATGCCTAGACTGGGATGTGAGCTTGGGGGTTTGGCTCGTTGCTGTGTTTTTGTTTTTGTTTTAAAACAGTTCTCTTTTTTTTCCTTTTTTTTTTTTTTTTTTTTTTTGAGGGTGTGCTCAACCATACAGAAGGCTAGCACAAAGTACATTTTCAGCCACTCTTCTGCGTCACAGTTTGGCAGAAGACTTTTGTCACAATGCGGACCTCTGGTGGTTTGCTCTAACTTCTACGAGCCACACGATCGGCATCTCCCCACACCCCAGGGTCAGGCACAGAGAAGGGGCAGGTGAGTCAAGCATCCCTTCAAGCATCCCACCTCAGAGGGGTGTGCGTACCCTCATGTTGTAAGATTTGACAAACATTTGCGGTACGGACTAGGATGTAACAGACCTAGAATAACAGAAATACAGTTGAAGTCAGGTTTAACTAATCCTCAACGTGAAAGTTCTGGAACTGGCGTATCGGCTGGGATAACGGGTGTTGGCAATTTTGATCCAGACCATCATGAGACATGCACAGGTAACACAGATCAGAATCGGAGAAACAAAAACGAAGCAAAAAAAAAAAACAAAAAAAAACCACACTAATAAAACCAGTGGTGCACACGTATTAGTTACTTGAGACTACAGTTCTCGGGGATAATGGGATAAGCCTGATCGCTAACATCAGACCAATATAATAATACTGACTATGCGATCTTACTATTTTCAATTCAGAAAACGTTTAGACCGCCTACTGTATGTAAAGCATTGAGCTAAGGACTGGACAGAACGCGACGAAACAGGAGTGTGTGAATCCGGATTCTCCTTCGGGTGACAGAATTCCTAATGAAAGTAAACAAAAATCAAGATTTTAATGACCTCGCCGGATTCAAGGGTTCTGATGGCATTGTCTTCTCTCTCTCTTCTCTCTCTCTTATTCTTTCTACCGCTTGGCTTCCTTCTTAGCCTTCTACCATTTGATGGCATCTCTGGCTAGGCGTTTATTCTCCCCCTTTCTTCTTGGGCTCATACCTGTTTCTATTCCCCAGCTCCCGCCTTCCCCTGACATCTGGATGGGACCACATGGCTACTTCTGCCAAAGGACTGCAAGCAATGAACGACACTACTTAGAGGCAGAAGCAGATAAGAGGGGCGGCCCTCTTATTCTCTCTTTCTTCCATTTCTAAGTCAGCCTTGGAGACAACAGATGGAGACTGGGTAGGATCGCAGCATGGAACGAGCTTGAATTTCTGAATGCTTGCATGGAGCAGTAGAACTCCACCTGCCATCGACCCACAATGAAATAGGATATGAGTAAGGACTACAATGTGATTGTGCAAAAGCACTGGGAACTGGAAGGTGTTGATTACAACAGAGTAAACTTCAATTGTGTGAAACCATGGAGAATTTATGGGTGTTTATGATAGCAACTAGATTTCTCTTTTTCGTGCCTGGTCCTTGTATCTTTGATCATGGAGAAAGAGTACATTTGGCAGATGACTAGGGCAGGTGTCCCCCATGGGACTCCAATGGGCAGAGCTCTTTCTGGAACAAACCGCGATGGCCATGTGTGTGGGTGCTCTGAGCTGCCAGGTTGGGTATCCAGTGCCCTGGCTTGTGGGAAGGGGGCAGGAAGAAGATCATCATTATTCAAACACGTGCCATGGGTTTCTCAGAAAAGACAGGGATTTATTATTAGAGAGAAGATGGTTAAATTTCAGTGAACACGTGCAAACAGACTTTAAAAAAAAATTAACGTACATATTTTGTAGAGCACACATGTCTACCCATGCCTCCAGGTGCCTGTTCCTGGCTAGAAACTGGAGTTACAACAGTGACAAGGACAAGCAAGGTTGGTGTTTTCATGGAGCATGCATGCCAGTGGAGAAGCGGGAGATAAAGAAAGAGAGGGAGGGGGCACCCGGGTGGCTCAGTGGGTTAAGCATCTGACTCTTGATTTCAGCTCAGGTCACGATCTCATGGTTTGAGGGTTAGAGCCCCATATCGGGCTCTGCACTGACAACGAGGAGCCTGGTTGGGATTCTCTCTCCCTCACCCTCTCTCTCTTTCCCTCCCCCGATCTCTCGCTCTCATAATAAATAAACATTAAAAAAATAAAAGAAAAGAAAGAGAAGGGAGGGAGGGCAGGGAAAAGGGAAAGAGTGTGGAAGGAAGGGGGAAAGACAAGAATAATTCTGAGACACTGAACTACATTCAGCATGCCAAAATTGACTTGTGTAGGAGGGACCCAGCCGTGAGACTTGTCAGTGATCAAAGGCAAAACAAGGTTTACAATCAAATGCGGCGAAGGAAAAATAAAACTCCAAGACACCTCATAGTCTCAAGACATCGTTGTGCATTTCTTGGAGGGTAACCTGTTTGGCTGGGAGCTAACAGAGAGGCCACGGGATCGTCTGCTGTTTAACCCTCCATCAGCAATTTTTTTAAGTCATTTTTAAATTTTCTGCAGGTTCCATAGAGTTTATCTGTGGAATACACCCGAGAGGCTTTCTCTGTGCCGTCCCCGACTGACAGTTTCCCTCTGAAAGTGCCTCCAGTCTTTTCCGTTTTAATATGCACCGTTTTCCTCATCCAACTTTCCTCAAAGAAAGCCACCTCATACACTACCAGGTGTAATGAAATGATGACAACTTGATCGATGCAGTGGCAGAAATAAATGAAGATCCGAGATGCAGAGAACCAGGCTAGAGATTACACAATCACATGTCAGTGTGTGTTCAGTAATTCACATCCAACGACTGGTAAATAATTCTAAAGTAATGAGTCAAAAAGAAACCTTTCAGGTATCACTCAACAGAGTCCCCTAAATCATTTGGGCTTTAGTTGACATGGGCCGTCAAGGATGTGATAACCTTTGTGGGCAGATCTGGTGAGGACTCCCCTCGACAGGATGATTTCAAACACAGGTTTGAGTCTTACTGAGTGACAACTTTATCCTTTCCTACCCAGATCTGTTCTCTAAAAATTTGATGTCCCCCATTCCTGAAGGACAAGGGGAATCATGGTTTCATCACTTACCCAGACTGGAAAGGGTGTAGATGGGTTGGAAGAAGATCCTGAAAGGAGAAAAACAAAAGCAAAAGTCTAGCTTTTGGGAAGAATGCAGGAAAATGTGCTCAAGGAACAGTTCCCTGAACTAGATAAATCAATCAGTCTCTACTTCCCCGTCTCTTCTGCCGCCTGAGGCTCATCTGCTCCTATTTTCAGCTATCAGAGGTAGCAATCTTTTATTTTTATATGTATTTCTTTACTTAGAGAGACAGAGAGAACATGCGCAGGGGAGGGGCAAAGAGAGAGAGAGAGGGAGAGAGAGAGAATCCCATGCGGGGCTTGAACTCACAACCACGAGAGCATGACCTGAGCCAAAATTAACCAACTGAGCTACCCAAGCGTCCCCCCCCCCCCCAGATGTAGCAATCTTGCTGGGATTCTGGAGCGTTTCAGCGACTGTGGGAGGCTCAGTTGAGTTGATGGTGATTGACAGGCAGGGTTCTTCCTGCCATGTAGAATCAAATCGTCATTCAGGCAGTCTCATTTCATGTTTCCAAAATGATTCTGGAGACAGAGAGGTATGGGATGAGCATCACCTCCTAAGTAAAAGAAAGTAACTAAAAACTTCAGTGCCTTCATCTGAACACCTATCTGCGTGTAGGATCATCTGCTTTTCCATCTATTAGTGCCTGACTGGGAAAAATGTGTGTTAGAAAGATATGTATTAGCCTATGGACAGCCATGAAAAAAAGGATACTGAGTGTCTTTCTTAAATCATCTAAGCAACTTGCAGTGACCTCAGCATGGTGAGCAGGAGGAAAGCTTGTTGACTCCACAGTCACCTTGTCCATTTCCTTCCTGCCCAGTGGGGAGTGAAACAGTAACCAAATGGTGTCTATCAACTTTGTTTAGACTAATTTCCTCTTCTTACTTTACTGACCAGAATAAGGTAAATACATTTAACATGGAGAGATCGAATCCTTTCAAAGAAGACTGTAATATTCTGGAGCTTGAGCAAGGTGTTGTTACCATGAAACCTGAATTAAAAAACAACAACAACAACAACAATTAATTGTTGCTATAGAACAACTCCTACCTACTACAATTACTACTCATTAAGGAATTTGAAATTTTTTCTTAAATTTGCCTCCATGAAGGGAAAAATAAAGACCTCAAATGTTTCAAATTACTGTAGGCTGGAAATTCCTGATTTTCCATGTGTTTCCAGTAAGGTTTGATTTCAAGATGATTTCCGGAAAATAAAGGGGCAAAAAAAAAAAAAAAAAAAAAAAAAAAAA
>NW_024412403.1:17959409-17973494 GCF_014898765.1 Herpailurus yagouaroundi
AAAAAAAAAAAAAAAAAAAAAAAAAAAAGAACTGGAGCAACTCATAAAAGCAAGTAATATGCGCATAATTGTGTAAGAAAAGCTAAAACAACATTTCCCAGCTGGTCAACATAAAAACTGACTTGTTGGTTTTACTTTACAGATAGCACCTGTATGTCTTAAATAATACACGTGTACATTATTCACTCGAAGACTTTTTATAGTTTAAAATTTCTGTGAATAAGAAAAAGGAAAATCTATTTTTCCAAAAACTTACTTTTTATTTTCAGCAAACTGATTCTGAAGTGTATGATGTTATCCATCACAACAGATAGAATGTTCTGTAATATGTCCTAGGCACATAGCAGAGACAATAGCTTTACCAGGATTGCAGCAAACTTCGCTGGAAAAAAAATCTCTACTATGCATGAAAGATTTCTTTGCGAGGGGCAAAGAGAAATTGGCGTAATTAATCAGATCAAAACTTTCTCTGCACAGGCCAGTGCGGCACAGAGGGGACACTGAGTTAGGGGTGAGCGTGTGTGTGTGCGCACAGGCATGCTGATGTGCCTTGTGTGCGCAATGTGTGGGAGATTGTGCACGTGTATCGGCCGGTCCAGATGCATGTTAGACCATCCTGAGATATAAGAGGATTTGGAGACGGAGTTAAAGGGCTGGCAAAGGAGAGGACCGTTTGGGTATAGCTTCATCTTCTAAACATTTAGGATTCGTATCAAAGCTAGTATAGTAAATATACTCCTTCCCACATTCCTAGACTGTCACCTTTAGCTTTGTTTTGCTTTGTGGTAAGAACATTTAACACGGAATGTACCCTCAATACATTTTCAAGTGCACGATACAGTATCGTTAACTGTAGGCACGACGTGGTCCAGAAGATCTCTAGCATTTGTCTAGCAGAACTGAATCTGTACTCTCCATTTCCCCCTCTCCCTGGGCCCTGGCAACCATCACTCTACTCTCTGATTCCAGGAGTTTGACTGTTTTATAGGTGACAACACGGATGAACCTGGAGGCATTACGGTAAGAGAAATAGGCCATCACCAAAGGACAAATGCTGCCTGATCGCACAACACGAAGGGACTAAAAATAACCTCTGGTTTTGAAGCATGTCTTCTGAGAACTAGAGCTTGAAAAGCTGAGTGGCCCCCCAAGGAAAGGGCTGGCCCAGAGTCTTCAAGGCATTCATAAAGGGCCTTAAGTAGCCACGGAGAGGCTGTCTTCCTCGCATCCACCATCAGGCCCCAAAGGGAGACGATACTAAGGAAGCTCGAAATACAGTAAGGCCTGGGGTAGGGAATCTGGGTGTGGGAAAGGAAAATATTGCGCAGAGTCGAGAGGCTGTGATTCTCCTGCACGGGAGGTGAGGAGCAGGTGTTTGGCTAGAGGGGGAGTATTTCATTGTCACTTATTTCCTCACCCTTACCATTAAAATCATAGATGGGGGAGGGGAGGAAATGACACTTCAGCAAGTGGAAATGTGAGAACATACTACTTACAAGGATACACAAGTCCGATGGAGTGAAGCGGTCCTGGAAATACATAGCTCAGAGCACCCGCAGGGGTTAGTTACTCTCTTGCTTTTTTCCCTCCCTATTTGCATTTTCCAGCCTGTAGTCCAAGCAGCTCCTGGTACAATTGGCTCCTCTGTGAACCGTGAGCGTCTCTGAACGTCAGTCATGGCTTATTCATGTTTATGTGTCTCCGGAGAACTTCGCACAGCACTTGGTAGCCAGCCCTCGACAGACATTTGCGAAACTGGACAGATTTTAAGAGGTGCTGTCGATTGAGCACCGACTGAAGGAGTCAAGTTTTCAGGATTCAGGAGAGCTGACCACCGGTGGACTTGTTAACCGCAGGCAATCGCTCTGGTCTCTGCTCTCAGCTCCTCTTTGGTACCCGGAGGAAGCGGCCTTAGGTGATCACCAGGATAAATTTCAACTGCAACTTCCCACTGGCCGGCAGAGAAAGTCTCCCCTCCTTTTGGGAAATGTAAAATTACGTCATCAGGTGTGATCACGTCCTCCACCAACGCAGCGAAAAGTTCTCGTTAAAAATGCACAAATACAATGGTATTTTCGGAATAATCAAAGACTGAAGTAGCAGTTAGCCCACCTACGCACGACTGCTAATATATTTTAGCCTTCTACTGTAAAAGGAAAAGAACAACTTGGACTACTTTCATCCAGGACAAATGACTTCCTTGGACTGACAAGACGTTCATTGTTCTGGAACTTAGCACTTCATCCTAATCCACGAGGGTAATATCCGAAAAGCATTACCAAACGAACTTCCTAAAGTATCCAAGTTACTTTCACAGAAAAGTTAAAATCACCCCCAAGTAGAAATCGTCTGACTATGTAAGAATCCACTCATCCTATTCATAAGCTGTCGTTATAGTGCCTTTCTTTGTGACTATGTGGTTCAAATAAATATTTAGTGCTTGATAGTCATGTTTGGAGCCTTCTCTGCCCTGTCCTGTTCTTCAACATATTTCTAAACATTTGAATACTCTGAGGACAAATGTCATTATGTAATTAAGCTTAAAGGCATAAAGTTCAGAGGCATGATTCACATGAGAAATACCGTGTTTTTGAAAGAGGAGCAAAACTTTCACTAAGGAAAATTCGGCTGGCATTCCCATAAGTGCTAAAGAAGACATTTCCTGCCTGTGAAGGCAAATAATTGTAATTCACAAGTTCAAGCCACTGTCGTCCAAAATGCTTATCTCACAAAATGATCCTCTGGGAGTAACAATGATGAAATGGTTAACATTAGTAAATCAAAGTTGTTTTAGAGATGGTGTTTAGTGCCGAGTATTGGTGCTCACTTTTCAGTGAAACTGGAAGGAAAAAAAAAAGTTTGCTCTCTATTAAGACCGAAGGACCACAAGGTTTTGAGGAGGGACAGAGAAGACAGATCAGGATAGATATCCTGATCCCGAACACGTCTGGTCCCTCCAACTATTCAACTTTAGAATTGGCTTGGGCAACTGACCACTGAGAGACCCAGGGGGTGTGGAATAAAAAGGGGATGACAAGCCTTAAGCAACAGCAATTTCCTGCCAAGTCTGGAGGTATTGCAGAATCCACTAGGGGCTGTTGGGTGGTCCAGGGTCCCCAAGAGATCATTTCATTTATACACATGAGCTAATGCTCAGGATATGCATCACCCGGCCTCCCCCATGACTGACTCCAGAGGGTCCTCAACGCACGGGGCACTGGGCACCATTGCTGGGCAATTCTGAGCTTCCCACACGGGGTTCCCCACCACTCTGAGGACCTCCAACCACTCCCTGAAAAAGCGATCACACCTCTTAGCAAGGATCTGGGGAAACCACCTGTAGCTCAGGGTCCGCTGAGGAAGGCCCACTATCCTGCGCATCTCTGTAAGTGAAAGGTAAGAAAGGCAGAAAAGTGCTAATTATACAGAATTCATTTTACCCACGGATTCATTCATTAGCCTGAAGAATGAAGGGAAGTGGGAGGTGCTCCTGTTCTAGGAGATCTTCTACCCTTTACCAGATAGTGGTCAGAACGCCCTGGGATGTTCTTTCCGTTTCTATTAGGGTCCATAATGACAGGAAACAAAGAAACTAGGAGAAACCTAGTCACAATGACTATGCCACTCACCTACCAATAAGCACCGACCTGCACCCCCCTCTCCCCTCTTCTCCAGTCTTTTTTTTTTTTTTTTTTTTTCTCCTAATGGGAATTTCTGAGAAGGATAGTAGGTCAGGGCCTGGAGCGATGAGCGGTTGTTTTAGGACACATAAATGCAAATAACGGGTATCTGATTTTCATTTAAGCAGGAGGAAGAAGAAAAGTATGGGCACATATTTTTTTTAAGCTTATTAAAAAAAAAAAAAAAAGCTCAATTCTCTACCACAGTTAACTCTTTCTCGCCCTGCCTTCTTAGAGCAGAGCGAAGGAAGTTCCAGTCGCCCGGGATGAAGTGACAGATTGCGGGCGCAGAGGATCGGCGCGCGGAGAAAGGCGGGGTGGGGGTGGGGGAGTGAGCCCCGGGCTCGCACACAAAGGCGCGGAGTTCCCAGGCGGCGGGCGACCCTGCCGCGGACACCGCAGGACTCGGGGCGCAGCGACGCGCCAGGAAGCGCCTGCGGCTCTCCGGCCGCCCGGCCCCTCTGCCGGTGGCTGGGAGAACTTAGTCACCCGGAGCCCGAGCCCGACGAGCGTCCCGCAGCGAAGAGGCCGGGGACCTGGGGAGGGGAGGCACCCCGGGACCGGGGCGGCGGCGGGCCGGCGAGGAGGGCGCGGGGCGAGGGGCCGCGCGGGCAGCCGAAAGCCCCGGGCGGGCGGGCGGACGGAGTGGCAAGGTCTTCGAGGCGGGAGCGCACGGGCGTGCACCGAGGAAAAAAACTTGCGGCAGGAACTTCCTACCCAGGGAGAAGGAGCAGGAGAGAAGGAGGCAGGGAGAGACTTGCACTGTCTCAGTAACTTTCAAAACACCCCTTTCAGGAGATGAGGTAAGCCGGGGTTAGCCAACCCCGATTGGTTGTGAAATATCAGACAAACCCGGAGCCACTGTGGCTTTAAATGAGGCCAAGGAAATCTGTTTTTTCTTACCCCAATACTTTTCCCCCCCCCCCCTCGCCCTTGCTCCCTCCCTCGTTCCTCCTTCCACCTCGCCGGGTCCCTCTCGGTCTTCCTTTCCTCGATCACCCCCCAACCCCCCCCCCCAACCACCACCCCTCGCCCGCCCTCCCCCATCTGATTAGGCGCGGACCGGGAAGGGTGGGAGGGGTGGGGGAAGCTCTCCCTTTAAGAGGCAGCTTGCAGTGACGAATTGTTGAAATTGCCATTGCAGGATGGCATGCCGCTATAAATTCATTGTTCCACCTCCTCGCATCTTCACAGCGCTCGCGCTGCTCTCCGCGCTCGCAGCGGCCGACTGGGGATGACGGCGGGCAGGACGACACTGCATCCGAAGGGACACGGACGCGCCGCTTCGCTGGCTGCCCGCAGGCCGCGCCTGGCATTTTTTGTTTCAATTTTTATGGCTTTTCTCCCTCTCTTTCTTCCTTTCCTCCTGGTTCTAGTAGAGTCAAGGACACCCACAGAATAAGAAAAGGACTGGGCTCTGGAGCTTGGAACCCCCGCTGCCGGCGGGTCCAGAGCAGCGAGGGGGCGGGAGGCCGCGCGCACCAGTTGCCAGCCTGGTGCGCGACACGATCCTTACTTTTTGTCGTGCACCGTTAGTGGCTGCATTGGGGGCTGGATTTGGGTTATTCCCCCCACCCCCTTTCCTTGTATTTGCGGAACCTCCACAACCCCGCGCCCCCCGTTTTTTTCCTGTTTTTTTTTTTCCCCCCCCCCCTTTTTTTTTTTTCCCGGAGCACGCATCCAAACATTTTCCAAAGCAACAAAGAAAAGTTCGCACGCTGGCACCGAGGCCGGGACCGGCTGGCGCTGCCGCCAGGCCCTCCTCCCTCCGACACTTGACTCAGCCTTGCAAGCAAGTGTGTGTTGTGCCCCCCACCTCCCGCCCCGGTCACTTCCACACCGAATAACAGATACCCATCAAGTCCCCGTCGCGCGGCCCCTCCCCGCGGGCGGCGCACTATGCTGCTCGGGTGGGCGTCCCTGCTGCTGTGCGCGCTCCGCCTGCCCCCGGTCGCGGCCGGCCCCGCCGCGGCACCTGCCCAGGATACAGCCGGGCAGCCTCGGGCTGCCGCAGCGGCCGCCCAGCCCCGCGGGCGGCCGGGGGAGGAGGAGCAGGAGCGGGCCGAGCCTCCGGGCCACCCGCACCCCCTGGCGCCGCAGCGCAGGAGCGGCGGGCTGGTGCACAACATCGACCAGATCTACGCCGGCGGCGGCAAGGTGGGCTACCTCGTCTACGCGGGCGGCCGGAGGTTCCTCCTGGACCTGGAGCGCGATGGCTCGCTGGGCGCCGCTGGTTTTGCGCCCGCGGGAAGCGGTCCGGGTGCCAGCCGGCGCCACCGGGACCACTGCTTCCACCGCGGCACCGTGGACGGCAGCCCCCGCTCCCTGGCTGTCTTTGACCTCTGCGGCGGGCTCGACGGCTTCTTCGCGGTGAAGCACGCGCGCTACACCCTGAAGCCGCTGCTGCGCGGGCCCCGGGCCGAGGCAGAGGCCGGGCGAGTGTACGGAGATGGGTCCTCGCGGGTCCTGCACGTCTACACCCGCGAGGGCTTCAGCTTTGAGGCCGTGTCGCCGCGCGCTAGCTGCGAGACTCCCGCGTCCCCGCCAGGGCCTCGCGAGCGCCCCCCGGCGCACGGCAGCCCAGACCCACGCTGGGAGCTGGCCCCGCAGTTCCCGGACCAGACGGTTCCCTCCTCCGAGGGGACCCAGGGACCCCAGACGTGGTGGCGGCGGCGGCGCCGCTCCATCTCCCGGGCCCGCCAGGTGGAGCTTCTCCTGGTGGCTGACGCGTCCATGGCGCGGATGTACGGCCGGGGCCTGCAGCACTACCTGCTGACCCTGGCCTCCATCGCCAACAGGCTGTACAGCCACGCCAGCATCGAGAACCACATCCGCCTGGCCGTGGTGAAGGTGGTGGTGCTGGGTGACAAGGACAAGAGCCTGGAGGTGAGCAAGAACGCGGCCACCACGCTCAAGAACTTTTGCAAGTGGCAGCATCAGCACAACCAGCTGGAGGATGACCACGAGGAGCATCACGACGCGGCCATTCTGTTCACGCGGGAGGTGAGTCCAACCTGCGTGGGTGGTCCGAGCGCCCGTGGAAGGAGGTGGGTCAGAGGTTCAGCCTTGCTGACCGCCTGGCTTCTCCCACACGCCGCCTGCTGCTGCGGATTTGCCAGAGTGCTCCTTGCAGGATAACCCAGCTAGCCTGCAGCCCTGCTCGCGTGGTCTGGGTGTCCCCAGAAGCAATCCCTGTCTTGAATGGCTAGACCTGCGTAGACGATCAATCAGGCTGGATGTCTCTAGTCTGAGATATGCTGTCCTAGAGGCATGAATAGGATAAGAAGGGACTAGAATGGTTGAGAAAATGTACAGAGTTAAGTGGGAGAAGGAGAAAAGCAAATCTGTCTTTTTTTTTTTTTTTAATGTTTGTTTTTGAGAGAGAGAGTGTGAGGAGGGCAGAGGCAGAGAGAGTGTGGGAGACACAGAATCTGAAGCAGGCTCCAGGCTCTGAGCTGTCAGCACAGAGCCCGATGCGGGATTTGAACTCTTGGACCGGGAGATCATGACCTGCATTGAACTGGGACGCTTAACTGACTGAGGCACCCAGGCACCTCAAAAGCAAATTTATCTTTGGAATGGGTGGCCTGCCTTCCTTCCTTCCTTCCTTCCATTTCTTCCTCCTCCTCCTCCTTTTCTTCTTCCTCTTCTTTCTCCTCCTCCTCCCTCTTCTGCTTTTGTGGGGGTGGGGGAAGGGGGATCTTCCACCTCTCAGTGAGCCTAAATATACAACTTGGTGCAACCTCATGGGAGGGGCTTGTTGGTTGACCCGTTGTAGCCACTTTCATCCATGACCTCTCATTGTCAATGTCCATACTTCCTTACTGGAACCACTCCTGTGGCATAAGCTGAGGAAAGACTTTTCAAAGGAAAGACTCTTTTTCTAGTTTGCCTTTTTAAGGAAGTTCTTACGTGTCCACCTTGGTGAATTTTTGTTTCTGGTAAGGAAGGGATTCCGGGAGGGCAAGGAGGATAACCCAGTCTTGTCAGGATCCTTAGTGCCTCCTTTGCCTAGTCCTCCAGTCAGGCACTGCCTGTCCCTCCGGAGCTGCCAGCGAAGGGTCACATCCAGCTTGCATGTTTGGGTTTTGGATGAACGTGTTTCTGAAGCCCCAGTGTGGAAAGACCTGGGCAAAGAGTCAAGACACGAGGAAGGAATGCTTTCCCAGGATTTCCCTGTTTTAAGGAAGATGGTTAAAGGGAAGGAAAGAAACTGATCTCTATAGGCCCGGAGGTTCTGGGAAGAACACAATATCTATTTGCTCAATCATTCAGTCCCCACCTAAATGTGACATTCAGACACGGAGCCTGGGCTGGTTTTGAGCCTGGCTTCCTCAGAGCTCTGAGCCTGCTTCATGACTGTGCTCTGATTGGCAGTTTTAAGTCCTGCCTCACGGCTGCCTGGTAAGAATTGCCTTTGAAAGCTCATTCTTTAAGTATTTGGGATCCACCCAGGGTAGCTGAAGGATTTGAAAGTTTGAAATATCATGCAAATGCATGGTATGAAATGGAGTGCCCAGAGCTAGGATAGAAGATGCCATGATGGCTTGTAGGCTTTAGAATCACAGGGCTCCACCACCTAATTCTCTGTTTTTACCAAGGCACCCCTGGTATGAAGGAAAAGTGTCGACAAATTTGGAATGGAGAAACACTTGTGGTCCATGGGGGGGACATAAATGTAAACCACATGTAAACAAAGATGCCAGAGGGCAACAGTTTAGGAAGAACCTGGCAGGACATGAGGCTACGCACGATGGAAAATCTTCCTTCTCATTAAGTGATCTAAAAACCATCCTGTAATTTCTCTACGCTACATTAATCTTTGAAATGGAAGAACATTCGTTTTGTAGCCTTCTGTATGGAGTGAACTTCTCCTGTAAAACTAGTCCTTTTTTATTTGGTTTCCAAGACTTTTTTTTTTCTTGTAAGCAATTTTCCACGTCTGGATTTCTTGCTCTGCTGCATCACAAGAAGCTGCCAAGAAGAAGGCTTTAGAGAGTTTATGGAAGGAAGTTCTCTAGAGACAGAGGAAAAAATACTTTTGTAGGCACACTACTCCAAATGAGTAGGTCATTTTAATAGTTCACTTTCATTTCGGAATACAAGTGCACGTTCCATAATTTTTAAAACAAACAAAAATTAATAGAAGACCCCATTACTCCCTACCTCCTTCTGCCCCATAATTTTCCTAGTTGCTTCCCAGAAGAAAAAAAAAAAGGGAAATCCGTTAGTGGTTCTAAATGATCTGCCTATTGCCTTTCTGGATTTGTGTTTTATTTGGGGAGTTAACAATTCCTGTTTTCCAAGCTCTGAAACCTATCAGTACGTTTTAAGTAGATAAAAAAAAGGGAGCAAGAGATTAATGGTCTATCTTAATGTTAATAAGGATTGTAATAACATAACATTTTCCAAAGGAGTCTGCACATGGAAAATATTTTACATGGGCCCTCCGTCGCCTCCCTGCCAAGCAGCATACTTTTGGTAAAGCGAATCTCACTTAGGTTGTGGTTGGCCCTTTGGTATATACATCTAACTTGAGAAGAACCAAATACTTGAAAAGCATGTGTATTGTGACTATATAGACTTAATTTCAAGGAATGCTGTTCACTGGGGGGCTGAGAAAAATATGACAAGACCCTTAATGCAGCATCCAGTAAGAGTACCTTGAAATGTAAAGTTAAACTCCACCTAATGCTTCAGAATGTGAGAAATAAGGGGACGAGAGCAGAAATCATCTGAGCCCTTCCACCATAGAAATCAGGTACCCTAAGACCTAAGAGAAACGTTCATGGCTTTTTTTTTTCAATGAGAAATACCCGAAGTTGGCACCTGGAACCTACTTTTACAACTCTGTTTTGAATGTAAGAAGTACGTTGCTTAGCAACCAGACGCCAAGCCATCAAATCCATGTTTTGATGGGCTCTGAGAACCGTTCAAATTTTGTGTCCAGATGTCTTCCCTTAAATTGCTTGTTTTTCAGGCATGAAGTGAATGTGTGAGGATATGTTTTCCATCCCTGTTTACTGGCCCGGGCCACCTTGAACGTTGTGTCTGGGAGTCAGCAGAATGGTGCTAGTAATTCATTTACCTGGCACTCTAATTAGAGAAACTTAGCACCAGTCCATTTTCTGGCAGAGGAACCATTTTCATCCTGGAATAGCGCTCATGCTGGAATTCGCACCCCTTCTGCCATCAAACAGTAGACCTCTGATCTCCCCAGGATTTCGTTTTGCTTTCCAGAATCCTTTCCTTGTCCCCTGGTTTCCTCTTTTGTTTTAAAATAGGTCCTTTAAAGACAGTCTCTTAAACCCATTTAGGAGACCACACACTCTTCTTTAGGAACAAATGTCCTACCTGCAGGATGATAAAATTGGAGATTGTTTAAGACCCCCCTCATCCCAAACTTAACATGGATCGAAAGCATTCGACTGAAAATGAACCAGCTACAGACTGTGCAATATACAAGGTGCACTCACCTTCATTAGTTATCACTCTGCGAGTTAATAGGCAATTGTCTCTCAGCTAACACCTCTCCTTATGTTCTGCTCTGCAGTGCTGAGAAATGAGAGAGCATTTCTCCTCCAGCAGCCAGCCCCTTGTTAGCTTGTGACAATAGGGAGCCCTAATGGGTGACCTGAAGCTAGGAGGAAGAAGGATGTGCTGTTTCTTACTTGCTTGCTGACTAGATTGACTAATCCACTTGCCCATCTGAGTTCAAATCCCATTTAAAGTCAAAAGTGAACTCTTAGCCAGGGTTCCTAGCCTGTATAGATCAATCCTGATCAATAAACATCTAAATAACTCAGAAATGGGAAGACTGGGAGCAGATTAAGCAGCTGTAGTTGACATTTTAAAAACAAATGTAGGGGTGCCTGGATGGCTCAATCAGTTAGCTCTTAGACTCTTGATTTCAGCTCAGGTCATGAGGTCATGAGCTCATAGTTCGTGAGTTCAAGCCCCGCATCAACAGCACGGAGCCTGCTTGTGATTCTGCCTCCCCCACCCCTCTATGCCCCTTTCAAAAATAAATAAATAGACATTTAAAAAAATTTGTTGGATACCCGGGTGGCTCAGTTGGTTAAATGGCTCAGTTGGTTAGTGAGTTGGAGCCCTGCATTGGGCTCTGTGCTAACAGCTGGGAGCCTGGAGCCTGCTTCAGATTCTGTCTCCCTCTCTCTCTCTGCCCCTTCCCCCCTCAAAAATAAATAAACATTAAAAAGAAAAAAAACAAATGTGAGTTGCAAATTGCTAAGAGAATAGACCTGAAGGTTCTCATCACAAGAAAAAAAAAATGTAACTATGCATAGTGATGGATATTAACCAGACTTATTGTGGTGACCATTTCACAACATATACATATATCAGATCCTCATGTTGTACACCTAAAACTAGTATAAGTCAATTATATCTCAATTGATGAATAAACCAATAAATATAGTGAAGAATATTCTAAAAAATCTAAGGTTCGTTACAGACAATATGCCAAAACACACAGGACTTATGTAATTACTGTCTCTCTCTCTCTCTCTCTCTCTCTCTCTCTCTCTCTCTCTCTCACTTTTGGCGCATGGATATGAATACCTTCTATGTGTGAGGCACTCATTGATGCAGCTGAATGCAGCATACGTGGAATATACCTGTTCCCTGCCCAACTGGGCTTATCACCAAAGGAAAGGCAGCAGGTGCACACATATATCACTCTAAGGAAAACTTGGGTAAATGTTGTGACCAAGTTATAAACAAAGTATGTGAAAAGAGAAGGGAGGAATAATCAATTCTGCCCATAGATCTTAACATAATGGCATTGTGTATGTGATATCATGCTGTCATTGTGTTATACAACCAAAATATCATCATAATTGGGCAGATGAAGACATTAATGAAAAGAAATAGTCTTTTAAGAGTAATAACTGACAAGTGGCAGAGAGAGAACATAGTCCTGTCTAATGCTCTCTAAACGAAATAGTGTGACTAATTTAGTCAGACAGTCAATATGTTCCTAATAAACAGAGAGGGATTCAGAAATTTAAAATGTGACCCCTTTCCTAAGAATCTGTCCCGGGAAACAGACAAGGAAATGGATAATTGCTATATAGCGTGATGATTTTTATGACACATGTGCCCATGAGATATCATGGAAATGCGTTAGAAGGTTGCCTAACCCAGCTGAGTTCAATTTGGAAGAAGTCTCAGAGTTAACCAGACCGTAAGGAGGAAGTAGGCGTTGCAAACTTGCCCCGCTGTCATGTGCAATGGCCCAGGGACAAAAGGGGTTGGAAGTGATACAGCACACAATATGAAGGCAGAGGTTGATAAGAGTCTAGTCTAGAGAAGACGATGACAACTAGATTATAGAAGAAATTGTGTGTCATGTGTATCTAGTCTGTTCAGGCTGCCATAAAAAAATATATACCATAGTTTGGGGGGCTTAAACAACAGAAACATTTTCTCACAGTTCTGGAGCCTGGGAAGTCCAGGATCCAGGTTCCAATCTATTCAGTTTTTGGTGAGAGATCTCTTCCTGCCACGTTTTCGCTGTATGCTCACATGGCCTTTCTTCCAGGGTCCGGCATTAATGGTTGGAGGGGCGAGGAGAGAGAGGAGATTTCAATGTCTTTTGTTTGAAGGACACTAATCCTATTGGATTAGGGCTCCACCCTTATGATCTTATTTAACCTTAATTACCTTCTTTTTGGCCCTACCTCCAAATACGGTCACATTGGGGATTAAGGCTTCAGCATACGAATTTGAGGTTTGGGGGGGGACACAAGTCAGTCCACAGCACCACACTTAAGATTTTAAGTTGTTAATTAAATCCAATGGGAATCTAAAACGGCCGTGACCAGAAGTATGTTCTGGGATGAGCCTTCCAGCGGGAGTAGTTGGACTCAATCCAGGGGGAGCCATTGCAGGCTCCATCAGTAACTTTCAAAAGGAGACTTTAGATAATCAAAATGAGGGGCGCCTGGGTGGCGCAGTCGGTTAAGCGTCCGACTTCAGCCAGGTCACGATCTCGCGGTCCGTGAGTTCGAGCCCCGTGTCGGGCTCTGTGCTCACAGCTCAGAGCCTGGAGCCTGTTTCCGATTCTGTGTCTCCCTCTCTCTCTGCCCCTCCCCTGTTCATGCTCTGTCTCTCTGTGTCTCAAAAATAAATAAACGTTAAAAAAAAAATTTAGATAATCAAAATGAAAAGAATGGTATTAGAAATACAGAAGCAGGCACCAAATCAAGAGATTTTAAAATGAGGTGGCTGTGAGTTAATTAGCCCTTTCCAACAGAAGGAGTGCTTGGGCTAAGGTTTGGCCCCAAAATGTTGATAAGATATGCAGGAAATAGCGGACAAGAGGGGACATGACAGTGCAGTGGAAGCTGACAGGAAGCCTGGCTTGCAGGTTGAATGCCATGCTAATCAGATCTGGGCTCTGGAAGGTAACTGACTGCCGCGTACAGGCAGGGCAGTTACAGGAGACAAAGGGACCACTTAGAAGCCTCAGATGATGGTACAGGCAGGAAGCCATAATGGAAGGAAGAGGAGGAGACATTTGGTAGGTGGGATCAGTGACTTAGGTTGACCAATCAGATGTGGTAGGGGAGAGAGAGAGAGAGAGAGAGAGAGAGAGAGAGAGAGAAGTACAAGTAAATGAAGTCCAGGTTTCTTATCCAGCCCTTCTATTTTCTTCTTTTCTGGAATATCTTTCTCAGTGCTTTTTATACATTTAGTATGCTTCTAAATTGCTGAGTTTTACTGAACACACCATAGAGATAAAGACCATGCTGCATTATTTGTTGTAGGAAAGAATTTGCTTGACCAGGCACAGGCTATAAATGTAAAAGGTAACAGAACTGTCAAGAAAAATATGTGTGATGCTTTACCAGTACCATGGTGAAGGTGGTTTAGGAATTGGGGCGTTTAGATACGGGTTCAAATTTTGGCTTCACCAGTCTCAGGCTTGCAACTTTGGACACTTATTGCCCTGAGCTTTAATTTCTCCACCTATAAATTGGAGTGTTTCCATTTAATATCAACACAGGCAGAGCTGGAAAGACTTAGGGATCACCTGGTCCAAATTCCTTACGTTAATGATGGGGGAACTTTGTCTCAAAGCATTTAAACAACTTCGGTAATGACTCTGACTAATAGTGTTAGAATTAAAAAGTGATCTGCGTTAAGGGTGCCTGGGTGGCTCAGTTGGCTAAAACTGACTCTTGATTTGGGCTCAGGTCAGCCCTGGGTCGTGTGGGACTCTGTGCTGACAGCTCAGAGTCTGGGATTCTCTCTCTCTCCCTCCCTCTCTCTCTCTCTGCTCCTCCCCTGCTTGCGAGCGAGCTCTCTCTCTCTCTCTCTCTCTCTCAAAATACATAAATAAAACCTTAAAAAAATAGTGGTCTACTTTGCATTGACTGTG
>NW_024412403.1:17973894-18075361 GCF_014898765.1 Herpailurus yagouaroundi
AGATCAGATCTTATTTATTTATCACAGGGTCAGCACTGAGCACAGCGTCAGCAGATTGGGGGCACATCGTAATTGTTTTAGGAATCAATGCATCTGGATCCGTGGTCTCGGTATATTTGTATCACCTAGTTGTATCCAGAAGCATGGACAGAGATAGTATACCATGGGTCACCATAATGGTCGGACTAACAGACCCGATGAACCCAGTTTCTCTTGAGATCTAAATCAAGACCTCTGCTATTGGGGATTGCTGTACAGGTGGCCAGAAAGGCAAATGACACCTCAAGAATTGGATGCACAGATAAATCTGCATTATGGTGTATATGTTTGAATAGTACTTAAGACTAAAATATGTACCATGCAAGATGAATTCTTCTATCTTAATCCCTTTTCATAGGAATTGGGAAGTCAGACAGGCATCTGAGGCTTATTAATTCCTCTTCTGTGCCCTTCTCTTGAGCTCCATGCTTGCCCTTATGAGATGGTAATATTTATATAAACAGAAGTTGCTGCTATTTAACTCAGGACTCCATTGGACGACGAACTCTCCCTTAACTGGGGCTGCCATTGCTGCAGGTGTGATGATGGCCGCTCTTCTTACCTTGTGTTGCTTTTTGGCTCCTTCCCACAGCGCATTTATGCTGCATGAGAGGCCAGTCTCCCAGTCAAGGCCAGAAATCCCATGGCTCCTGCCATTCATTCCTCTTTGCACATTCTCATGTCTTCTTGGTTAATTTCCCCCCACCCCCAGTACTGACCACTGGGATTTGCTAAGGGGTCATTGGGACCAGTGGGTCAAGTGGGATTTGTACTGTCTTCTGGGCATCTGCTTCTCCAGGTAGCATACATTTTTGGCTCCCTCCCCCCAACTCCATCCCCAAGAATAGGTCTGGGGTGCTACTAGTCGTTCTAAATTTCATGATGAATCACAGATGCTGACACATTCATAATCCCTTAAACGGCCACATCTGGTGAGTGGTCACAATGTCAATGACTTCCTTGTCAAGTCTTCATCGATCTTGTTGACCATCTAAGCTCTATTTTTGAGTTAGATCCAATGTCCCAGTCATATCTCCTGGCCTACACCACAAGCCACCTGTTAAGTCTCTGCATGCTTTTCCAACTTTTACATTTTACTAATCTTCCTTTGCAGTGCTATCTACACCATGGTGATAGGATCTGGATCCTGCATGAAAAGGGCCATCATAACATAACATCCAGAAGACAGATAGGTGGAGGGATGGATGGATGGATAATAGAGATAGATAGACAGATAGATGCTATTGCCCCCTTGTCTCCTTACTCCTAATCCGAAATCACATTTAAAAAAAATCCTACTAACTTCAAATAAAGTGTGCACCTGTAAATGTCATAAGTCTCTACCACAAATTGGTATAGGTGTGATGTGCTGTATTCTCAGTAATTTGATGCACAAGTTGAGTTTTTACGCATTGGCATGAACATCGGATCACAACGAAATACAGACTTCTCGTTCGAAATCTTGGGGATGAAACTGTATCTGGGTTGCCAAGGTTTGCAATGCGTGAATGAAGTGGAGAGGTTGCCAGTTTACATAATTATAGTTACGAAATTACGTACAGTATGGCCATGTCATCAAGGGGTTTAATCAGTTGTGCTTACAAAAAAAAAAACACAAAAAAAGAACAACTGCTTCTGTTCACAATTTTGGCACATGCACACATTTCTGTGGCAAAGGGCCAACTGCATTTAATGCAATTCACGGATAACAAGGAGAGTTGATAGCCTCTAATGAGCAATTGACACAAGCACACAGAGATATTAAGAATCCAGTTTAAACTTTGTTCAAAGCAGGAGGGCCATTTCCATTTGCTGTGACTCTTCATCTGAGCTGCTGAACGACATACGGAGTAAGAAGGGGTAACAATTCCTGCATTTCGTTATTTGAAGATAACGACCCCCAAATTGTGACGATACACATCACTCTGGGTTTAAAAAAAAATGTGTGCAGGGAAAGCCTGTCGTGTCTAGCAATGACAAGTGAGTCTTTGGTCTTAACGCGACTGAGATGATTGGAGAAAAACTGGATTGAAAATGTATTGTGCTATATTATTATCTCGAAGACTGATTATTATGCAAAAGCGTGTTCCAGTTTCAATTTTAAAAGCTACTAATTTGTTCTCAACAGCTGTAATTTGAGATCCCACGGGATGACATGTGAGGATACACAGGAAACTTGGGGAGGCTATTGCTGGTTTGGGGACTTGATTCACCAAGGCTACTTGGCCAAGATTTCCACTGTCTGAAGCTATAATAACATGGAGGCAACAATGTAATGCATCACAGCTGGGATCTCATAATCTATGGAACACAATAAGGACCTGAAAGTGTAGAGAGAAGATCGTAGGGTATATATTTTAAATATTCTTTACCTTGGTTAGATTTGTATGCAGCAAAATAGGGAAGAGTTAGATGACTATGTTGACATGGAGTGGGTAATGTTGGTTATGTAGTAAAAACATCGTGCACTGACTTCCTGGAACCTGCTGAGAGCTTTCTAGCATACCGTGTATGCTAGAAAGGTGTGCAAGGTCTACGTTGCATCTGACTCTATGTCCCAGTTCACCTCAATTAAGCAAATGAACCAGACATTGTCGTAGTTGGGGATGCAAAGATAATAGCTATGATGGAAACAATATTTATTATCTCAACCGGTAAATAGTCATCTTTTATAATGGTATTTAAAAAACACCTTTTTCTTCTGGAATTCATTTATGGCTCACTAGGATACTATCTTGCATTTGGGGATGTGGACATACACAATGTTCATTAATTTTCATTGAAAACGGTGGTCAAACACAAGAAGTTCTGATGTCTCTTAATACTCAAATAGCATTTAAGGGAAAGCTTATTACAGATCGATCATGTATAAAATCCTGGCTTATATTTTCTCTTTATGCTTCATAACTTAAAATTGTCTCGTGATGTCTTTTTCAGCTAACTCGATCATATTTAATGATCATTTTAATGGGGTATGGTCATGTTTTTCTTTGAGAAGCTTTTCAAAGCTATACAACTTCTCATCAGAAAAATGCTCCCACTCACTTCTATAAACACAATATATTGCATATATTTTCTGCAGATTGATCAGGTTGAGAAATGCTGCATCAGATGCTATGAGTAAGAATGCACGCATTTTTGAAGACGTAACCAATGAAATTACAGCTGCATTTGGAAATGAAGAGCCAATCTTTCAAGGGATTATGCTTTTGGATTACAATTTAGTTTCCTATTTGAGTTACTGATACACTTGTATTTTGCCACAAACACGTGGTTGCAGTTTGCCCCTGTGATGCAAAATAAATTATTAGGCCGGGCTTCTGATAAGCTTAGCATGACTTTCGGTCAGAATTTTAGGGCTTTGGTAAGCATGACTGTATGTGAAAGTGATCCTGCCCGTTAAGTGCCTGTGTATATGCTGTACCTCTTTGTGAGAGCCGAGGTTGCTATTGTAACGGACAAGCTACAATCCCAGGACTTCTTTTTAAATGCAGTTGAGTCCCATCCCCTCTGGGGCCAGGAGATGTTTAGAAGAGTCCATGCCACTAATCTGTCTTTGGAGCATTTCCAGAGCTGAACAGGTGATCCCATAAACCTATCCCCCCCTCTTGCTGTTTGGAGTGAGCAAGTGACTCGACAAGGTGGCTCCTTCTGGATGTAAATTGATTTTAATGATTTCTTTCTTTCTCCCCGGCAGGATTTATGTGGGCATCATTCATGTGACACCCTGGGAATGGCAGACGTTGGGACCATATGTTCCCCGGAGCGCAGCTGTGCTGTGATTGAAGATGATGGCCTCCATGCGGCTTTCACCGTGGCTCACGAAATTGGTATGCAGCGCCTTTTCTCTTCCCTCGCCAAATCAAACACTTGTAACAGCTGCAACGGGAACCAAAATACTTGGCAATTAATTCCAGATCTCTCCAGGTTCAGATGTACTGCTGGGGATTAAATGTGTTTATATTTGCACTTGTAGGGTTAACTGGTTAGGGAGAAGGAAGGCACAGTCGGGCACACAGGAGATGTTGCCTGTGGACACTGTCATTTAAACGTCTAAGAGAAATTTGCGACAGCTACTGTCCTGTGACGTGTATCCATCAATGACTCTGAGATGGCATTTGTCACAGTTGACTATGAAATGCAGCGAGGTGCCTCTTGAAAGTTACCCAAGAGTCTCCTGACTCCTCCGGGGCTAATCAGTTTTGCACAGAGATTTGTCATGTTTATTCCACTGTGAGCGATAATAGCTCCTGTCAAAGGTGAATAATAGCTTATAACAAACAGTCCTATCTCGTCTTCAATAACAAAGACAAACTGAGACCAACAGTCCGCAGGGTTTGTCTTCAAATGTCACCCGATTTGCGTGTCATAAGAGACACGTCTAAATCTTAAGATTGGGAATTTAGGATGGAGTTAATTGTTGAAAAATATCCCAGCAGTTAGGAAATGTGTTTCCTGGGCAGTGACCTAGGTTCCTAGGTATATGAGTACTTTAGTATTTAGAATTAGATATTAGAATCAGACACATATGGGCTCAATTCTTCCTAAAGTACTTTCTGCTGTGTCACATTGGTCTTACTATTTAAATTCTCAAAGCTTGTTTTCATATCTGAAGTATAGGAATAATGGTGCCGATTTCATGGAGTTATTTTGGGGTCCAAATTGGGTAGGTTACAGACACCAGCTGTTATTTATAACCACGTATGCTTCTGTTTTGCTTCTTAGGCAGCAAATTCATTTAACGTTAGATGTATAGCTCACCTTTTAGCATCATCTTCTTGGGAGCAGAGTATGCTTTGATACTTTATTGCTCTATTTCTCTTAAACAGATTGAGGTTTTTAACCTAAAACTGTAATTCTTAAACAAATTAAAGCTGCTTTTTCACATTCCTAGTAGGCAGAGAACATTTCACAGAGGGCAGGTTTCTGGCTGCTGTGTTTTCCTTGGAGAGTCAAATAACTTCAAATCAGAGATGTAATTGTGTAAGTCAGCACAATGCAACAGTGAAGTGGAAATCAGTGGTTAAATTTCAATTCTTAAGTATTAATCACGACTCTAATTTTCTCCACTGACATTCTTCTTACTATCTAAGGAAAAAAAACAGCACACGGACATAAAAGCCTTAACATAAATAACCACCTTACATCATCACTGATAATAATTTAATTTACACATTAATTGGGCATCTGTAGCCTCCAGACGGAGTCTCATCTCTGCCTCTGTGGTCTCTGATTTGTCTCACGCAAGCGATTCAGACACTGAGTCTCCATTTCTTGTCTGTAACGTGGGCTAATGATGAGATGTGTGCTACTTTAAAAGACCTGGCAATGGGGCGCCTGGGTGGCTCAGTCGGTTGAGTGTCCGACTTCGGCTCAGGTCATGATCTTGCGGTCTGTGAGTTCGAGCCCCGCTTAGGCTCTGTGCTGACAGCTCAGAGCCTGGAGCCTGCTTCTGATTCTCTGCTCCCCCTCTCTCTCCGCCCCACCCCTGCTGTACTCTGTCTCTCTCTGTCTTTCAAAAATGAATAAACATTAAAAAAAAAAAAAAAAAAAAAGACCTGGCAAGTCTGAAAAGGTTTTTAAAACACATATGCTATTTGAGCTCTCGGAGCTGGGAATATGTCTTTACCTCTCTCTCATTTATACCTATTAAGCTGATAATGATACAGCCTAATATAGATCCTTAATCAGTATTTATTACCTATAGACGGATGTGCACGAGTGAGTAAGTGGGAAAAACACAAGAGCTGCCCAAGGCAACATTCTGAACGTGCAGCAGAAGCTAAGAAGAATTAGCCCAAATGCACCAGAGGATTATCATTAAGCAGAGATGATTTTGAAAGTACACCAGTAGTTAATCACCATTATTCAGAGCGATGGAAGTTCCGAAAGAAAGGTTCTGTATCTGTGGGTAGGCAGAGGCTGCTTCATCTCAGACTCTGTGAGTAAGTGACACTGTTGGATTGTGACATCAGCCATCCGTAAGATTATGAGCCCTACATCCTGATCTTCTAAAGAAGAGATTACAAAGTTCTTGAAGGAAGGGCTGTTTCTCCATTTAATCCTGCAATGGTCTGTTATGCATTACTAGCATTTGGGAGGTTTCTCTGCAAGAGTATCGCTGTGGCAGTAAATTAAGTCTCTTTGGGGATGCATTAGACTCTCAAGACAACTGGGCTGGCATGAAGAACCTTCCGGCATCACCTTTCCCAGCCTTCCTGAATTCCTAAACCAAGGGTAGACGTGGGCAGGCCCAGCAGCCTGAGAAGTAGGAAGACAGGTGCTGATGAGAACAAATGTTTTATTAAAGCTGTATATGTACAATAAGGACTTTTCTTAATGGTACAGTATTGGGCAGTTTTACAAGGGAACAATGATGGAGAAGTATAGGCTTCTATGCGAAAAACTCAAGCCCAAATCTTTGATTATATGACCACGCCCTCTGTTCCCTTTAATTTCTTGGTTGGGTCATCTCTATTTCCTTCTTTAGAATTCTCTATAATCCATTCTTCAGTCAAACACTGCCCACTTAATCTATCTTTCTGCATTACATATAGCTTAATCTGAGAAATTTAAGATCTGGGGATAAGGGGATATGGACTTAATTTTCCTTTCGCAAAGGGATCTGGCTTGCATTCTCTTTATTTTCTAATTGCTTTATTATTCTTTAATTTCACCTCTTGCCTAGATATTGTGAACATATGTTATAAAGTACGAGCCTTAAAGAAATTAGAGAGAATAACCCCACAAAATATTTCCTTATCATCTGTCTGTTATTACAGTCTTGCCTCTGCAGCCAGTGTGATCTTTGGTAATGCCACTCGCTGAGCTGTTTCCGGCACTTTATTTTTAGATTGTTGCATGAAACCATGGGTCTGAGCTAACCATGCTCTGGATTCTAATTCCACTTCATTCTTCTCGTGTGATTTCTTCCCTTCCTTTTATTAGACATTTACCACTTTCCAGATTGGGAGGTTATATATATAGGCTGTGGACAGTGGTAAAGTGACCTCAGTTTTTGCTAGAGTGCTTTGAAATCTGCTTGAGAACATTCCAAAATGTGCAATTTGCTTCATGCACACAGACTGTGGGGGTATGTTACTGTGCTCAAAGCATAAGCCGTGAAGAAAATTTCTAGGCTGTTCCCATAATTTTTCTACTTTATTTCTTCTATAAGCAGTAAAAGGATATACAGTGAGACCTTGAAGTGCAAGTAACTTGGTCTGTGAGTGTTTCACAAGATGAGCAAATAGGTCTAATAAATTTTAACTTGCTAACCGAGTGATGTCTTGCAATACGAGTAGTACATGAGGCTGAACATCGCATGATCACAACCGAGCCAGTGGTTCTCGAAATTCGCTTTGATACACGAGTGCTTTGGATTACAAACGTGTTTTCCCAGAACGAATTATGTTCGCAGACCAAGGTTTTACTGTATTTGATTAAGGATAATGCTTTCGGGGTGCCTGTGGCTCCGTCAGATCTTGATTTCGATTCAGGGTGGGATTTCGCATCCTGTGAGTTCGAGCCCCAGGTCGGGCTCCACGCTGACAGTGCAGAGCCTGCTTGGGATTCTCTCTCTCCATTCTCTCTGCCCCTCCCCCACTCACTCTCTCTGTCTTGAAATGAATACACTTAATTTTTTTTTTTTTAATTAAGGAAGGAAAAGAATAATGCTTCCATTAACGGACTTAAAGTTTCTCACGCTATGCCCTACCACTGCGTATTTCTGTACCTAGTGGTTTAAAATACAGAGTCATATTTGAATCACAATTTTCTTTGGTCTTTTATCCCCTCTATCTAAAATGTTTCCGAACTTGAAAATTAACGTGAAGTACTTGAACTAGCCTGAAGGACCCATCTTACAGCTTCTCTGTCCATCAGGCTAAAATCAGAGTGGCTTCAATGAACAATTCTGAAAAGTGACTCTTTCCCTGGACCAGATATTAATGTGAACCCTTCTCTTTTCCTGCTAATCATTTCCATAAAAAGAGCTAGATTTTGGAGATATATCGTCTACTGATGCCAGTGGAGGCTTCTGGAAAATAGATTTTGATAAATACAGACCCTACACAGGCAATAATAATTTGTCTTCCTCCTTGCTATGTTTTGTGTATGTAAACATCGACTAAATTGTTCGGACATTTTAAGAAGTTGCTTTAAACTCTCGGGAACACAGTCCTCATCCGTGTGCCTTGAGTGGAGGCAAGAATGTGGTTATGGCCATTTTATAACCCAAGTGTGAACTGTGGAAAGTTTGCAAATGAATGTAAGTTTACATTTTGAGTTTATATTTTTAACTTGTCAAACTTTTATTATTGGCTTGTAATAATAAAGATTTCACCTGCTGCACACATGGTTCTCCAAAATAATAATTTTATTGATGTTGGGCCAGCTCCCCATATGCGAGGGAGAACAATCTGATTTTATTTAGGCTAATGAAATCCATCATTTGCGAACTTGCTGAAGCTTTGCTTTATCGTAGTTAATTATAAAATTTGCTAAGGGAATCTCTCCACCATGAAAGACTCCAAAATGCTTCCTGCGCTAAAGTCAGGCAACTTAAAAAGTCAAAGCCAAGTATTCAGCTGGAGGCTTAGGAAGTAAGTGGTGGAGACACGGCAGCCCGGCTGCCCCTGTTTTGCTGTGGTTAGAGGGAGTTCTTTGGTTGCGCTGATGTGTGTGACTGTGCTCCCAGAGATGATTAGATTAAACAAGGCCATGTTTTGAAAAGCTGCAGAGGCCCTCGAAACACCATAGACTGAAGCCAACACACAGAATCAGATGTCAGGACCAACTGTGAATGTGGAGTGAAAGGAAGCTAGGATTAAACTTGGATTTAAACCCGAACGTGTAGCTTTAATCAACGTGAGCTAAACGTATTATTATTATTATTATTATTATTATTATTATTATTATTTTCTATCTAGTCTGGAGCCATACCACACTGTCCTTCTTGGCCCCCAGATGAAAGGTGGAAATGGGTCTCGACTCTACGTCCCGCAGCAATGGGAGATTTAGGGTTTTTTGTGTGCCGGTTCTGTGTTTTCTATATCATATCCCAATTCCCATTTCTCTTGTGGAAGCCTCTAGATTGTCTGCCACATGTGTAGAAATCCAAGTTGAAGGTCACATAAAGAGTAAAGACATCACAAACTTGATGCATGATTTTTTCCCCCTCTAATGGTTAGCAAACGTCTCCTTCTGTCCTCAATTGTCTGTTAATATCAAAATTTATCAAAACTACTTACGATTAGAGTACTCAAGAGCATAACAAAGCGAGGATATCAGTGAGAACAATAAAGTCAGCTCACAATCCCTGGGCCTTTGATACTTGTCAAGCGTATTGTCTAAGCACCTTGCATCTTTTATATTATTTAATCCTCACAAAATGCCATGGGGTAAGCACTATCAATGAGTCACCCAAGAAAGGAAAAAACACAGATACTAAGCATCTTTAAGAAGTTTCTAAACGTGCCTGAGGTCAACAGCTAGTATACTGCTAGGGTAAGACGTGAACCCAATTCACTTGGCTCTAAAACCCAAGATTTTGATGCTATCCTATAATGGTTCCTTAGTGTTGATCTTCCAGGAGATAATCCTGAATTTGGTTACAAAGGATTCCATATCCTTTGTATCCACAGCTAGCTAGAAGGCCCCCAAATTAAGTTTTCTTCCTTCCGAATTCTATAACTGATGCAGCACTTACCATTCATGCTTAACGTTTTGAAATGGGAGTTTAGGGGTTTTATCACTTCTGCATAAGGCTTTGCATTTGAATAGACATGTAGGATCCACTTCCTGGAGCTCCTGGTTCTCTTCTTCAAGGATTCTGGATTTGGATCCCACATGAGCTGTTGGCTCACTTTTCAACCCCTGGCAAGATCTTCTTACACCTCAATAATCCCAGCTGGAAAATTAGGTAAAATAAAAACATGACCTCATTAAGAAACAGATGCTTCATCCGAGCTGTTCTTTCTTAAGTAAACACATTACAGAGCTTTTTGTGACTTTTTGTAGGATGTGGTGCTCTGTCCCCTTGTCCGTTGGTCAGCTTAGGGTCAAGATACAAGAGTTTGAAATGCTGTCTAATTTTCAGACCGAAGTTTAGAAGAACAACCCAATTTCCTTCCTGAGGTTAATATTATAAGTTAGCCCTAGTTGTAGAGTAACGCCTGAGCTGAATAAGACGCTGGACCAACATTTCCCTTTGTAGTAACGTGTCTTCACCCAGTGTATATACATTTTCTCAGATTTACTAACATCAGAGTCATTTGTGAATTTAAGGAGGCAAGATACTCTTTAAGTCTATACTGTGAATATCAAAGATGAAATTTATTTAATGGGATCTCACTCATTTTGCCTTTAAAAAGACAATTACCATACTAGAGAAATTACTGGGTGACTAATTGTTTGCTATTTCTGAGATTAACAGTATAATTCAAACTCCTACCCTACAGACTTTGCTTTGACATAATTCACCATGAAATTTATTTCCTTGTGTAACCCAAATAAGCTCTTTCCAGATCTTACTTTGTGTGATGGGCACTCATGAGCAAGATTGTTGTATTTGTGATATGATCGAATGTCTATTGAGAATAGATAAGTATTCT
The DNA here is from genome assembly GCF_014898765.1 of Herpailurus yagouaroundi. Lineage (NCBI taxonomy): Eukaryota > Metazoa > Chordata > Mammalia > Carnivora > Felidae > Herpailurus > Herpailurus yagouaroundi. The sequence continues at coordinate 17,984,547 of NW_024412403.1, forward strand.
CTCCAAAAGCATTTGCAATTTACATCTTGACTTTTAATAATGATCTCAAAGAACAAGAGGCAGTTCTGAAGTCTGTAGCACTTGGGAAAATATTGGATTACCCAGGTGCATTATTCTCCCAAGTTTCCTTCTGACTTCTGTAATACCTTTCATGTTCTTAGTTCATATATAAATACAAATGTCATTAACAAGTGCACTCACTACACAAGTGTGTTTGTTCCTTTCATTGCCTCCAGATTTGAGGTGAAAGGTTTCCAGCTACATTAATCAAGAATTAAAGATTGACTGCATGGGGTGCCTGGGTGGCTCAGTCGGTTGAGCTTCCGACTTTGGCTCAGGTCATGATCTCATAACTTGTGAGTTCGAGCCCCGCGTCAGGCTCTGTGCTGACAGCTCAGAGCCTGGAGCCTGCCTCGGATTCCATGTCTCCCTCTCTCTGCCTCTCCCCCACTAGTGCTCTGTCTCTGTCTCAAAAATAAATAAACGTTAAAAAAGTTTAATAATAAAAAAAGAATTAAAGATCGACTGCAAAAGATAGCCTTGTAAACAAGATGACTTAACGTAGTTAAAGCAAACTGCTCTTCAATCTTTTGCACGTCTACTAATTACAAATACTAATACTTCCAATTTTAATATTCATGCGAACACTAATTCTTACAAATGCAAATACTAATTCCTCCTGAAAGCGAGACTTTGGGACCTCTACTTGAAACCCTGACAGTGAGTTATCGCCTTCTGTCTACTTTCTATGTTGTCTCTTCTCGGTAGGGGTTTGACTCTAGGAGCTTGGTTGAGCTTCCTCAGATCTCTTCTTTTACCTTCAAAACTGCCTTGACTCCTCCTCACTCTTCTTTTCTTTTCTTGCTTTCTTTTTTTTTTTAAAGTTTATTTGCTTTGAGAGGGAGAAAGAGAGAGAGAAAGGGGGAAGGGCAGAGGGGGAGGGAGAGAAAGAATCCCAAGCAGGCTCCTCACTGTCAAGGTAGGGCACCACATAGAGCTCGATCTGAGGAACCCTGAGATCGTGACCTGAGCCGAGGCCAAGAGTCAGATGCTTGACCGACTGAGTCTCCCACGTGCCCTCCACTCTTCTTTTCCACGGGGACTTTGGAAAGAAATACCTGGCTTTCCGAGGGTGAGAATTGCCTTTCTCTGTGGGTTCCTTGGTTCTATCACTCGGGCTCCTCCAAGGACTTCACCCCTCAACTAACTCTGCTCTGTATTGCTCTAAAGACTCCTCGTAAAATGCATTTTGATAAACCAACACCCTAAGTTTAGGGGTTGTAAACATTTTCTCCACCAAGGCTTCATATGCTTCATTTGCCATCTTAATCTCTGGGACACATTTGTGCAAATCCCAGCTGTGCTAATCCTGCTGAAGGCTGCTTCTCAGGGAAATGCTTTGTCTCTGCTCACATCTGCAATTCTCAACATCCCCGTGGGTGACTGATGAACGAATTCTCACTGGAAAAGGCAGATGTCCTAGGAGATCAGGGACATCGTGATCCATTCTAATTAAACCTTTCACAACACCGACTCGAAATGCATTATTGTCCGCTACGACATTATATCTTAAGTTTCCTGGATTCTGGATTTTTCTATGTTAATAAGCGTTTAGTGCCATAGTGTGTGTGGTCTCTAATGTGAGTGTCCTTTTAAAATATCCTGCGCTTTTTTATGTATCTTGGCATTTCAGGGCTCAGAGATATTGGCAAACCTCAGGCTGACATTAATGTCTTAGCATAACGATTGGGGACTCACATTTGAAAATACCACAACTTTTGCTACTCACGGCCTTTAGTATGGCTGTCACGTCTTTCCTGAAGAGCATCCAAACATTCCTCACATTGATCTTCCATTTTAATTCCTGTCCAGCTCCTGAAGGGAAGTCACATGGGTCTCTCTCACTGTGCCCTGCTTCCAGCTACTGGAACTGACTGCCTGTTTCTGTGGGCGCTTAAATGTTGTTCGCGTTGGCCATGACTCCTATTGTCCTTTAGAGAGCATGCTTCTCCCAACCAGCCGACAGACTTTCTTCATGGAGAACAGAATATTCCTCCAAAGATTCTGTCTCTCCCTTGACCCCTAGCTGTCCATTCCCGATTCACTTTTGCAGATCTTAGAAAATTCACATCATCTTTTAGCTCTTACTGAAGTGGAACTAGGTTTTGTTCCTGTTCAGAATGGCAATCTTTTCTGGTCGCCATATAAAAATTCCTTATACGTATCTTCGGCAGCAACTAAGCTACACTGATAAATTAGGAAATTGATGGAGCATAAGATTCACAATATCCTGCGAAGTGGCACGCCAAAAGATTCATAAAACTGTAACAAAATATTTTTTTTGTTTTTTTAACGTTTATTCATTTTTGAGAGACAGAGACAGAGCATGAGCGGGGAAGGGGCAGAGAGAGAGGGACACATAGAATCCAAAGCAGGCTCCAGGCTCCAAGCTATCAGCACAGACCCCAATGTGGGGCTCAAACTCACAAACCATGAGATCATGACCTCAGCTGAAGTTGGATGCTCAACCGACGGAGCTACCCAGGCGCCCCACAAAATATTTTTAAATAAACTGTTTGGCTTGTATAATTGAAATCTTTAAAAAATTATATGTGTCGCTGTTCTATATGAAAGAAAAAATTGAGGTACTCTTCAGGGCTTCTCAAAGGTACTTTGGTATTTGCCACATGGTCTATATTCTATTCTTTTTTTTCTTCCTTTTTTTAAGTTTTTATTTATTTACTGTGAGAGAGAGAGAGAGAGAGTCCCATCCAGGCTCCGCACTATCCGCTCGGAGCCCGATGCAGGGCTCGAACTCACAAACTGTGAGGTCATAACCTGAGCCAAAATCTAAAGTTGGATGCTGACCCCACGGAGCCACCCGGGCGCCCCAGCCTGTATTGTAATTCAGAAGTCTGAAATTTACCCTCCAAAATCACCTGATGCTGTAATAAAAATTCATATGGAAAGTGTTATTTGTTTCGACACATTTGGAGGAAAAGACTATTGTTTTGTTAAATAGATCCGAATATCTTATGAAATAGAATGCAAAATCACATATTTTTCTCAAATATAAAACCTGGATTGAAATAAATGTTAAGTGGCAGAGGTCACCCTAGGCCACTTTCCCTCTCTCTCTTCTATGCCAGGGGGGGAAAAAAAAACCCAAGTGTGAAATTTCCACACAAATCTCACAGCATTAGCTGATAATGATTCTACGACGGAAATGTTCAAGAAGCACAGAGTGCCTTCTCCACAAGTGTTCTTTGCACTAAGTAACTTTAAGCCATTTTGGACAGGACATGGTGAAAGGTCCTGTTTTTTTCAGAGCTGTGGGTTGCATGAAGAAAACTCCCATGTACCATCCAAAAATTGGACAACCCCTGTCCCCCCCCCCCCCGTCTCCTTTTGCGTGTTATTTGGGACATACTTAACAGACTCTGATGCACATTCGTGCTACTGAGGAAATAAAACGTGAGAGCAGGAGGGTTTCCCACAGAAAACTTGCTAGGCTGGCAAATGCTATTGAAGTAAATAACTGTATAAATACCATAAAAATGTGGAGCTTTGGAAGGTCACTGAGCCTTGGCCACTTAATTTCAGCCACAACAGCAAGCAGCTGCTTGGTGGACAGTTTTGTTATGAGGTGTTGGTGATTTAACAAGTTGGCCAAAAGTAGCTGGAATGTGGAATGAAAGATTTCATCTCTGTTGGGTTTTACTGTTGTGCACTGAACTTTTTTGGGTTTTTTTTTTGTTGTTGTTTTTTGGCAGAATGACCAAAGTCCCTGCCTTTGGCATCCAGGAACCCAATGCAGTCATAATTTTTCTATAGTATTTTATACACCCTTTTTTTGATCCTTTGTGTATGATTCTATAAAACTTTACCAAAAAAAAAAAAAAAGCTATTAGGATCTACTTGTCTACTTTTTCAGAGTCTCTACAAAATACTGTCCTGGAATTAAAAAAAAAATTTTTAGGGGCGCCTGGGTGGCTCAGTCACTTGGGCGTCCGACTTCGGCTCAGGTCACGATCTCGTGGTCCGTGAGTTCGAGCCCTGTGTCGGGCTCTGTGCTGATGACTCAGAGCCTGGAGGCTGCTTCGGATTCTGTGTCTCCCTCTATCTCTGCTCCTCCCCTGTTCATGCTCTGTCTCTCTCTGTCTCAAAAATAAATAAAAAACATTAAAAAATTAAAAAAAAATTTTAGATATCCTGGAGAATGTCATTTTATCCTTAGACTATGTGAAAATCTTATATAACAATAAAAAAAAAAAAGACTAGATTATAAGAATGTGGTTGGGACACCGAGCTTGATAGACTGAAAATGGCAGCCTGGGATTGCAGGGAGCATGCATAGTGAGCTGGAGCACGAACACCCACGGGGCTGAGTGGTTTGGGACAATCACCGACGTTTCTAGTAGCTGTTCTCTCTTTAAGCTCTAACACGCCACAACGGGCATCTTGGTGTCCTAGACGTTTCTTCAATGGGTATATTTTTCAAAATCTGTCATTTATTTGGGGGATGAGCAAACATGCAGAACTCTCTAAACAAAGGAAACGAAAGGGTGACAGCAAGCTTACCTTTGTTGGGAACCAGAACGTTACTAATTTCACTCCTCTTTCTTCCCCCCCGCCCTTGTCGTCTCTTGGATAGCTACCTGGTAACTTGGCCAAGAAAATAGAAGTCACTGACATTCAACAACCGTCTATTAAGTGTTTGCAACTTGCAGAACATTGAGTTAAACACAGAGGTTTCAACAGTGGATGGAGGAGATGTTCTCTGATCTCATGGGGCTCCTGGTTGATCAGAGAAGGCGGAAAATTAGACAAGTAATCAAAATAGCATGTAGTCAGGGCTCTGACATAATCCCACAGTTGCCTTGCGAATTCTAGATTCTAAATAAGGCCTGTTTCTACATGTCGCTGAGCATGTGTGATCCAGATGGATTATGGGACCGTCTATTCCTTTGTGTAATTTTTCAGTTTTCCTCTAAATGTTCACCAAAAGTGACTGCTCTGACTATACACAGCTTTAATTTCCCTGGGGGTCCAGTCTGTGCATGAGAAAGCAGTTAAAATGAACTCATGTACAGTTGGGGGCAGGGGAGGGAGACCAAGTGCTAGTATAATTGTCACGGAAAAGTAGAAATGCAAAATCGCTCATTATCTGCGCTCCCGCTCTTCTCTCCCTTAGGACATCTACTTGGCCTCTCCCATGATGATTCCAAATTCTGTGAAGAGAACTTTGGTTCCACAGAAGATAAGCGCTTAATGTCTTCCATCCTAACCAGCATCGACGCATCCAAACCCTGGTCCAAGTGCACTTCAGCCACCATCACAGAATTCCTGGATGATGGCCATGGTATGTGTCATTCAAGACAACACGGGCTCAGTCACAAAACTTAGGGGGGGATTATTACCAGTGTTACTTTATTACGTCCTCATGAAACCCACCACGCCCTGTGAGACGGTGGTTGTTTAGGTAGGGTCAGAAAAGGACCAAAGGGACTGTCTGTTGTTGTATAATGCCAACGTCCTTGGTGGCATTATAGCTATGGTATTTTTGCTTTGGAATTGAAAAGTTCAAAAGAGAAACAGTGTGGGAGACCACACAGAATGCCTAGCCAGTGCCCTGAAAGCCTGGCTTCTATTCCGTCTTTCACCACTAGCTTCCTGTGAGAATATTGGCAGACATCTTGTTTCCCTGCTATTAATATGACTCTCAGAATTATTTGTTACATGCCTCTTACAAGGGTGTGGTTACAATGTAGGTGACCATTCTGTTGGATCCTCTTCACGGCAACAGAAAGACAGGAAAGGAAGCTCTTTAGATTTGCATTCACTGGAAGAATCTGGTTTTATCCTGACAGCAGATTCTCCTAGAAGTAGAATGAAAACTACAGAAAAGAACAAAATCAATCTGAATGGTGAGAAATACTTTAAGAACTTCAAAGGAAAATCTTTGGTTTTATCCATTAGATACAGTTCAAGAGCATAGCACACTTTATTAAATTCTGTAAATCTAGGATTAGTCCTATAAATTATATAAAAATACCAAGGAAGTCACAGTTTTTAGAAATAATAAATTCTGACCTTTAAGTAGTTTTTGAAACAAGCTGTTGCTAATTTCCTAACATCCTTTTTAATTTTCTTTATTTTTTTCATCTTTTATTATTTTAAAGTTCTAGACACTCAGGGTAGATGCATTAGAGTTGAGGTAGTTGACCTACAGAGACCGTGTGGTTCACAATTTTCTCAGGTTATAGCAATGGACATATTCTCATTCCTTTCTTTCCTCTTAAAATTTGTCTCTTTTTGAAACTGGTGGTTGAACTGAATATGACAGAAATTTTTGATCATGATAATTGTCCATAAAATTATCTCATGATGCATGGCTTAGAGTTAGCTGAAGAGGACCCGTGATAGTTGTTTTTCTTGGTTCCACAAAGCTAATGGCGTAACATTTCATAATATCTTAGTGAGTTGGCCATCTTGAACACTGGCTAAGTAACGTCAAAACAATTGATGAATCCTTCAAAGAAATTCTGCTACCAAGTTCTTTGGTATCTTGGAGGCAAAATCTGTTCATTAACTCCATTTTGCTATGTTAGTGGTGAACCAGTAATGCTTTAGCTACTTTAAACTCTTTAAAATATCTTATTTCTGAAACAATCCAGGCCTAGCCTGGTTTAAAATTTCCCTCAATAGAAGCTGCTCTTTGCTCATTGGATGGACGTCCCAATATCTCAAAGATTTAGGAAAAAATACTAAGAATCCATGTGTCAGGCTTTTTCTTAATACTAATAATAAGGGGTATTTTTCAGTGCAGCTCAGTTTACAATGCTGACTTAAAGATGATAAAGTCCTGCAATTGAATGTTTACCTAATTACCTGCCTGTGCACATTGAACAAGTCAGTATCTAATAAAGTCCCTCTTGGGTGGGGCGTTAGTCTCTGCTCTTAATAGCACTTTTGCTGCTTTTTTCCCGGGTTTTCTGAAAATGAGATAGCATTAATATTTTATTTCAGAATACACATTACACATTCCAAAAGTTTGAGCTAAACTTTGAATCCCTAAATGAATGGATTTAGTTGCTAAGGCAGCAAATACTTATGGCTAAAACGGGACCATTTTTATTTTCCTGTGCAAGTATTAGGTCAGCTAATTACAATGCTGTGCAGAATTGTGTTCCTTATTGCCATAATTTTGGAATGAGTCGTTTATTTCATGTTTGTGGAATTCATGATCTTACTTTCTGTGCAGTAAATATGCTTTCAGTATTGTCTTCATTTTTATTTTTTTTTTTATTAAAAAAATTTTTTTTTCAATGTTTATTTATTTTTGGGATAGAGAGAGACAGAGCATGAACGGGGGAGGGGCAGAGAGAGAGGGAGACACAGAATCGGAAACAGGCTCCAGGCTCTGAGCCATCAGCCCAGAGCCTGACGCGGGGCTTGAACTCACAGACCGTGAGATCGTGACCTGAGCTGAAGTCGGACGCTTAACCGACTGCGCCACCCAGGCGCCCCAATTGTCTTCATTTTTATTTTTATTTTTTTAATTGTTTTTTCAACGTTTTTTATTTATTTTTGGGACAGAGAGAGACAGAGCATGAACGGGGGAGGGGCAGAGAGAGAGGGAGACACAGAATTAGAAACAGGCTCCAGGCTCTGAGCCATCAGCCCAGAGCCTGACGCGGGGCTCGAACTCAGGGACCGCGAGATCGTGACCTGGCTGAAGTCGGACGCTTAACCGACTGCGCCACCCAGGCGCCCCATGTCTTCATTTTTAAACATCACTCCTGTGTTTAAGAGTCCACGCTCAGATTTTTAAAACTTTTGCAACAAATTTACATAGTTTACATGTGTCTCTATGTCCATTCCAGAGATCTTCATGGTAGATAGCAACCAAGAGCATACTTTTAGTCGATGTGGATCTTATCACTTGCGTTGATAAAATCTTATCTGAATTTCCCACTCACATGTTAAATACATTGATTAAATTACCAAAATTCTTGGAACAGCAAATTCTCATAGTCTACTTCCTAAATTTATTCATTTCTTGAAGCTTAGACTCTCTTACTTTTGAATATATTGGTCAGGCAGTCTTGTGTTATGACTAACACACACACACACACACACACACACACACACACACACACACAAAAGCACACACACACTGATTTTTATCAGGAGCCTGTAATGAATAAAGTCATTTCAGAATATGGAGAGCCAAAGAAAGTAGGGTACAATTGCAAAGCTCAATTACGCTCATTTCAAAACAGCACACACAGATACCGAAACAGTGATACCCTCTATGTACTGTGATTTAAGTGGGAATTCAAATAATTTAATAACTTTTACACTGCCACCAAAAAATCGAGTTAAGTCAGTTTATGTGAAAGTGCAGTGATAGTAAGCCCAGAGGTGCCTGGGTGGCCCCGGCTCCGTCTGTTGGGCTTCCAACTTCGGCTTAGGGCATGATCTTGTGGTCTGTGAGTTCGAGCCCCCCGTCGGGCTCTGTGCTGGAGCCTGCTTCCGATTCTGCGTCCCTCTCTCTCTCTGCCCCTCCCCCGCTCATGCTCTGTTTTCTCTCTCTGTCAAAAATACACAAACATAAAAAAAAGAACTAGTAAGCCTGATTTTGAGATGGCTGAGGCTCTGACATTTCAGCTTCAGAGCTTGGGAGAAAACCAGGGAGAGCATCAAAATCCTAGAGGAGAGACAAACAAACAAACAAACACATCATTCTTAAAAGGCTAGACTGATACCAAGAGACCATATTGTAAAATCCTTTTACTTTGCTTACAGGGAATGACTCAGACTTCCATGCAAAGCCCTTTCATTCATAGTTAATAGAAATGGTTCTACTGTGTTTCTGCACTACTTTTCTAGGCCGCTGACAGTTTAAAGCAATAAAATGGTCATCATGGCAGGGGCCAGGGGTAACTTCTGGCAGGAAAAAGAAGGGATATCATTTGACAATGAAGGAGAAACAAGAAAAGCTGTAAAATGTAGCCCTAAAACATTAAAAGCTCAGAGGTCTGGTACCTTTTGCCAAAAGGTCAAAAATGGTATCCTATCACCATAATCCCCGAAGGTACCTCGATGTTTCCATGTGATACAATGATCGATGGCTCAGAAGAAAATGATTTGCTCTGTAGGAAGATTAAATTGATTAAATTGTGACACTAATATAAAGGCAGCAAAGCCAAGGAGACACTCTCACAAAATTTATGCAATTTTTAGATGGCGTCTAAAGAGTTCCTTGTCTGGAAAATCTATTCATGGATAAAGAGCTCATCCGTCTCCTTCCCACCGGTGCTAGAGAAATGAGGTCTTAAAGCTCAGTTAAATTCCCATGATTTGATTTGTTTTTAAAATCATTAGCCATAAGTAGCTGGACATTTGTAGCACTCTCCCACTGCCAAATTTAAATTCATTAATACTGAGTGTTTCCTGATTTCATTCCAACAAGAAGTATGTAACAATTAGGTTACGGTTGAAAAGTCAACACGCACAGGCTAAAATAACTGGACTGCCGATTTGTGATTCAGAAAAGGAGAAGCCACGTCTCAGGGGCACTCCCCCACCAGCCTCGCCAAGATACTTGTAGACATTCTGCAGCGTTTATACAACTTAGCTCTATGCAAGCTGGCGAGGACTGTGATCCCCAAAAATCAAGGTAAGCACTGGCAGAGAAATTGTGCGGTGAAAGCAGGTTGCTGAATTTCTTTTCTCAAAGGCTAATAACCGTGAAGCCAAAAAGATAGCTGTGTCCACTCTATCCCGAAGTCCACGGTGCGAGGTGATGAGGAAGGCCACCCCCCAAACAGGTGCAGCTCAAGAGGACCCTTGACACAGGCTGCTAAGGAAAATCTAGAGACAACTTTGAAATAGTAACATGGGACATACTTGAAGAGCTAAGTTTACAGCCATCTAGTAAACACAGAACTTTGGAGATAAAATGGTATTAGAGAACCAGTTCTCTGAATCCAGTGTAGACTATGACGCTAATAACAAGATCTTAACATTCAGTTTTTAAGGCAATACTCATAAAACTTCAGGCCCATCATGACAGTATCTTGATTTTCACAGCAAATGTATTCTTTAAAAAGAGTCTGCAAATAAGGACATACTTAAAGGACTGGTATTTTTAAACAGCTATGCTTCACCCTGTAACAAGGAGACTTTTTCATCTAATTTCCTTGGCGTAACATTTGCTAAACAGGCACTTCAAGCTTGTGACGGTGTCACCAACAGATCCCTGGAATTGCCTTTGGTTAGCGACAATGGTCTGTGCGTTGTCAATGGCCTCAAGGTGTCTCTGTCACCTGGCCCGTAATACATCACTTCCTCTTCTACTGCTAGTCATTCAAATAAACACCTATAAACATTGGGGTCCAAGTGCCCCTGTGCATCAGCACTCCTGTATCCCTTGGGTAAGTTCCTAGCAGTGCTATTGCTGGGTCATAGGGTAGATCTATTTTTAATTTTTTGAGGAACCTCCACATTGTTTTCCAGAGTGGTTGCACCAGTTTGCATTCCCACCAACAGTGTTGGTGGGGATGGGAGGGAGGGGAGGGTGGGTGATGGGCATTGAGGAGGGCACCTGTTGGGATGAGCACTGAGTGTTGTATGGAAACCAATTTGACAATAAATTTCATAATTAAAAAAATATATGAAAGGCCAAGATAACTTCAAGATCATTTTATAGGTTTATGAAGAATAAACATACATTTTAAATATATAAAAAAAAAATAAACACCTAAAAGAACTATGAGTTGCCAGGGAGATATGCTTGCAAGTGAAAGGGGACAAGTTTCATTGGGAATATTCATTGATTTCTGATATACCATGGGTATTTGGACCGATGCTTAATTTCATGCCTGTGCTATTGGAAAGGAAGAGAAAACAGAGAAATTACCATCATGCTAGAAACAGAGAATAAAATATGAAAAGAATAGAGAACAACCAAATTTGATCTGATGATTTTCATTAATCATTGAAATGAAAGACAAACAGTGCTAGAAATCGGATAGAAAAAAGCCAGAGATTTTTCTACTCCATTTCCTGGAGGCCTGGCCTACCTGGCATCCCCCTTAACTTTCTCTGTGGCCATGGAGAGATCTACCACCGTCTTTCCTTTAATAGCTCATCACGAATCTCTGCCTTTTACATTTTTTAATTTTTCACCTTTAAAGCATTTAATTGAACAGGGCTGGTAAAAACGAATATGCAATATGGACACATTTCTGTTGCCTTTCTTCTAGAAACTATCCATTCTTCTATGGAGAAAATGTGAACACAAAGGGGAAAAAAAAGGAAGCAGGAAGGAAAAGAAAAAAACAATTTGGCAATTTGTGGAAGAGAGCCCAGAAGAGCCCAGATAGGAATTCAGACCAGGATAAATTGAAAAATACGGGAAATAGATGGGAAGAAGTGGTCGCGAATAAAAGTCAAACACATTAAGAAAAGTCAACCGTAGATGGCTGCTTTTAGAGGTCAATGCAAATGATGCCGAAAGATTGACAGATCTCCTCTTTCGCTCTTGCCCCAAATTATACACATTTTTAGAAAAATGGACAATGTATATCCAACCCACTGTGATTTAGGTTTTAAATATTGTATACCGTGTGATTCACAATCAGGCCCTAGGCTGACTTCTTTTTTATTATTGTTCAAGCATTCCATTTGGTAGAGGTGTCCGTACCTATTTTATATTGCAAAAGGACATAATTAAGCATATAGATGAAACTGATAGACTGTATGTTTCAGGATACACAGAAACTAATGCAGCAATAAATCCTGATGAGAACACCGGAATAATAAATTAATGGCAATTCTGAAATAAATCATTTTATTTTAAGCAAGAAGTCATCCCCAGGTGACCTCTAAGGGAAAACCATAGAACTGAGATACCATATTTTTTTTTAAATTTTTTTTATGGTTTATTTATTTTTGAGACAGAGACAGACAGAGTGTGAGTGGGGGAGGGGCAGAGAGAGAGCGAGACACAGACTCTGAAGCAGGCTCCCAGGCTCCGAGCGGTCAGCACAGAGCCCAACATGGGGCTCGAACTCACGAACCGCGAGATCATGACCTGAGCTGAAGTCGGACGCTTACCCAACTGAGCCACCCAGGCGCCCCTGAGACACCATATTTTTAATAACAAAGCAAATGTGTTATTCATTTTTAAAATTTACCCTTTGGGCGTGAAACCAATGTAACATCATGTGTCAACTTTACTCGACACAAAACAAAACAAAACTTAACACTTGGGTATTAAGCTTTTTAAAGAGACCCCACATCCCAAAGTCTCCTTGTTAGAAGTTGATTTCAAATTGAATTCTATGTTTCTTTTTGCTCACCATCTCCTAGCCAGGTGGAAAGACGTCAGTGACTACAAGCCCACAAAGAGGTGGTAAATTATTTTGGCTCAAGACAAAAGAAGTTCACCCAGGCCACATGTATCCACACACATTAAAGGCTCCCCTGCCTAATCCTTAGTTAGGCAGTCTTACAGTTCTGTGCTTTTCAGTAAAATAAAAAAATTTCTTGAAACAGCACTTTTGAAGAATCGGAAAGTATTCTTGCTGTCTCAGACGTTTGTTGACAGTTCTTGTAACATCAGCCACCTGTCAAGCATTCCCTGGTTTATACAATGTTCTCTTCTCATGTAGCAATGAAGATAACGCTTTTCATAGAATTCTCAGTGCCTGGTCTTACTGTCTTCCAAACAAAGCTTGGTGAGGTTTGACTATCATTCTTTCCTATTGACTTGATGTTGATGTTTTTCTTTTAACTCGATGTTTTTCTCCCAGAGTTCTCTTTGGCTGGACGCTTATTTTTAATGCTTTGTTTGCATTTTAATGGCTTGCCTTCAGAAGCTTTACCTCTTCAAACATTCTGGCTCGGAAACTAAATAGGAACTCTGTTCCTTATTCATTTTCATATAATGCTTCCATCAGATTGACGAATTCTAAGGTATGCACTTTGAAGAAACTTGACCGTGGTTGTGAAAACATTTGCAGTATACTTAAAATGTGCTGAACTGTTCCTTTTCTCAGTGGAAAGTAGGATTGAAATGTGATTTTCTTTTGTTAAGTGAGAAGAATGACTTGAATGTGTCTAAAATTGTTAAATAATGTTGAGCATAGAGTCACCTGTCATTGTTTTGTAAATTTCCGGTCACCCTTTATATTTCTGTTAGTTGATTTTCTGCTTACAGTGTCCTAGTGAGAAGAGAAGCATTCCACAGAGCTTGAAAATTAGGGGAAGCTTAACTGAGCTTGGTCAAGAATACTCAGCCACTTCGTGTTTTGCCAGAATTAGACTTTAGACCAGGTGTTTCTACCATTAGGCAGGGTATCCACCATTTAAAAGATTCCTCCACGCGCCTGCCTGGTCAGCAATAAAAGCTAGAAATCTATCCACATGCTAAGCAGAGGCGAGAAGGAATATGATGAAGGCAGGCTCTGAGCATAAACCCCTCATAGCTACATGACCTTGGGTCAGTGGCCTGTGTTTTCATTTCTCAGTTTTCTTATCTGTAAAATAAAGAAAATATTAGAATCTGCCTCAAAGAGTTCTTGTGAGGATTAAGTAAGCGAGTACATTTAAAGACGTTAAGGGGGTGCTTGGGTGGCTCAGTCGGTTAAGCATCGGACTTCGGCTCAGGTCATGATCTCGTGGTCCATGGGTTCAAGCCCTGCGTCGGGCTCTGTGCTGACAGCTCAGAGCCCGGAGCCTGCTTCGGATTCTGTGTCTCCCTCTGTCTCTGCTCCTCCCCCGCTCGTGCTCTGTCTCTCTCTCTCTCTCTCTCAAAAATAAATAAACCTTTAAAAAGTTAAGAAAGAAGTGAGAATAGTGTAAATATTTGTTACGTTTAGTACTATTAATAATCAGCGAGCAAATCCTAAAATCATGTAAACAAAAACGTGCAGAAACCGATGGGTAATGGGGCATGCTCCTGTAGGCCCAGAGACAATTCATGGTGCTAACTCACTGAGCAGGGATACTTACGGGAAGCTTTTGAGGGGCGTGTATCAGCTCATGAGTTCACATTGCCTGCATGTATGCCCACTTCTACGGATTCCCCAGCGTCATTCCTTGATGCTTCTCACAGTACTATGTAAGGAGAGTACCAACTTATTTGTGTGACACGCTTCAAGCACCCAACAGCTACTAGGTGCATCCAAGACTAGACCCAAATGGGAGACAAAGAAGAAGAATTAAAAGAAGGGCTTTGTCCCAAAGTTTCAAAGATTAGGTCTTGTCTTTGCCCACTGCTCCTTTATTCTGCTGCTCTTGAGTGCTCTGTAGTTAAAATTCACATAAATCTAGAAGAAACGCCTCATTTCTTTTATTTTCTTCACTTTTGGGGAAGACGTGAAGGCATAGATCTGGGTCGTTTTTGTGTTTTCCCCGTATCTAGTATGTTTGCTGGGACATCGCAGGTGCTGACCAAATGCTTGTTGATGTAGTGAATGAATGAGGTCTCCCCTTGTAATTATTTACGGAATTAATGGAGAGGGACGTGGATGGGCACATGAGGAAGACCTAGGCTGACAGTGGAGAAGGGTATAAACAGAGCGCATGGACAAATTCTGTTTCTCAGAGTTGTAAATGCTCATTTATTAGTATTGTTTTTGCTGCTGTTGTTGTGTCCATTGTCTTATTTCCTCCGGGTCCATCCCGATTTCCTCTCACCCCTCAGCACAGTGACTGTTCTTACAGCTCATTATTACAAAATAATTTCACTTGATCATCCCACAGTCATCATCACAGATGCCCCAGAGCACGTACGTAGCCCGTGAAAATCCGGGAGGTAGTTAGTTGGTGAATGCAGAGAGGCGCCCACGTCCCTCTCCTGTGGAGCCCCTGTCCCCGGGCATCAGCCTGCAGACGTGTGGCCGGCTTATGCTCCCACACCAGCTGGAGCGCTGCGTTTTCAGACCCATGAGTTGGTAGGTAGAAGCCTAAACACAGAGCAGTGGTCAATCTCGGTTTTTCTTTCAGGTAACTGTTTGCTAGATGTACCACGCCAGCAGATATCGGGCCCTGAGGAGCTCCCCGGACAGACGTATGATGCCACCCAGCAGTGCAACCTGACGTTCGGGCCTGAGTACTCGGTGTGCCCTGGCATGGACGTGTGCACTCGCCTGTGGTGTGCCGTGGTCCGCCAGGGCCAGATGGTGTGTCTGACCAAGAAGCTGCCAGCCGTGGAAGGGACGCCATGTGGGAAAGGGAGGATTTGCCTGCAGGGCAAGTGTGTGGACAAGACCAAGAAAAAATATTATTCAGTAAGTGATTTTGTCACGCCATGCCTGGGGACGCAGGATCTGAAGAACATTCCGGTGACATGTGTGGGTGCTATCACCAGAAGGCTTTATTTCCTAGTGAAGATATTTTTCCTTGAAAGGCTCAAGCGGTGCATTTGCTCAGTCTCCTCCGCTTTTCAAGGTGCCGAGGAGAGCGTTGACGTACACACGCACAGTGCTTGTCTCTCAAGACTGTCACACAACCACGCATTCTCAGATGCCCCGACAGCAGCCAGAGCTCTTCACCCATTCCTTCCGCAAAGGAGTTTATAGCGTTCTTCCCTGCGGCCCCTCTCATCTTCCTGCTGCAGTTGCCAGAGTCGTAGACCCCTAGGGCATCAGAACAGAGCTAATCATTCCCTGTGGTGCAGTTACACGTAGCGTGAGTGCATGAGGGTGTGGGTGCTCTTCGATATCCGTCATATTTCCTCTTGACAGAGAAGGACTCTAGTCTTATCAGGAACTAAGCCAAACTCACATCAGATACGGTTATGCGTGTGACGGGATCTGCTTCAGATGGGATGCGTGATGTCAACAAACGGATGCAGAACTTAGGTGCTAAAGAAGGAAAAACATAAATACGATCAGCCATGCCAGGCATCGTGCAAAGGCCTCAGCAGCGTATATCTTGTTAAAAATGCGGAATCATGGGGCGCCTGGGTGGCTCAGTCAGTTAAGCGTCCGACTTCGGCTCAGGTCGTGATCTTGCAGTCCGTGAGTTCGAGCCCCGTGTCGGCCTCTGTGCTGACAGCTAAGAGCCTGTTTCCGATTCTGTGTCTCCCTCTCTCTCCGACCCTCCCCCGTTCATGCTCTGTCTCTCTCTGTCTCAAAAATAAGTAAACGTTAAAAAAATTTTAAAAAATGCACAGAGCTGACAAAAAGTTAACTGTAGGGCCGTGGTTATTGACGGAAATGGGCAGTATCAGAAGGCCCAGAGGAACCAGGAGTAATCCTTGCAGTGTGCTCAATACTGACAGGGAAACATTCAGATCCTAGTGCCACTGGACGGCAGGGAGCAGAAAAGAGGAATTGCTTAGAATTGGAATTGCACTGTCATTCCAGAACGTCCAATATCTGTGACCATGCCCAACTCAGTGAAAATTTATACCTGGGATGCGGTTTCCATTAGGTCATTGAATGCAGATGATTTCCAAGTGTACGTCTTGAATGTTTTTCTCCTTTCTGAATTAGAAATATCTTCTATTTTCTCTTTCAGACATCAAGCCATGGCAACTGGGGATCCTGGGGGCCCTGGGGCCAGTGTTCTCGCTCGTGTGGGGGAGGAGTGCAGTTTGCCTATCGCCATTGCAATAACCCCGCACCCAGAAACAGTGGTCGCTACTGCACGGGGAAGAGGGCCATCTACCGTTCCTGCAGCGTCACGCCCTGCCCACCCAACGGTACGCTGCTCCCAAGTGTCAGCAACCCACCGTGTGTGACTCGTAATATGTATTCTAGCAGTAATAAATAAAGGAGGCTTTTATTTATCTATTTATAAAATAGATTTTATTTATCTATTTATAAAATAGAGTATTAATCTTGTACTTCACGGTTCCACCAGTGTGCGAATTAATAACAGATGCATGAGTGATTTTTAAACGGTTATTAAAAGCAACTCGGTATTCAGAGAGTAGGAAGAAAATAATGGTTGTTTTCAACTCCATGTACAGATAAGACCCTTCCACCCTTATGTGTCAAGAGGCTCGCAAAGAAAGAAGTTTGCGCCTTCTCCTGAAAATTATTTAAAAGCACAAGATTATGTCTCAGGTTCAGAGTAGGTAAAGTAATCGCATGACCTGTTTGTTTTTTAGGGAAATCTTTCCGTCACGAACAGTGTGAGGCCAAAAATGGATACCAGTCTGATGCGAAAGGAGTCAAGACATTTGTGGAATGGGTCCCCAAATACGCAGGTGTCCTGCTGGGGGATGTGTGCAAACTGACCTGCAGAGCTAAGGGGACTGGTTACTACGTGGTGTTTTCTCCAAAGGTAACTGCCCACCGCCTGTCCAGAAGCAGTGGAGCCTTGCTGGAGATCATTTGGTAGAATAAAACCTAGAGCTACCAAATGTAAACAGTCATTATTCCTGGGGTGGCTAGATTTTGGAGGGTTTTCTTTTCATCTCTAGAAGGTCTATGTTCTCAAACCTTACACAAAGAACAAGAAATTATTCTGTACAAACAAAACAAGTCAATATTTCAAAAGCTACTTTTGAAAAGTGTAGCTCTCTGTCAGGGAAGGTGTGGTTTGACTTTAGCTTCAAAATAAGCATGAACACAACTAGAATTTCCGAGGTATGTTTGTATGGGGAACTGAAAGCAAGAAAGCTTTCTATTTTTCCATTGTTTAATCAAGAATTCCTTTGGCGGGGCACCTTGGGTGGCTCAGTCGGTTAAGCGTCCGACTTCGGCTCAGGTCATGGTCTCGCGGCTTGTGAGTTCGAGCCCCGTGTCGGGCTCTGTGCTGACAGCTCAGAGCCTGGAGGCCGCTTCAGATTCTATGTCTCCCTCTCTGTCTGCCCCTCTCCCGTTCATACTCTGTATCTCTCAAAATTAAGTAAACATTTAAAAAAAAAATTCCTTTGGTGATTCATGAAGGTCGGTTTCAAGATCATCATCTCTGACCCAGACTGTTAAATGTCTTACACCCATAATATGAATTCATATCCCTATAATTAGATGCGTTATGATATATGTGCATGAAATGATCCCTCATTTATCACAGGAAAGCATTTGCTAAGTTACTAACAGTTTTATTTCTCACAGTGAATGGTATGCAGCAATTTAAAATACTGTTTATCTAATTTGTAAACAGGTGCTGCATTTAAAACTACCTCTGAAATTGGCCTTCAGATATGTGTGACATACTACTGAAAACAGAAGTTAACATCCACCTTAAGTCATTTTGAAAATACTTTCTCTTTTCATTGTAAAATAATACATTTTCGGGGTGCCTGAGTGGCTCAGTCGGTTGAGCGTCCGACTTCGGCTCAGGTCATGATCTCACGGTTTGTGGGCTCGAGCCCCGCGTCGGGCTCTGTGCTGACAGCTCGGAGCCTGGAGCCTGCTTCAAATTCTGTCTCCCTCTCTCTCTGCTCTTCCCCTGCTCATGGTCTGTCTCTCTCTCTCCTTCAAAAAATAAATAAAAAAGAATTTAAAAATTAAGAAAAAAATAATAATACAATTTCATTTAAAAACTGTGACAAATAAGATCACCTGGAAATGCCACCATCTGGAGACCTGTGGGTCTGCTGAAGTATACCCCACTTCACTTTGCATACATATACACACTCACATACTCACACACATATATGAAAATAGTAGTAGATACCCAAATGCAAAATACAAGTTTATTTATACATGTGACTATATATGCTATTTATATACGCTCACATGCACAAACCACAGAGTGCATATTCATACTATTTTATAGCTAGTTTTTAAAATATATACTATTTTTGGGTGTGATTCCTTCACTCCAAATGTATTCAGTATCTTCTAGTAAGTACTTTGCTCTGACTTCCCCAGACTCCTTTTCTGCACTAATATGTTTGTGTCTATTTCAATATCTGACTGTTCAACACACGATAGGGCATGCTTTTCAACCACAAGGAGGTTTGGATGTCAAGTGTAGACTTTCAAATGCATCACTAGAGTAACAATTATGCCACCAAGAAGGATCTCTGCCATCTTTTTTTTAAACTTTGTAAAATGTTTATTTATTACTGAGAAACAGAGAGAGACAGAGCATGAGTATAGGAGGGGCAGACCAGAATCGGAAGCAGGCTCCAGGCTCTGAGCTGTCAGCACAGAGCCCAGGGCGGGGCTTGAACCCACAAACCGCCAGATCATGACCTGAGCTGCAGTCAGAGGCCCAACCGACCGAGCCACCCAGGCGCCCCAGATCTCTGCCATCTTGAGCTTGCTCATTTTCCGCACGAGGGACACGTCCCACATGCGAAGTGAAACGATCGTTTCTAGCAATGTAAAAAGGCGAGACGATACCATGGGAACATTCTCGGGATACAGAAAGGGAGAGGACGACCTTGGGTCTCCTGGCACATTTGGAATTAGGCTCAAGAAAGAAAGTGCCTAACTGAGATGTATCTCAGGTCTTCCTTCTGCCAATATGTCGAGGATGTTTCGGTTAGATACTCCTGGGAACTATGCTTTTTTGGTTGTTTGTTCATTTCTCGATGTACTGTCCCGATCAAACTCAAAACTCAACGAGTTAGGACTTGCTCTCTTACCGTGCAAACCAAACCACCTGGGCACAAGTATCTCCCGCCGCTAACGTGAGCCTCGTTACTCAGGTGACGGATGGGACAGAATGCAGGCCGTATAGTAACTCTGTGTGCGTCCGGGGGAAGTGTGTCCGGACTGGGTGTGACGGCATTATCGGCTCCAGGCTGCAGTATGACAAGTGCGCAGTGTGCGGGGGAGACAACTCCAGTTGCACCAAGGTGGTCGGGACCTTCAATAAAAAAAGGTGAGGAGGTAGAACCCTTGCCCTTACGTGCATGGAACAAAGCTTTAGCCTTGAGAAACTGAAAGGGTGACTCATGCTACGTCATGAGCCATCCGTGGAGGGGCCCAGCGTGGCTCCAGTAACATAGTTCTCAAGTCCACTTGAGAACCAGGGAGGGAGATGAGAAAGCTCTGGTTGCAGAGCCGGTGCCTCTGGTGGCAAATAAACTGCAATGGCTCTGATCAGGGTCAAGGTCTTGCAGAGTGGGAACACCCAGAAGGAAAAGTCGGTGGGGTCCCCGCTAGCCATCTCGCTATTTCTAAAGCATCTCTTATTTCGGAAGCATAATTTAGGGAAGGGTGGCCCGTTTGCATCATAACGATTTCACTTTACAAAGGATTTTTCATTAGGCTGTATTTTTCTTGAGAAGACCTGTAAGTTAACTGGGGTGATGGAGACAGCAATCCCATTTTATAGTGACCTCTGCAGGTTTAAATCTTCTGTATAAAGAAATATATGCAGTAACGTCTGCTTCCTGTCATGGTCCTTGATTATGCTTTTGTTTTAAGTATGTAAATGTATAAAGTATCCAGTTTTGGGGGGGGCGTCTCAGTGGCTCAGTCCGTTCAACGCCCAGCTCTTGGTTCTGGCTCAGGTCCTGATCTCATGGTTGGTGGGTTCGAGTCCCGCATCGGGCTGCATGCTGATGGTGCAGAGCCTGCTCGGGATTCTCTCTCTCCCCCCCCCCCCCCCCAGCACCTTCCCTGCTCACTCTCTCTCTATCAAAATAAATAAATAAACTTAAAAAAAAATGATAAAAATAAAGTACCCAATTTTTGGCATGAAATATTATGTTATCAGCTAGAGGACGGAGCAGGCTAAAAAGTCTGCTGGAATGCAGGATTGTCTTTCCCCTTTCTCAAACCACTCTTTCGCTGAGTAGTGTTGGCCCAGTACGCATGCATTCTTGATGTGTGTGCTGTATTATCTTTACCGGCAGGTAATATGCAAACCCGATTAACAATAAGGATTTATTAAAATAGTCACATGCCATGTTATTATGAACCACTGGAAATTATCTTTGATATAATAAAAAAATTGCATGTCTGCAGAATCTATTCTGAGTTAAAAGATGCATTACTAATCTTGTTTGCTAGCGATTCATCGGACTGTATTGAGCCATCTCTGTAAAATACCCTGCATGTCAATTACATACTGCATTTGTATATATTGCCAAGGTGCAAGACCCCTTAGAAATGATGAAGTATACCTTTTTGTTTTACAAATGAGGAAATTGGGACTCTGAAAGTGTAGGGTTTATCCAATTTTGTACGGTTGTTAAATGCTAAAGCAAAGGCTATACCTTAGGTCATGGGATGAGAAGGCTATCTTGTTTAAAAAAAAAAGGAAGGGGAAGGGAAGAAGTTCAAGAATCAAATAAGAAATAAAATACCTTATGTACTATATGCTATGCATTTTTCCTACATAAGCTTAGAAGCCACTTTTTAAAGTACTAAATTTAGCATTTTGTCTCTGTATTGACAACCGATATCTGCATGTTCATTGTCACATGAGAAGATGAAGAAATTCACAGTAGCGATGAGTGGTGGGTGACACAACAGCTTGTCAGTTGATTTAACCAAGAGTATATTGTGTGATATGACTGTTGAACTATTCCAGATCAATTACCTTGGTCAAATGTGACATATGAGAAAGGACATTGATCTTGGAGCTGAAATCTTGACAGTCAAGCTCTGACTCAGTGACGAACATCATGTGATCTTTGAAGAGTCGCTTTTATATTTTTTTTACTATCAGAATTCTTTTTTTTTTAATGTTTACTTATTTTGGGGAAAGAGAGAGACAGAGACAGAGCATGAGTGGGGAAGGGGCATAGAGAGAGGGAGACACAGAATCTGAAGCAGGGGCCAAGCTCTGAGCTGTCAGCACAGAGCCCGACACGGGGCTCGAACTCACGATCTGTGAGATCATGACCTGAGCCGAAGTCGGATGCTTAACCGCCTGAGCCACCCAGGAACCCCTACAATCAGAATTCGTGAGAGTAGAATGGAATTAATAGTAATTATCTTGCAAGTTAATATTGCTGTGTGCATCAGAGGAGATGATGCATATTAAAATATTTCAGCAAGCTCACACCTCTTGACAAATACGACCCTAATCTTAATTCACTCCTCCCTCAATGTTCCTCACCTCAGTAAATGGCAGCTCCGTCCTCCTCTTGCTCAGTATCAGGAGAGTAAGAGAATCATATTTTATTGAGGCGCTAAGAAATCAAGGCACTAGGCCTCCTACCTCCCGCTGCCTTGGGAAGGTCAGTCTCAAGACCTCCTGCAATGGCTGATAATCCCAACTGATTCTCACGAATATGAGGAACGCTAAGGAATAAGGATTTAAAACAAAAAAACAAACAAAACAAAACAAAAAAGCTCTCCTACCTGATTCCCTTACCCTTCATTCTTTATTTTCTTGACATCCTGTTCGGCATCACTTAAACTCTGTATATAATCAGAACGTATTTTCCTGTAACGGTTATAAAGTATGACTGGCAGAGGTAAGGGTGTCGCACATGGGGATGTTGTGAAAGGAGCATAAAGAGTAAGGGGCCATGGCTTTGGAGCCCAGCACTGCCACCGGCTCTGGAGTGCACCTGTTCAAATACTGTAATATACCTCCACTTTATATGCTTCCTATGTAAGACGAGAGATCCTCCCCAACACCCCTCCAGGTTATGTTTCAGGCCACGGTAGGTTTGCCTATGATCTCTTGATCCTAGATATTTCAAAAAAAGTAAGGCCCGTAACAAATTCTAAGGCAAAATGTATTACAAAAATAAAAATAATGAGTCCAGTTGGATGGGCAAGCAGTATCATCAGCCTTGCATCTTCTTTCTGCCAACACAATAGAAAGTGGCAGTCGCTGTCCATCAGATTCCCCACACACAAAAGGATTTCCCTGGGGAGGAGCCCCTCTCTGGATTCAGAGGAAATGCCTGGGCAGGGCAAATACCCTAGGGATTTTCAGGGTACAAATTAGTTGCCCCATAACCCCTCAACCTGAGTAAGAATTTAGCAGCAGATCATTAAATTTCACACACACCACACTACACGGGCAATTTGTTTCTATTCAAATAACTAAGAAAGTAAAACATATGGGGACCTTATTATCAAATTACTTTTGGAGGCAGAGATTTTCACAAAGATGACTCCTTACACATAGAGTCTCTTGGTGCTCAATTAGCATATCTGTCCTGGCCTTTTTCAAAAGCTGTGGATATTAGAGATATTGATGCCTTTGCCCATATTCTGGAGCATATGATGGGTCATTCGAGACCTACCTTATTTGTCACCCATCACATAGCCTCACTTTATCTGTCGTAAGTTTCATGGACACAGCATTTGAGGAAATTTGCTATGGCATCAAAGATTCACTTTTTTTTTGTTTTGATGATACTAGTCAGCGATGGTTACCCACTTACAGAATTTTACATTCCATTGGTGTTCTGCTCAAATAATCCAGAGTTCTAGTAGAAATAGAAATACAACTTCTACTGTGTCTCTAGTTCATCAGTTAAATCCGTGGTTCCCCAACTATTCTGCACATTTGGAACGACTCCCAAAATCCTGCTGTCTCTTCCCATCCTGACAGATGGGATTTAATTGGTGTGGGGTCTGGGGATTTAAATTTTTAAAAGACCTCTGCTTGATTTTAGTCTGCAGACAAATCTGAGACTCGTTAATTTAAATATTTCTATGAGATTGAGGGTGGATTTTTGTTAGTATTTACACATATCCCATTTTGTGACAAAAGAACATAAAGGAGCTTTGTAAAGATGATAGGCTTTGGTAAGAGTGTGCAATGTGTTTGAAAATCTAAATAAAGTTGGTGTACGTTTTAAAACGAAGGCAGGTTGTTAACATCATCCTAATTTTGAACATCACAATAAAAATGTATATACTCTCATAGTCTACTCACAATTTTATTTTGTTGTAAGGAAACTAATTTTTGAAGCCAATTTTAAACTAATCTCTTCACTACATTAAAACGTGTGAAGATAAGGTAAGACTTTTAGAGAACTCGTATTTGTTTGTCCGTTTACTAAGTGTTTACTTATTTTTCCTTCTTTCTCTCCCTCTCTCTCCTCTGTGGACATTCCTGCTTCCAGTAAGGGTTACACTGATGTGGTGAGGATCCCCGAAGGGGCAACCCACATAAAAGTCCGACAGTTCAAAGCCAAAGACCAGACTCGATTCACTGCCTACTTAGCCCTGAAGAAGAAAAATGGTGAGTACCTTATCAATGGGAAGTACATGATCTCCACCTCGGAAACCATCATCGACATCAATGGAACAGTCATGAACTACAGTGGTTGGAGCCACAGGGATGACTTCTTGCATGGGATGGGCTACTCAGCCACGAAGGAAATTCTAATAGTGCAGATTCTTGCAACAGATCCAACTAAAGCATTAGATGTCCGCTACAGTTTTTTCGTTCCCAAGAAGTCCACCCAAAAAGTAAACTCTGTCACTAGCCACGGCAGCAATAAAGTGGGCTCACACACTCCACAGTTGCAGTGGGTGACAGGCCCATGGCTCGCCTGTTCCAGGACCTGTGATACGGGCTGGCACACCCGGACGGTCCAGTGCCAGGATGCAAACCGGAAGTTAGCGAAGGGATGCCTTCTCTCCCAGAGGCCTTCTGCGTTTAAGCAATGTTTGCTAAAGAAATGTTAGCCTGTGGTCATGAGCTTACGCAGAGCTAACTGGATGATTCATCACTGATCGGTCGTGGCAAATGGTGGTGATCAATCATGGTAAACAAGAGGTCTACCTGAAGCACAGAAAGTCACGCTTCAATGTCATTGTCAACAGGAGTCTAATTATGGGCAGAATCTGCTCTCTGTGACCAAATGGAGATGTGCACTGCTTCGTGCGACAGTAGTGACCTTGGAATACAGAAAAACTTGGGAGTTATTGAACATCCCCTGGGCTACAAGAATGAAAAAACACTGGTGAATGTAGAATCAGGGGACATTTGAAGATGGCAGAACAGTCTCCCCTTTGTCACCTACCTCTTATAGAATGTCTTCAAAGGCATCATAATCATTTTCATCCATAATACACAGTAGCTTATTTTTACTGTTTGTAAATCATTCTCCCTTGGTATGTCACTTTATATCACTTGGTTCTATTAAAAAAAAAAATATATATATATATATATATTTCTATAAAAAATGTTTGACCAAAGTAGGTCTGCAGCTATTTCAACTCCTTCCAGTTTTCAGAAAGAGCTGTGGATGATTTACTGGAAATTAAGAACCTGCTGCTGTTTTCACAAGATTTCACATACTTTCAGACTACAGGAGATCAGATTTTAGTCAAAAACCATTTTGACAGGAAGCATCTTCTGCGAAATTCTAAAAAGGAAAAGGATCTCCGCGTAGCTGGTCATTTAAATAGATCCACCGATCCATTTACTTAAACGTCAGCTGCCTGTATTTTTTCAGGCAGCCAGCCAAATGAATGCATAATTAGGATGTAGATGTAGTGTTTGCGTGTGTGTATGTTAGGCGTATTCAAGAGTCTAAACACTAGTTTCCTCATGTTAGAATTTAAAAGGCAGAAAAACACACAAATATAAATTTTCGATTTATATCTTCACACTGCTTGCCCTTTCAGAGGCTTCCAGCTAATATCCTACCTTGTGTAATATTCGTACAAAACACACGGCAGAGAGTTTTCTAATCGCATCCGACACGTTCAACACTGGTATACCTCTTACCAGCCAGCCTTGAAAATGCATTTGTTTTCGCTTGTATGTTTTGTTCAAGGGTTCTGTTAAGACCCGCAATGTTTTGTACTTGTTGATTTAGTTTGATAGGAGTATTAAAGATCACTTTGGAGTTAGCCACATCTAGAAGTGATTATCATATATGTGGCTCTTGCAAAAGGAAAATAAAAATAGTGGTTAATATTAATAAGACTGTTTCCACACCATACAGGCAGTGATTCTTTGCATTGTCTTTTTAAATCCAAGTATACTGAGACTGTCCGTAAGATTTTTCCCAGTTGGAAAGCACTTGGTTGTACCAGTAAGTGTTTGATGAAACGGGACGATTTTTGAGAAGTTTGTGGCTTCTGTTTCCATAGCCTGTCTAGGTAGGTTGTACGTTTGGGTGTTAGATATGGAATTTTTTTTACAATTGACTGCCTAAAAATCTCTTTTTAAACGGTCAACTGCACCCCTCTACCCCATAGCTCAGAAAATCCAAGGTGTTCAAATTCATCGGGATTTCTTTTTCTTTATGAAAGATTACAAAGTCCGTTGTTTCATATGAAACTTTATAATAATCATACCAAATGTGCCTATTATTAGAGATTTGCATATAAAGATATTAGGGGACAATTGTTTGAGTTCCCTTAAAGCTCACCAGAGTTTATTTTTATTAGAAAATATTTTTAATATAAAATAATTATGTAATTGATCTTGCTAGATCACATTGATTTCAGTGGGTGAGGAGAATGGAGGTCTCACTGTTTTAAGTATTTTCTTAAGAAATTATTTGGTGAAACAAATAACGTTTTACAAAACTGTTAATCATCCTTTGGCTTTTCATCGACTGACTTTGCTTTAGACATGGTCATTTACTCTTAATAAATTATTCATTAGAGAAATGAGTCCTATATAGAGCTGGTCACCTACATTTGATGGAGGTCACCAGATATCAGGGACAGGAAACAATGCTATTCAAATCACTCAGAAAAGAATTTTAAATCATACCGACTATTTGACTATTCCAAAAGAATTAATAGCCAGGCCAACCTGACTTTTTCCCAGTTTTCAAAATAATTTTAATCAAGTAACTCAACTGGGACAAAATTTGTTTTTATCTTTTGTTGTTATATTCATAGCAGCATGAAAAAAAAAATAATTGAAGGGCAGCCATGTTTGTCTCCTACTCTGCTTCTCTATACTGTATTCATAGATTTTTTTAGTATGATTTATCATTTATTTTCCCCCCAAACAGTGAAGTTTTATACTTCTCATTGAAATAATCCTAGAGAGCTTAAAAGGAATAAACCACTATTCCGTGCTTTTAAGGAGTTTTTTTTAGTTTTTTCATACGAGTATCAATAGTTTGACTGAGGAATGTATGTCTATCTAAACTCCTGAGAAAAGCGATACAGACTGGAAACTGAAATTCAGAGAAATGGAGTGTTCAATAGATAAAAGGAATGATAAAGGGAAAATCCCCTATAATGAAATCTAATTCAGTCCAGTCTAATGTTGGACTATGCATTTCCCCTTTCCATAGTTGCATCGTGAATGAAGGGTCCAGGATTCACGATGCTGAGGCTCCTTCCTCGAGGAAAAAAGTTTGTCTGAAAATGCTCAGGATAGTAAGAATCTAATCCCACAAAACTAAACACTCCGGATTCAGTGTCACTAAATAAAGGGAGCCCAGAAGAAAATGACATCTCTTTCTTCTGGAACAGAAAAGGCCAAATTAAGCCCTGCCTTGTTGTTTAAAGGTTTCAGGGCATTGTTTTAATTTGTTCAGTAAATTCAACGTCCTTTGCCTTCCTGTGGAAACAGTTTTATCCCATGAAACTAAGAATGAAGGGATTAATCACAAACAAAAATAAAGTTGCAGCACTGAAAAAAATGTAATTTATTGTTTTTGCGACTGGTATGTGAATTTGTGTGATATAAGTATTTATTCTTATTTAACAAAAATATGTGCAAATTCTATATTTAAAAAGTTTTGCTGTTGTCCTACTTTTAATTTATGCTTCATGTTTGTGTATAAAGTACACTTTGTGAGTTTACATAATATACAGCACTGGTTGCTTTTGTATTTTTTTACAGAAGGCTTTCTGCGTGAAACAGGCGTATATGTATATATTCCTCACGTATCCTTATTCTGATACTGTAGTCTTCCTCTCTAAGGAAGTTTTAAACTTTTTCTTGACTAGTGGTATTCGTTACTTGTAGTTACATTAATAAGTCTGTTGGGTTTCATTAATACTAGTTTTTCCAAGTCACAGATAAGAAAAACACTTACTCAAGCAACTGAAGCCTAAGTTCTCAACTTGGTGTATAGATAGCCTGGAAGCTTCCCACAGAAGCTAAGACACAGTTCAGAATCCCTGATACCAGTGATAAACACGGACAGGGAGCTGTTGATACGTGAAATTTGTGTGCACACAATGTCCCAAGAGCTATCAGTGATGATAAAACCAAATACTGTCCTTTGCTGCTTTAAAAACACTCCTTAAAAATTAATACCATTTTTTCGCTGGCCTTGGCGGGATCCTATAGTTAGAGTAAACGAATTGCATTTAAGTGATTTAAATACTAGTAATCATGAACGTTGCTACAAATATGGGGTCTCCGTTGATAGAATGTCACTTTGTACTACTAATGGATCTCACTGAGTGAAAATAGGACTTGGGACAAGCAAGGACATCTTTTATCACATCAGCTTGCCTCTGACTGATTTCAGTCTGGTCACAGTAATAAGGCAAAGCACCCTTGGATATACAACTGACCAGATCTGTCTCTGGCTCTGATGTTTCCCCCACTGACTCATTCCTTAATAACAAGGTCATTGTAATGGTTTAGGTGAGCACAGCAGCCAGATTCAATGAAGTCCAGGACTTGTGTATGACTTAGAGGTCACTCTTTGTGAAACAAGATTGGATTTAGTAATGGCCAAATTTTGCTAATAGTTTATGGCTGAGGATTGGTGAATATTACCGATCTATTTATGATTCAGTGGAGGTGATAAAAATACCTTATATTTTTTTTTAACATTTCAAAGTTAATAAATGAATAACCATGAGTATAGAAATGGTCATCCAGAGCTATCATAGAGCCAGTCTATCATTTAAACACACAGGAAAGGAACTTGTATGTTTTCTCTATCATTTTTCTCATTTGCCAACACCTATAGTTTTAGATTGTCAGACAGACCATTTTAGGTAATTAGTAGTACACTGAAAAAAAACCCAGAAAACTCCTTAATAGCCTCCTTGCTAGCATGAACTAGAGAAATGACGTCTGAAGTTACAGGATCATGAAACACATCAGTCTATAATGCATAATTATATTCTAATCAGTTAGCGCATGGGAACATTGAAACAAGAACCCGTTACATTAGTGAGATAAAGAAACTGGAAATACACATGATGTTCAGATCAGAAAAGTATTCATCTGCCAAATGTCTTTCTGGTGTAATGATACCATAGTTCTCAATGCAGATTTTATGGGGAAAATAATGAAGGTATAGTTGCTAGAAGTTGTTGGTTTTAAAAGAGAGGAAGACTGAAATGTACATATTAGCCAACCCAGTTAATTGCACCTTCCAAATATAGTAGCACTTTAGTGATAAATTGGCTACCTGTGGTTCTTATCCTGGAGCTCCACCAACTGGTCCATGTGGACTGTCATAGGTCAAATGAAAAACCAAATGGCCCATCATCTTATAAGGCACGGCCACATCAGAGTGATCCAAAGTCTAACACTGTGAGGAAAACTGTGATTTGTAAATAAAACAGCATATATTTTTTTTCAGTTTCTTTTTGGCACATCCAATGTAATTTTTATCAAGGTGCTAATATTGATCAGTGACCAACTATCAAATATGTTACTTCGGACTCACTATTTTATTCTACATGATTTTTCAATTTGCAAAAAAAAAAGAACTCTTAAGGTTTTGGTCTAGGCGGGGCACAACTTGATACTCAATGTTTGGGAAATGCATCAAATGGTCAGCCTGATCAGCAGGGTTCAGTGACATAAGCTATAGGTACATCCAGGATGTTTAAGGTGACATCGAAACTTGAAGAGTGTCAGGCTAGAGGAACAGACTTTTAGAGGAGTCGTGTTTCAGCACTTACTAAACCATCCATGTTCCTTTCAAACTAACTTTTTGTTTCTGATACACAAGCTTTTGTGTGTATTTAGCCTGACTTTTTTTTTTTAGCTTTGCAATATTTTATGTCCATGGTAAACCCTTGACAACTCTTTCTTGGTCTTTTCTTTAACAACCCACAGCATATTAGAAACACCTCAGACTGAGAGTATGATTAGAATAGGAGATCATATTGTGTGTGACTTTGTAAGACTAGACTTTCGTTTAAGAAAAATACATTGTCTCCGGATGGTGTCTTTGCGTTACATGCTCAGCCATGACATCAATGTAGGAGTTGACAAATACTGCTTCCATTTAGTATGTTTATTAGAGGAAATCCTGCACATGCTTTGTAAATAGACTGCAGATAACTAAACAGATTGCAGAAATATATTTAGTTTGACGTGAGCTGTGGCACAAATTTTTGATTTCTATATAAGAGCCTTGTGAGTAAAGACAGGTAATAAACCTAAGTGGGTATAACGGAGATTTTTATATCTTGAAACATGATTTCAAGCCAGAGTAAAATATCGAAGATTTTCATGTCGTTGTATAGAAGCAGTAGAATGTGACCTGCTTATTATCTTCAATTTGTCAGAAGTGATGGTATGTTTCAGTAAATGTAATGCAGTTGAAAAACCAAAACTCTTGGAAAACTAAGACGGGTCTTGTTTAAAATGTCTCTTCCACTTTGGCAAATTTTGAACCTGAATCAGCTATTGAAAGCATTACCGCGTCTTGTAGCCTGCATTCCACGACAGTTCTGTTATTCAGGTAAACCACTTGAACTGACTCGTTTGGGACCTATACTGTAATATTTTTCATTGAGGAACAATATCCTATTTTGTAAAGCATTTCCCTATGTGTGACTTCAAACTGTAAAATTAAACATTGGCTTTGTGGTTTCAGTGGGCATAATAAATGTTAATTGTAAACTAGGTTAAAGTATGTACTGCATATAATATGTTTTAGAGTTGGAAAATAGTGTCCATTTATTTTTAATTTTCTCATAAGAGTAGGACCAAGCCAGCTCTTAAGGAAGTCCTTAAGGAAGTCCTAGGCTCTCTGCAGTTTCTACCATTCTTCCATTTGGCTTAGACAGTACTTCTACCTTAGTTATGGGACTTTGGAATTCTTCAAGTTCTTCTTACCTGAGTATCACTCACTAAAGTCTGTCTAGTATTGAAATTCTGATGTTAAGTTAGTAACAGCAAGTAACGTAGTCACCTTCATTTTTCCTTCTTTAAAGATAAACTTATTCTAGGTAGACCAGGAAAGAGTCAACAATGCACACATGGATATTCAAAAAGAATTGACATTCATTCACTAGCAAAAGCCTTTCCGTTTACGAAAAAACTTTATGGCACTAAGGTTCTTAAGGACGCTGATTCCTTCTAAGCCTGAAATCATTGCTATTTAGTGTGCATCAGGTTGAATTTCTCCCATATACCAAATAATGTTTCAGAATTGTTGTGCTTTAAATGTGCCGCTTAGCAGGATATATAGATTTTGAATAAGTAACTACAAACACCTAAACTCTTAAAAGATGGTATAGAAACTTAACCATAATAATATTGCTAAGATTGGTTGAACATCTCTTTTGGGTCAGGACCTGTGAGAAACATCTCACAAACTTTCCTGCATGTGTTTCTCTCCATGACCATTATAAGTTTGTTCTTAAGATCCACATATTAAAGGGGTGCCTGGGAGGCTGAGTCGGTTACGCGCCAGTCTCTTGACTTTGGCTCAGGTCATGATCTCATGGTTCGTGAGTTCAAGCCCTTCATCGGGCTCCGGGCTGACTGTGTGGAGGCTGCTTGAGATTCTGTCTTCCCCTCCCCTGCTTATGTTCTTTTCCTCTCTCTAAATAAATACATAAACTTAAAAAAAATCCCAATATTACAGATGACGATCCCATTATAATAACTGTTAGTGGTCATCTTGTTGTTACCAAGTAGGCACTGTTATAAGCGCTTTAGATATTTACTATCACTTTCACCCTCTTTAAGCGCTGGGAGTCTTCTATCCCTGTGGAATGGGAGTCTGAGGGGGGAACTATGGAGTGAATGGCAGACTGTGTGAGATTGGAGAAGTACAGGGAAGTGTTTAGATGCCCTATGTGTGGTGGGCCCCCTGAGTAAATCCAAGAGTAGTCCTGAAATTCCAATAAAAACGGCAAGGAAACTATGGAGAATCAGACAAGCAGCAAGAAAAGAGGCAAGTGCTCCAAGTGTACAAAGGACTGTTGTTTAAAGAGAGAGGAAAGAGAATTTGATTTAGAAAACTAATAAATTGCTGGGAAGAATTAAAAAAAAAATGCAGTATTTAACCTTACAGTCTCCTTCACAGCTAATAATGAGCTGGTTCAGACAAGGTCACAGACCTAAAAATGGTCCTGAGGGGTGCTTTTGGATCAGGAGTGGAGTTAACAAAAATGATTAGAAACGGCACTATAGACCCTGGAAAAGTCCAAATCATCAATAATTCCTGGGTTCTGTGGAAATCTTTCTGGATAGCTCATTGTTTTGTCTGCTCAGTTAAACTCGTATCTTCCCACAGAATGAATGACTACGTGTCCCAACGCAGACACAAGCGAAGGGTGCACCTTTATTTTTCTCAGTTTCCCTCCGTGTCCATCTCCCAAGGTGAAGAGAAGCAAATCTCAGAATGATCAACCACCTGGGTCATTCCTAGAAATAGAGAAAGATACAGAGCAGCCCCAGGGCCACATCTAACATGAATTCATGAATTCGGCTGTAATACTCGGTTTCTCTTTTCACCTCCAGATGCCCACAGCACCTTGTCTCCCTATTTCAGCCTTCGTCAGGGTTGGCCTCGAATTGCAGGTACAGACTTTTGTTGCGGTGGTTATTGATTATTGAAAACATCAAAATCTTGGGGAGCAGGAAAGCGTATTTCTTAATCACTTGTAGGTGGGCTCATTTCAAAAACTCAGCCATGCTCTGAGCCTAGACATTGATAAGATTGTGGGGTAATATATTGGTGTTGCTTTAAGCTGCTAAATGTGTGACAATTTTTATGGTACCTACAGAGAATGAGAACACAGGTGAAAATAAGGAAGGATCCCGATCTACAAGGGATTATGAGAAAGGCTATTAGGTTAGACGCGTAAGTGGAATGAATACGGTTAAGACCCAGTTATTGGGGCTAGAATACAAGGGGGGAACACAGGACAAACACAGAATCTGAGTTATTAGAACTCGCACAAAGTTGTGGAATGAGACTCCCATTTAAGCTAACTGACATAGAGTCGCTTGGGCTGCTAGAGGATAGGTCCATATATACACTCAGACTCAAGGACAGAATTAGGTAAAATCTTGGTGCGAAGTCAGAATCACAGTGATAAGAACAAGCACAAGCAGGTTTCAAAGAGATAGGAGCGGATGGATGGGAAAATCTGCCCGCAGCAATGTTTTCCAAAGTGCGGCTAAGAAATCCCTTGTTGCCATAAATAAATGTAGAGGTTTTCACCAAATAAGTGAAAATTTTAATAAGAATGTTCTGATTATATATTGCTATTCACAGGCCATCCCCAAACTTAGTGGCTTAAGACGGGTGTTTATTGAACTTCATGATTCTGTGAGTCAGGGTTCAGTTGAACAATAGGTCTACTCCACAGGTCAACTGGGGTCATTTGGTGAGATGCATCAGGCTGGGCTGGAGTGGAGGGGCCAAGATAGGTTCACTCACACACCTAGTGTCTTGACAGGTGCATTCAGAAGGTCAGGGTCAGCCCTGCCCTTCCCTTTTTATGCAGTCTTAGGCCTTCCCCTGTGGTATCTTCACCAAGTTGAGTTTTCTTACAAGGTGGTTCTGGGTTCCAAGAGTGGGTGTTACCAGAGTACCATATGGAATCCACTAGCCTTCTTATGGCTAAGACTTGGAAGTTCCAGAATATACCATTTTAACGCAACTAATTACAAATTTCAACATGTGGGGTGCCTGGGTGACTCCGTTGGTTAGGCATCTGGCTCTTGACTTCAGCTCAGGTCATGATCTCCCGGTTCGTGAGTCGAGCCCTACGTAGGGCTCTGCAGTGGTAGTTCAGAGCCTGCTTGGGATCCTCTCTCTTCCTTTCTGTCTGCCCCTCCCCTGCTCACATGCTCTGTCTGTCTCTCAAAATATATAAACAAACACATTTTTTTTTTTTACTATGTGTGAATTGGCAACACTCAAAGACCTTTTCTCGATTCTTCTAAAAGAGATTGTACAATATGCCATTTTTGGGAGTTTGGTTAATCAACCTTTAAGGTTAATTTTTTTGGCTAACCTGTCATTGCTACACACATAAAAATGGAGGTTTTTGTTTCAGAAACAACACTGTTCAGAATCAGAGAGGCATAAGAGTGAACAAGCAAGTGGAAATCATTGCCCTTTATATTTATTTTTGTATAAAATAAGCAAGCTACAGACAAGGAGTCGCATAGTCTTATAATTAACTTGGTGTACCGGCCCTGACTCTGGGGAGTCTCCCGGGTTGGGTGGGGAAGATGAATTGATTTTTCTTGTTTTTTGTTCTGTTTTCCCCAATATGCATGCCTTTCCCTAAAATAACATTTCAATGTGTCTAAAACGTTGTTCTATGGGACCACAAGTGCCTGACTTAAGAAGGCCCCAAATTTAATGTTGTAAAGACAGGTTTTGGTATCAGTGGTACATGTGGACTTACATAAATAATAAACCTTTATTTTCCAAAGCATATTAAGCCGGCTATATGCAATAGCGTAATAAATTGTTCAATCACCTTCAAGTCATTTCGCGAGCCAGTAAAGCCCCTCTATTTTAAGAGGATAAGGACTCAGAAAATGAGCTATTTAGGAGTTATAAATAGCACATTAATTCAACTATCTGTAATGCAATGATCAAGTTCCCATTCCTTTAAAGGGACAGACGTCACTCCTAATCCTACCAGTTCTTCTGTCATTGGTCCTACAGGGGACCAGTCAGATTATGGATGAATCGGTATATAAATCCATCAGCACGGATTTTAAAAGGTATGTACTGTTGAAAATGAGTCAGAAGCTTTTTTTTTCTTTTTCTTTTATATATTTTTGAAAATTTTTTAATGTTTATTTATTTTTGAGAGGGAGCGAGAGCAAGAGGAGGGGAGGGACCGAGAGAGAGACACACACACAGAAACCAAAGCCAGCTTCAGGCTCTGAGCTGTCCGCGCAGAGTCCAGTGTGGGGCTCAAACCGACAAACTGTGAGATCGACCTGAGCTGAAGTCGAGTGCTTAATGAATGAGCCACCCATACAACTCTAGGTCGGGAGCTTTAAGAAAGGACTCTTGGAGGGGCGCCAGGGTGGCTCAGCCGGTTAAGCATCCGACTTCGGCTCAGGTCATGACCTCGTGATTCATGAGTTCGAGCCCCACATGGGGCTCTGTGCTGACAGCTCAGAGCCTAAAGCCTGCTTCAGATTCTGTGTCCTCTCTCTCTCTCCCTCTCTCTGTCTGCCCCTCCCCCAGTCGAACTCTGTCTTTCAAAAAATGAATAAACGTTAAAAAAAATTTAAAAAAAGAAAAGAAAGGAC
This sequence comes from Herpailurus yagouaroundi, assembly GCF_014898765.1. Lineage (NCBI taxonomy): Eukaryota > Metazoa > Chordata > Mammalia > Carnivora > Felidae > Herpailurus > Herpailurus yagouaroundi. Next base: position 18,019,824 of record NW_024412403.1, read on the forward strand.
TCTTAGATGTTGTATCTTCCTCCTCGTGAAAGAACAAAACCATTTTAATATTGGTAGAGTGTCTCCAGAGCCCATGATTTTGTTCCTATAATCCAATAAAGATAGATTCCTAAAACTTTTTTTTTTTTTTTTTTTTTTTTGATCATAGGAAGAAACAGAAATCTCCAACACAGGTCCTTTCTGACTGTCCAGTTTTCCTGAAAATAATCCTCCTCTTAAAGTACTTTTCCCTTGATCTTCTGTTTATCCTTTTTTTTTTTTTTTTTTTGGAAAAATCTATATTGTATAAGGAGTTCAACTTCTTAAATAAATGCACATGTACGCAAAATATTATGTACAATTTCTAGAGAACTCGAGGACTTCGGAAGCTGAACATAAATTCTAATGTAACAGAAAGAAAAAATATATATATTGTAAATGACAAGTTTCTAATAAATAACTTGCAAGTGAAAATTTTGCTCCTAAGGTTACAGCATATTTAGTATACACTGATAATTTTTAAAAAACGTATTTACTGATCCCTTATGTAATGTAGTCTGTGATAAGGCATGATAGCAAATAATACACAGTTCCAGGATTCAAGGATCTCAAGCCAGAAAGAGGTCTCTACAGGTGAAAAAGAAATCATATTGTAGGGGCACCTGAGTGGCTCAGTCCGTGGAGCCTCCGACTCTTGATTTTGGCTCAAGCCATGACCTTGAGGTTTGTGATTGAGCTCCACATCAGGCTCCACACTGGCGACGGCACAGGGCACGCTTGGGATTCTCTCTCTCCCTCTCTGCCTCTCCCCTGTTCTCTCTCTCTCAAAATAAATAAATAAACAAAAGAAAAAAATCATCTTGCAGTCAAATCATTTCTACAAAACGGTTGAAAACAGTGTCATTCATGTAAGATAGTCACCAAGGAAGGAGCTAGACTCTTGAAGTGTGCTGCTAGACTTCCAGATTCTCTTCCTCTTCTGCACGTTGTAGACACTGCTAATGCTAACATCCATTCACCTTCCTTCCTGCGCCCATGTGAACAATGGGGGGCAGATGGTCAGCTGGAGAGTGGGTCCTTGAGCAGTTCACCCAATGCCAGCAGTCAATCACCTTTGAAATTCTTTTTTTTTTTCAACGTTTATTTATTTTTGGGACAGAGAGAGACAGAGCATGAACGGGGGAGGGGCAGAGAGAGAAGGAGACACAGAATCGGAAACAGGCTCCAGGCTCCGAGCCATCAGCCCAGAGCCTGACGTGGGGCTCGAACTTCCGGAACGCGAGATCGTGACCTGGCTGAAGTCGGACGCTCAACCGACTGCGCCACCCAGGCGCCCCCACCTCTGAAATTCTTGTCAGTGGGAACTTTTTTTAAAGGTTTTGAGTCCTTACTAGATTTTCTCTTTCCAAAGCATTTCTAATGGACTCGTTTTGGTCCTGGGAATTGTAATTCAGGAATTGTGTCAGCAGACGGCACCTCCACTGGGGGAAAGGAAAGGGAAAGATAGAGGAACTTCAAACTACATTCTATTTCATATGATGAAAAAGGTTGGGAAGGAACTGGAGAACAACGTAGTACGTTTTCAAATAGTTGACAGGTTATCACGGGAAAGAAAAATTATGATTATTTTATAGAAGTGGGGGGGGTAGATTTAAAACTGGTGAGTTTGTCAAAATAAGGACCAATGTAGAAAATAGCTTCTGCCATTCTCACATTCCAGCTTTTCTTTCAAACACAGTTGCCTCAAAAGTAGCATAACTATAAAGGTTTCTTACTTCTCCCTCCAGTGAAAAATTTCTCAAAGTGTCAAGGTATGGGGCTTCTGGGTGGCTCAGTCGGTTGAGCGTCTGACTTCGGCTGAAGTCATGATCTCATCATTCACAAGTTCGAGCCCCACATCGAGCTCTGTGCTGACAGCTCAGAGCCTGGAGGCCACTTCAAATTCTGTGCTCCCTCTCTCTCTCTGCCCCTCCCTGACTCCTGCTCTGTCTCTCTCTTTCTCAAAAATAAACATTTAAATTTTTTTAAAGTGTCAAGGTATGCAGTGTGTGTGTGTGCGTGTGTGTGTGTATGCATGTGTATATATATATATATTACTTTTAAGTATATTTAATAAATATTTATCTTATTCATCCTGTAGACTGATGTTCCCTTCATGTATTCATTCATTATGCAATGCTGTCAATCATGAAAGCTTAGTTTTACTTTTTCCCTAGTACAGTGGTTCTCATTCAGGGGAAATTTTATCCCCATAGGGTATTTGTCAATGTCTCGAGGTATTTTTGATTGTCATGATGCGGGGGGGGGGGGGGATGTTACTGGCTTCGAGAAAGTAGAATCAAAGGATGCTGCAAAGCACAGGATAGCCCCCTTACAACAAAGAATTATCCCCTTCAAAATGTCAGTAGCGGTGAGATTGAAAAACACCACGTTAGCGGATCCCTCCCGTCTCACTCTACCTGTGTGATACACATTCTCAGGGGACTGCTTCTTAAGTGGATGTGAGTCAACATGCCTGTGACTCTTTTCTTCTCGCTGCTGTGGAAGTTAGAGAGGCAGGGGCTGGGGAGTCAGGGCTTCATTCTTGCGACCTTGGCACTTGGTATGTATTCCCTCACATGTGAAGCAAATAATCTCAGGTAGGTTCGGAGCCCTGGGCATTGTTGGGACAATCGACAGATTATTCAGGTGAGCATGACATAGACTGATGATAGGCAATTACTATAAATCACTGTTAGTCTAACTTCCAGCCACGTACAACTGATTGCAAGAAATGCACGGGGATCAGCCTTGGCCCATCCATTCTAGAAAATTAGTATTGTGCCCAAAGCCAGGTTTGCACATTTTTTGAATGAGCCAAGCGGAATACTTTCCATATAGCCAAATGAAATGAATTGAGAAGAATGGAAGTTTTGTTCCTTCAAGGGTATTTTTACACGATGTTGTAGTTTAGGTGAAAATGTTATTTATTTTTAAATAGTAAGCGCTATAAATGATCCTGTTTCAGTTTCTGGGGGAGTTTTAGAAGTATGACAACTTTAGGAAATACAAAAACACCATAATACAACAGACAATCCCAATTCAAGTTTTCGATGGGAGTCACTAACGATAGATATTAAGGTTTTCTTTAAGAATTTGTTTTAAGGTTAAGAGCTGTATAAAGGCTTGTATATGAAGATTTTTTGCCAAAATATACATTCTCAAGCTGATTTTTTAGAATACCTCTAATGCTGTTATAATTGACTAAGGTGGGGCGGGGGGTGGATGGGGTTTTCTTTTCCCTTCTTTCTCCTCCAGAGTTTCCTAATTTAGAAAGGAAATCACCAGTAGTACAAATGCTGGAAATTTGGTCAAAACCAAAAAGAAAGCACAATACACAATATCTTGAAGATTAGGAAGATGTGAGGTGGACTGAGGGCACGTGGTAGAGAGTAGGTCACGGGCGTCGTGGTTAAGAGCAGGTAAGATCGTGGGATCAGGGGAGGACACACTACGGAAGTGCGCTTACATTTTCATGAGGCTATTACTCATTTTCAGATATACACCACGTAGTTGCCACTGGATTTCATCACGCCAAACCAGAAGGATTCCTGAGGTTCTCGTTTATTTCTGCTGTCTAAAGCCATTACCTTCCACCTCCTAAAAGACTCAACACCGCAGCTTTTAAGTCGAGGCCAAAGACGCTACATCTCTAGAAGCGAGTGTACAATTTGAAAAAAACAAAACAAAACGAAAAAATGCTGGCGCTCTTGATGTGCTTTGTTTTTTCTCTCGCAGAAATGGTGCTCCGTCATAAGGGTCGATCTTGGCTCAATTCAAAATCTGACACAGAGTGACTGGTATGTTCGCAAGAGTCGTCAGAATTGAGGACCATCTCTAAGAACACGTTACCTCGGTTCTGAGTCGCTGTGCACGGGATCTAGACGGCGAGTGATTAATTCCTTCTGTCAGTTCAAAGCTAAATGCTGGAAGCAGCCTGTTCTCCTAGATGTTTAACTAAATCTTCTTGGCTAGGCTTACTCGGCCAAAGTCACAAGCTGCCAAAGCACTGTTGCATTTAGAAAGACAGTGGCTTCTCATTTGCGGGGATTCCGCGCTTTGAAGAGTATTTACAGGCTCATTCTTCATCCTGGAGGGCCTGACTCTGGAATCCAGCAGATGATGGATGATGGGTCCTCAGAGCATTTAAATCCCAGCCAAGTTTTCCAGCCACACGTCCGTTTTCATATCTGATCACACTACTTTGTGTATCATTGTGTGTATTGGAATAGGAAGTTAAAAAAAGATAGACTAGGGGCACCTGGATGGCTCAGTCAGTGAGGCCTCCAACTCTTGATTTCAGCTCCGATCATGATCTCACGGGTCATGAGATCGAGCCTTGGGCCGGGCTGTGCACTGGTGGCATGGAGCCTACTTCAGATTCTGTCTTTCCTTCTCTCTCTAGCCCTCCTCTCTTCACACGCTTATTCTTTATAAATAAATAATAAATAAATAAATAAATAAATAAACTTAAAAATAGAAGAGGCATTTTATTAAGCGTGCTGAGTGTGCTGAAATCTTACTAACTTTGATAATCCAGAACAAAGTAATAATAATCCAGAAATCTTACTGACTTTGATAACCAGAGCAAAGTAATAAAGCTAGAATTCTGGTGTTTGCCCCACCTTCTGTAACATTAGATACAACTTAGGAGCTCTACCTGGACGTAGGCTAGAGGATCTCTTCTGTTACCCTTGACCTTGGCGTCCATGCCTTATGCCAGATCTCTGGTCCTGAGCCATGTCTTTCGCCTTGTCCCGACTGAAGCTTAGGCGTTGTTCATTCAACAAACCTGGATCTGAGGGTTCAGACGTTGGCACGTTTTCAACCTCTTGGCCCTGTTTTCCTTGTTTGTAAAATGGGGAGTTTGGCATGCCTGTATAACGAAGAGCACAGAGGAATAGCTCCTTAAACTTTGGTTGTTCTTTAATCCTCCTTTCCAAGTGTACCCACGTTCTCTTCGTGGAGTTCTACTTAAAGTTGTCAGTGTCTACCGATTGTCAATTGTTCAAACAGAACTCCCCGTTATGGCACTCTGGGGCATACACAAGCCTAATTTTCTCACTTTGTCTCCCCTTTGCCTTTGTCCTGCACCACAGGGTCACTCTCACTCATCTAAAATGAGTTGGCCCTCGACCCATGTACTTGTATCGAAGGACCCCATCCCTTCTGTATGGCAGGACTCTATCCCGCCATTTTGCTACCGAAAGTGTGCTCTTTTTCTAAGGACCGACTTCACTGTCACTTCTTCCAAGAAGCTAGGAGAACCTCACTCCAAATGCATTCTTCCAAATTCAGAGACTGAAATTCACCCCTCACTTTTTAAAATCAAAAGTCAAATAAACCAAGCACACACCATGAACTTATTGCAATTCATGGCAGAGTCAACCAGTGTACTAGAAAACAGACACGCCTGAAAAAAAGAAACACCTTTCGTTTCATTTTAGCTTAACCTTTTGTCACTCTCAAAGAAGAGCCTGTGTTTGCATTAATTCTCCACGTAGATCGAGTTCTGAGATCCTTGAGGGGTCTGGTATGCATCCTGTTTGCAAACTGAGATTTCTTTAGGAATGAAGAATAAAAAGTGCTTACGCAGGCCTGAAACAGAAACCTTGCTTTGGGGCACTGTTATGGCTCCAATCTTTATAATCGGCATCTCTGAAATATTCCATTTTTCCAAAGTGCAAAGTCGGGTTTCATAGTTCCCTCATAACTTGTTTTCCTAGTGCACTCCAATCAGTTTGATGCCAGTGAATTTCTGTTGTGTTTATTACATTTTGTCTTCTCTCCACCCAGGCCTCCCACCCTCAAGTCCCACACTGTGACCAAGCCTTTGAGTAACCAAAAGCTTATTAGCAAATTTTCCAGCAAATAGAATTTTTTGGAATTTTTTCTGCCTTTGGTTGATGGGCTTACACTGAAATAAACCAGTCATGTTTGTGCTAAACTTCTACTGGAATTTCACTTCGAGTCACATTTAATGAATGAATGAGAGGCTGAAATATACCAACAAAATCAAGCCTTGAGTAAAAATAAAGAGAGGCAGAGAGACACTGAGTAAAACAGAAAGAATGTGAAAAGGAAAAGTTGGGAGAGAGAATGAATGTTCAATCTGGACTCTGTAACAAAAACGTAAAAAATGCAATGTTCCCTACATTTAATAAGAACATGCGAATGTTCAAGAGAACTAATTTGATTTTATTTTCATGTAGATCTATTTCATAACTTAATTATTTTAATTAAAACCTTAATTTTATTTTCACGTAGATCTATTTCATAACTATGCTATCAAAATATTGATAAATTGATTGATAATATAAATGTTAAAATTCACAAAATAAACATGAGGTCACAATGAACTGACCTCTCTCCATGATCATGGAGAGAAGGGAGACACATGAAGTGAGCTGTGTGATCACTGCAACTTTCTTTCTGGAAGCACTTTCTAAGTCTCAAAGCAGGGAACAGGAGCCCAAGCAAAGTGTGGCAGTCCCACTGAGTGGATGAGGTAGGCATTAACATTTGGACCTGACAGCAGATGGATCTCCAAGGCAGAGTACTGATTATGAGGAAGCTCAGAGAAATAGCTCTAGAAAGCTGCATGGGACCCTTTGAGATCTTAGTAATGTGTGCACAGGGTAAAGTTAAACCTTGCGTATAGTAAAACACAATAAGGCTGGGCAAAAAAAAAAGCTACAAGGGAGAGGAGTGCCTTGATGGCTCAGTTGGTTAAGCATCCAACTCTTGAGTTTGGCTCAGGTCACAATCTCACGGTAGTGAGATCGAGCCCTGCATGGAGCCTGCTTAAGAGTCTCTCTCTCTCCCCCTCTCCCTCTGCCTACCTCTCTCTCTCTCTCTCTCTCTCTCTCTCTCTTCCTCGAAACAAAACAAAAGCCACAACAGAGTCATAAGCTGAAAAAGTCCCAAACTATTTTGTCTGACTACTCAAACTGGAGAAAACTCGTCGAGTGCCTGAGGCATTCAATAGACACCCCAGATAAAGTCTTTACTGTAGAGCTACTCCATGCCTCCTCAAACAAGCTGAAAGATAAGCTCAAAATAATCCACAAGTCTCTACATTTCCTGCCAAAATATACTTCAACGCTCTTGAAATGACGGCAGCAAAATCCATACACTTATCACCATAACATGTGCCATGTCTATAATCATACAAAAAATACTGAACATGAAAAGAAGCAGGAAAGTAGTTCATAGTCAGAAGAAAAGTTTGTTAATAGAAATAAACTGAGAAATGACAGATGATAGAATTAGCAGACAAGTATATTAACGCAGCATATTGGAGCTCCTGGGTGGCTCAGCTGGTTAAGCATCCGACTTCAGCCCTGGTCATGATCTCAGAGTTTGTGAGTTCAAGCCCCATGTCAGGTTGTGCTGACAGCTCGGAGCCTGGAGCCTGCTTCGGATTCTGTGTCTCCCTCTCTCTCTGCCCCTCTCCCGCTCATGTTTTTTCTCTCAAAATTAAATAGAAATCATTTTTAAAACATTTTATTTAAAAAAAAAAACGGCATAAAGATTCTCAAGGAATTAAATGAAAATAAGAACATAATGACAAAAAAAATTAAAGATTTTTAAAACATGATTAATGGAGTTGATAAACATAGTATCTGAGAGGACAATTCGCTGGATGCGCTTTAGAGCAGATTAGAGACTGGACAGTAAAAGATTAATGAATGGAAAGCCATAGCAGTGGGAAATGCAAACTAAATACTGAGGGAAAGAAGATTGAAAAACAAATAAACAGAAGCTGTTACCTGTGGAACAATTTAACTGCCAGAAAAAGAGGAAATTAAAAAGATTAAAAGAAAAAAAGAAAGAAAGAATGGCCAAAATTCCCCCATAAAGCTGCAGTAATCAAGACAGGGTGGTATTTCTGGGGGCGCCTGGGTGGCTCAGTCGGTTGGGCATCTGACTTCAGCTCGGGTCATGATCTCGCGGTTCATGAGTTCGAGCCCCGCATCGGGATCTGTGCTGACAGCTTAGAGCCTGGACCCTGCTTCAGATTCTGTCTCCCTGTCTCTCTGCCCCTCCCCCGCTTGTGCTCTGTCTCTCTCTGTCTCTCAAAAATGAATAAACGTTAAAAAAAATGTTTAAAAAAAAAGACGGGGTGGTATTTCCAAATGTACAAACATATCACTCAAAGGAATACAATAAAAGTCTTAGGTATAGTTCCACGCATATCTGGTCATTTGATTTTCAATGTATGTGCTAAGGAAATACAATGGGGAAAGGAGTTGTTTCAACAAAGAGTGGTAGAATAACCAGATAGCTATGTAGCAAAACAAAAAGAATGTCAACACTTACTTCATACCCTGGAGACAATTTTCTCAAAATGGATCATAAGCCTAAAATGTAAAATCGAAAGCTACAAACCTTCCAAAAGTAAACCTAGGGAGAAACCGTTAAGAACTTGCTGAAGACAAGGATATTTTAAGATAGAAACAAATTGTTGTATTCCAATACAATGGACTCGGCAACAGAAAGCAAATGAACTTACATGGTGACGCAACTGCATGGTTGAAGGTCAACAATATTCCCCTAAGCTTCAAAAGGTACCTACCCTAATGGTGGCTGATGCGTGACACATGGACACATGGCCTAGGCTGGTCCAAAAGTGTTTAGAGCTTGTGAGACACAGAAACAGTTGGTACAGAATCCTTTCTGATGCTGGCTGCACATCTATCATCCGGGGCACCAGTAGAGGTTCCTACAGTGGCTTCCAGAAATCAGATATGGAAGTGGGGGTTGGGCAAGCTGAGACATCAAGTTGTGTAGTGATGGAAAGGATCTATGGCATTAGCCTTGTTTGTGCAGCCATGGCCATCTCCCAGCCTTCTTTGCTCATGACAATTGCCTGAGCCTTGTTCTAAGTCTTTCTGGCAATTCTGTGAGTTGCTCAGCGTCCATTCAATACTCTTCACTTCTTGCAATGGTCTCTGTTACCAGTTGCTGAGAACTCTGGTTTACACAAATTGTGTCGAATACCATGCATATCCCGGTGATGTGACATTTTATATCTCTAGTTTTGAGTCCATCTGCAGACACATAAACACCCTGGAAATCTCCCTTGGATACAAACTAAACATCTATAAAACAGAAACAGAATTCTTGATCTCCTCCTCCCCCGTGAAGTGGTAATTGGCCAACCAATGTACAGTATTTTCTTTCTACAATACACAATTTAGCAGCAACCAGACATCTCCACCTTTCTTTTAATTACCGTAACTATCAAACTATATGCTGTTACACAACCCAGTGCATCCCTTTTCACTTGTATCCCATCCGAATTCACCAGAGGTAAAAGTACCAACAATTGGAAAGCTACGCAAGCCAGAGGTCATCACCCCTTCACTGATCACAAACAATAGGAACTCTGTTGCCATCTGGCCATTGTGAGACCCAATTCTTGACTCTCAGTTTGAGAGGCAGCTTCCCAGAACCACTTCAAGAACCTACAAATGCTGGCATCGGGTTGGAGTCCCCAGAAGCAAATACTGAGATGAGGATATTTGAGAGAACGATGTAAGTCAAATGTTTCTAGCATGTAAGTAAAGGAGTAAGGATGCAGGGCCAGAAATGGAAAGAGGGCAAAAAGAGTGGGATAGTAACAAAGCCCCACAGAGTGTAACTTCAGTTTAGGCACCCTGCAGCCCTGGTAGGTCTCACCCCACAGTTGTCCTCCTTGGGGGACAGAGTGTCTGTATTCCATTGTGCACCAGCCATTGGCTAAGAGCTGGTTCTAAGGAAAACAAACTTCTCAGGCACTTCCCCTCTCTGTGCTTGCAGGCAAGGCGGGTTCCAGCAGCCTGACACAAAACCCACAAGTGTTTGTTTTGTGCCTCTCCCACTAGACTGCGGGTCACGGGAGGTCAAAAGCCAGGTCATCCTGTACAGCGCTGCATCCAGTGCTTAGCATGGTGGAAAACAGCAACAATGCCTCTGCCTCCGGCCTGGCACTGTTCTGAGCCCCAAGAGCCGGGGTGTGAAATTGGCAGGACACTCCTTAGGAAGCAGCATTCTGAGGAAAACCATGGGAAGTGATTTCGACCGGGATTAACAAGTGCATCTGGGATGTGACAAGGAGCGAGAGCGGAGGTTTAAGGCCAAGTTCAGACATCTGGAGCAGCCAACATACTAGCAGGACTGAAGCAGACAGAATGGAGAGATCCTTCAGGCATTACCGCATCTAAAATGGAAGCCAAAAATATTTGTAACGCCAGGCTCATGGCTGTTGGCATCAGTGAGCCTGGAGGACTAAGGGAGCCAAGGAAGACCAGGTGAATTTGACTGTTTGATAATAACACTCAGAAAAGACAAGACGCTCTCCAAGGAACTGGGAAATCACGCGGAAGAATGAGCCGTTTCGTCCTGAACCAGTTAGTAAATCAATGAAAAAAAATCCAGATACGAAGGTATCATTTTATGGGAGGACATGAGGAGAGATTACGCACTGAAGTAATTCAGACATCTTTGAGCCCTACCAAGTTCAAGGCCAAACTGGCCGGTCCAATAGAAATATCATGCATGCCACAAAGGAATTTTTATTTTTTTCGTAGGTAGTCACATTAACAAGAAAGTATAAAGCCACGGGTAACATTATTATTAATAAAATACTTTACTTAACCCAATATATCCCCCAAAAGTTACCATCTTCACAAACAGGCAACATAAAACTATCAATTATATATTTTCTATTCAGTTTCTATTTAAAGAAGTTAAAATGAAATCAAATTGAAAATTCAGTTCTTTTTCTCACTAGCCACATTTCAAGTGTTCGATCACATGTGGCTAACGGCTGCTATATTGGACAAAGTAGTGCTAGCATTAAATATAATGATGATGTGAGACTTTTTGAAAAACACTGACTTTAACGACTATCTGTATCTAATGCTTACATCACTGAAATTCTTACTCATCTTTCAGAAGGGCAGATTTTTTTTTTTTAAATGCACTTATTGAAAGCTTTCTAACGGCAGATTATCAATGAGGCTACTGAGAAAGCCAAAGCAATCACCACTGACTGAAGAGCGTTCTAAGGTAAGCTGCTTTTGTTTAGAATTTGGGACTCTCTGACATGATCCATGACTTCAACTTGACCTTGCCGCTCTGTTTCTAGATGTGTTGCCGTATGTTAATGAAGTTCTCACCGTGGCATGAATAGATGATCAACTCATGGGAAGGATGTAGAGGGTTTTAAATAGTTCCGATATAAGTACCACTGAAAATTTGGTGTAAAGGTGGTGAACATTTTTGGCGTAAACTTCTCAGACTCCAAAGGAATCCTATTGGTATTATCCAACCCGAAATAAGACACAGCAATACAGGAAATGTAAATTCTGAAAATAAGGCCAAATATTAAAAGTTTCTTGTGATAACTTATTATGATTCCTTCTCCCACTCCAGGGGGCGGGAGTGGTGCAAGGGAGAGAGAATCATGCAAAGTCAACTGATTGCATACCGGAACACAGCTAGACTTGAACATTTCTTGTAGTTGGGAATTTATTCTTATATTATAGAATCAAGGACACCTCCTATCCATGAAAACTGATCTGGAAATATAATCATGAATGCAGTGCAATTTTGTGGGCATTTCTCGGGGAATACATTTTTTTTATTTTGGTAGATAGCTCAAAATGGCTTCAGGTCCAGCAACTTCCATTTCGAACCTCTCTTGAAATAATCCCCAACATGAACATATAGTCTCACAATTTTGTTGCCAACCGTAGTCTGCATTAATTAGTTCAAGGGATTTCTCCCAAGTATCACACATGTTTCTGCACTCTCAATAAATGATAACCTGAAAGGAAGGTAGACATCACTAAGGGAGTTATGGGAAAAATTCTTACCAAGAATTACCAGGTTTTCATCACCAATATGCCCCTCCATATTCTATATCAGAAGCTCTCTTGATTGCCATTTATGGGACAATATCTCAACATTCACTTCAATCGTACCCTCCCTCATAGACTGAAAAAGAACTTACAAGACAAATAAGGATCTATCTTGGATTCCGTTCAATCTCTACCTACCTTCTTGTCTCACCTGTACTATAAAAAAAAATAGACTGTGTTGGGGCACCAGGGTGCCTCAGTCGGTTAAGTCGACTTCAGCTCAGGTCATGATCTCACAGCTCGCGAGTTCAAGCCCCGCATCGGATTCTGTGCTGGCAGCTCAGAGCCTGGAGCCTGATTTGAATTCTGTGACTCCCTCTCTCTCTCTCTGCCCCTCCCCTGCTCATGTTCTCTCTCTCTCTCTCTCTCAAAAATAAATAAACAGTAAAAAAAATAAAATTATAAGGTAGACTGTGCTAGACAAAGGAGATAGTGGAAAGTAGTTTAAGCTTGCTTTAACCATATTCCACAAGAGATGGGTTGGGAAAGTATTAGAATATCAATCTACTTTTCCTCAAGACCATTAACCAATCGTCATCAGAGCTGTCTACTCTTTGCTAGTGATACATACATAAAATGCATTAAATACATATTTATATGTATTTATGTATACATATGTATTTATATGTATACATACGTGCATGTGGGTATACATCATATATCATCATACATATATGTGTGTACACAAAAACACACATGGCCACACTCGCTTAACTCTCTCCAGAACAATCAAATGAAAAAGCAACTGGGGAAGTGAAATTTCCAGGACTTTCTGCATCAACTAGTATGTAGAATTGTAGCTCTACAAAAGGCCACTTGTTTGTAATTTACAAATGGTAGCTGAGTCCATAGTTGAGAGCTTGCATTCAGATCCAAGCAGTCTGGATCACATCCGTGACCACAAGAGCAACATAAATATTCATTTTTGGAACGTAAGAGGTTCTCTAGTCCAACTCACAAATCAATGTTTAATGTGTTCAATATCATCCCTGACAGTGTATTAATAATTCTTCTAGCAGTAGGACAGGGAAACATTTCTGAAGCAGAAGGAATATGCCAGGGTTTCTCCCCCTCTCCCCGCCCTGGGGTGACAAGTTAAAAATAATTTAAATTTATTCCTTAGGCAGTTCTGCTCTCTGATTTCCAAATTTTGAAGATTTACCCCTTCCCATCTGCTGTTCCATAATCTTTTTTTTTTTTTTAATTTATTTGAAGAAAGGAGGGGCACCTGGGTGGCTCAGTCAGTTAAGCATCTGACTCTTGATTTCAGCTGAGGTCATGATCTCACAGTTGTAGGATCAAGCCCGGGTCAGGCTCTGCACTGACAGTGTGGAGCCTGCTTGAGAATCTCTCTTGCTCTCTCTCTCTGCCCCCTCCTTGCTTGCACTCTCTCTCTCTCTAAATATATAAGTAAATTTTTTTAAAAAAGGAAAAAAAATAAAAAGTAAAATTTGCATAACATTTGCAAAAAAATGAACTATCATTCATTATATATTTTCTAAGACATTTCTGTAACTTGGGGGGAAGAAAAGAAAACTGGAAAGTGCTGGAGTGAGTTATAACATTCACTGTGCATATTTATTCAGCCCGTCTATATACCATGTCTAATACAACAACAGGACCACATTTCTCTCAGAAAATGCTAAGTAGGCTTTCAAAAGTACTTTTCACACGTCACGAGTGATGTTCCGTCTCCTTTTTACCCTACAAAGGAATTCGGGCTTTCTCAAGGTGGAGCTCATCTTTGTTTGCAGAGAAAGAACAATTGTTGTTGTCTAAAAGAATTTGCCAGAAATGAAAGAAAACAGAAACATCACCAAAATTGTGGTTTCGAATACAGACCAACTTAAAATGCTTCCAAGGTTTTCGGAGTCAACCATACAAGCATGCAAGCAGTTCTATCAACAAAAGGAATGGGGTTAGGAATGTCACAGTGATCTCTAAGCAAAACTTTCAATAGGCCTAGGGTCCTGTTTCCCACTTTCCCATAAACATCCTTCGCGGTGATTCCATGGCAGCACCGGGATTGTCTGGCATACCAAACAAAGCCATAGTTGGCACAGGTACCTCCCTAGCTCTGGAATGAGATTAGAGACGGAAGAAATATCAACATCTACCAAGGCCAATGGAAGCAAATTTAAACTCTCTTCTGCCACCAAACAAACAACCCTAGCCACATCTTAAAAGCCGCCATCAGGATGCTGGTTCGGACCCCACAACCCTGAAGTGGCTTCCATATCTGCGTCCTGTAATTAGTGGCGGGTGTTCCCTCCAGACACTCAAGGGTTAGAGATTGGGTTTGAATGTTGTTCCGAAGTTTATCCAAATAAGGCTGGATTTTTCTTCTGTGGGTGTTCCTCCCTTCCTTGCCTTGCTTGTTTTCTTTCCCACCCCACCCCTACCTCTTCAGTTTTCTCCTCAATTATATTCTATATACTATTTCCTTCTTGACCAAGAATTTCCTATTGGGTCCCATAACTTAGTGCTTGCATTTGATTTTCCAAACGTTCGTTTTACTTTCTACAGACTAAAGACGAGATGAAACTTGTTGTCAAAGAGAGTGGCTAAACTGAAAAAGATCCATGTCCCTTTTAGCCGGAGGATGAATTGCTCATGCCCGTCCTCCCCGAGCTTCATTTTCATCTAAAAACAATTTTTTTTGAAACAAAAAACAATAAAGACTAGAATCAGCCCTGTCATTATATGGCCGGCTAGCATAAGAGACTCTTAAAAACTGAGAACAAACTGAGGGTGGATGGGGGGTGGGAGGGAGGGGAGGGTGGGTGATGGGTATTGAGGAGGGCATCTTTTGGGATGAGCACTGGGTGTTGTATAGAAACCAATTTGACAATAAATTTCATATATTAAAAAAAAGAGAACACCGTGATTTCTAAATGTTTGAGGAATTACCCCCGCCCCTCTTGTGGGACTGTAATCAGGGGCCCGAGCCTCTCCTACTTAAGCAATGGAGATGTTCTTTAAGGTGGGCAATAATTCAGAGCACTCTGGAATTCGAATCTTGAGCGAAGGGACAAAGGGACCGGAAGTTGCTGTGGTTCATCCGTTTCTACTGCGTCTTCCTGACTAGATCCTTCGTGTTATGGCACACTTCTGGGGGCTCCCTGCACTCGCTTTCTCCCTGCCTAGTTCCTGTCAGTCAGAATCCCTCTCCGTTGCATGTAACCAACGAATCCCAACTAATATTCAATTAGGACCTGTCACTTCTGCTTAGATGGATAACACATATGCCAGATTCATTGGATTATAACCACACTCTGTGTGATCAGTACTGTTCTTAGGGCTGGAAAAAAATTACAGGAGAAAAGGGAGACACTGACTTGCTCTCAGAGGGTTTACCGCATGGGTAAGATTATTCCGCAGGCAACATTACCGTTCCCAGGCACACAAAGACCTCACCAGGTCTGTGTTCATTATCCAAGCAATGACTTTTCTTGTCACCCACTTAGTTTCCCAAGCCTAAACCTGTAATTCATCCTCGACTTCTCCCTCCTCCTCACCCCACACATCCAATTAGTCACAACTCATTCGGTGAGAAAATATTTATTAGCAAACCGCGTTGACTGTGCTGATGTTACATCTCCTACCTCTTTCCGTTGGCAAAGCCTCGGCTTTAATTCACCACCTCATGATGCGTTTCTCAGGTTCACTTAACTGCAGCAACCTACCAACTGGCTCCTCTGCCTTTTTCCTTCTGATCCATTCTCTTCTATCAAGACGGCGTCTTCTTCCTAAAGTGCAAGTCTTGCCATGTTGCTCTCCTGAGGCTGGCGAACGTCTTGGGAAAAGCTTCACCTGTCTCAGTCTGGTATTTACAGCCCTTCAAGGCACTTGAAAACTCTCTGGAAGCAAAGAGAGTTGTGACTAAACAACTGAAAAGGAAAGGTTATCAGGACGTGGCTCTAGCTTGTCTCTCCGGCCCCACCTCTTACCACTCTACGCTACAAGCTGCTTACAGGTCCTCCAAGAACCATCATCTCATCTCCTGGCTTGGGCACCAGCTACTCCTCTACCTGGAATGCCCTTCCTGTTCCCTGTCCTCATGTCACCTAACTCCTACTCTCCCACCCTCTGGGCCAAGGGGAGCTCCCCCACCTTCATTACCACATGCCATCACCCTGTGCACTCCTCCTACACATTATCTTTCTCTATACTGTAATACACACACTAGCACTCTATATTATATTTTTTCTCTTCCTTTGTATGCCTTTCTTTCTAGAAGGCGCATTCTGTTCTGAGTTTGTAAACCTTCCGATTCATCTTCGTTTTCCCTGTGCTCCTCAGAACACCTAACACGTGAAAGCATTCAATAAATGTTTTATCGACTGGCTAAATACACATAAAATATTTTCAGAAATAATGCCTTTAGAACCTCTTTTATAAATCCAGAGAACAGAGAAGACCTAGAGAGAATACATGTTAAGGCATTCTATTTATAAACACAGGAAACATCCTAACACCTAGCTGTTGTAGTTTCAGGACTCTCTAAAAACGCCAACCCTGGATTATAACAACTGTATTACCGCAGCAAACAAATAAACTTTCTAGATTTATGTGAAGCTCCCATCGACTCAGGGCTCCGTAAACTCTCATGAAAAGATTTTTTAAAACTATGGATTTTCAGAAAATTTTACATTTTGTGGGTAACACCTTACATATTGATGCGTCAAGCAGACTTGGAAGTAAAAGTCAATCCAACAGAACTGGTTTTATGGAAGAAAAAGGATGAATTAAGCCAATCTGTCACAGCCAAAGAAGAAAGATGACACATTTTTTGACAATATTCTCTAGTTAAATGAATTAAGTCAAAAATAATGGAAAGCTGTACAAGAAACAAGAGTATAATTGGGCTATTATGGAAGGGAATAGGATGGAGTCAAATGGGATAAAATTACAAAATAACATAAACATGGTTTCAGAGGCATTTGTAATAATGACAAAAAAAATGGCAATATGCATATGGTAAAAAGTGGGTGTGCTGGTCACAAAAGATACTTGAGGTAGTCCTTTAAGAACTCATCATTCTGGGGCGTCTGGGTGGCTCAGTCAACTGAGCATCCCACTTCGGCTCAGGTCAAGGTTTCATAGTTCGTGAGTTCGAGCCCCGCGTCGGGCTCTGTGCTGACAGCCTAGAGCCTGGAGCCTCCTTTGGATTCTGTGTCTCCCTCTTTCTCTGCCCCTCCCCTGCTCATTCTCTCTCTCTCTCTCTCTCTCTCTCTCTCTCTCTCTCTGTCTAAAATAAATAATAAAATATTAAAAAATAAAAAAAAGAACTTGTCATCCTTCTTCTACTATGAACAGGTCTCAGTCATCAGCCCTTGGCCGACTCTTCTACAGGATGACTCTCTCTTCCTATCATTGCTGTCTTGGGCCATTGATTACAACTGAGCATTAATCCCAGATCTGTAGCTCCTGTTCTCACTTCTAATTCAGTTCTGCTAGACAACCATTCTTCATACACAACTGTCCAATGGGCTTGCCCTTGTTGCAAACAAAATGTATTCTGTCACCTTCTGCCTAATGTCAGTGCCTCTGTCCACCGTCTATTTCTGCAGATACTACCAATCCTCCAAAATCATACTTTTCTCAGCCCTTTTGTTATCCTTTACACCAGATCTGTTTCTCTGTTTCTCTTTCTTTCTCCCTGTCTCTGTCTCTGTCTGCCATCACTGAATGCTCCAGGAAATCAAAATCAGCGTAGTTGTAGTTGTAAAATATCCCTCACATGCCAAGTTTTTCTGACACCAGCTAATTTGATGGAATATCATCTTATCTACATACTGTCAGCATCACTGCCAATGTCACCTCCCTGAACCATTGCCTACTGCTTCTGTCTTGCCACGTCCACTCCTCATCTTCCTCAAAGACATTCTACGGATTCCCAGACTGCTTTCTCACTCTAGATTCATCATACCTATGCAAATTCATCTTGTGTAACGTTAGAATTTAAACTCTCTCTTTCAGCCAAGCCAGTTTTACTGTGTAACAAACATCTCCCTTCCTACCTTTGGTCAAAGTCCCCTGCTCCATATGCCTTTGAGGCTCTCTCAACTTATCCCAAATTCTACCTGTCTCCTAAAAGCTTGTTCTACTCTCACATTTATGCAATTTTTCACTATTCCACCATTGAATCACTTCTGATAATATAACAGTGCTTCCAGTGAAACACGCAGACTAACTTGGATTCTTTTTGCACACAAAAGCTCTGGATAACTATATTCGTCAAGATAGGCTAGTATATGCTGTGCTAACAAACAATCCCCGAATTTCAGTGACTTAACAAAAGTTCATTTCTCATTTATACTCTATGTCCCATGTGAGTCATCGGATAGCTCTACTGAGCAATCACTCAGGTTTCCCAGCAAATAGAGCCTCTAATATTTGTTACTGCGTTATCCTCAGTTGCCATGGCAGGCGAAGAAAGAAACTAGAGAATGATGCAGGGGATTTTTTCTTTCCCTCTGATCAGAAGTGACATAATTCATTTCAGCTCACATGGTCTCACCGAGCTGCGAGTGGGCCAAGAACTGCAGAGGAGCAACAGAATACTTAGTGAGCTTTGCTATTTCCATCACAAGAAATTGCATTAATAATTTCAGCTTAGTTGTGTAAAAAAAAAGTGTCTTGGGGCACCTGGGTGGCTCAGTCAGCTAAGTGTCCCACTCTTGATTTTGGCTCAGGTCGTGATCTCATGGTTTATGAGATCAAGCCCCGGGTCAGGCTCTGTGCTGACAGTGTGGAGCCTGCTTGGGATTCTCTCTCTCTCTCCCTGCCTCTCCTCTACACACTCTCTCTCTCTCTCTCAAAATAAATAAATAAATATTAAAAAATAAAGGAAGCTCTCAACTCAAGTATTGCGGTGTTTCACTTTGGAACATTACTGTCTGCAGGAAAAAAAAAAAATTGAAGACTATGACGACAAATCCCCCTATGTCTCCTGCTGTGGGAGACCAAATGGAAAGCAGCATGGATATAATCTTAGAATCTTAAACCCGAAAGCCCAGGCACATTAGCAGCTCCCTACTCAGCATGGACAAAGGACTACCATTTACTGATGTTGAGCTTAGCTGACCAATAAAGATGGTCTGGAACATATCTGATGTGATACAGCCAAATTCCCTTGAGCTTCCAGAAAAAATATTGAAAGATGGGAGCTAGTAACAGTTTCGTTTCATTGTTTCACTGCATTGAGGGTGCATGTGTTCTCCACAATTAGAGAGAATTCTATGAGAACAGAAATTGCTTAAGATAAACTCCCCCCTGTCCTCCGGCACCCTATTATCAAGAAATACTCAAGGCTGTTTCATGGTGGACGAGAAGCTCTTCATTAGAAAGACCATTTGAGGAGGGACAGGCAATCCTTCTTCACACATGGCCTCTCCTTCTGTGTGGAGAGTGTTCCATCGTTGACCCCCCAGCTCTTCCCATCCCCCCTCCCCCAACACTCAACCCCACACAGCTTATCTAACTGGGGAGTTTGGAAAGAGAACCCGGGCTAGTGAAACCAGCATCTTTTTCTCTCTTGAGACGCAGCTGCCCATATGTTCTATTTTACTTCTCTGTGGGCCAGCTCTATTTTTATAGGTAGTGCCCGGTCAAGCACTCCCGTGACAAGGTGAGTAATGCTACATATAACTCTCTGTAGCTCTGTACACAGAAGCCCACATCCTCCCAGATGCAGAACACATTCTCCAATTTCAGTTTTAACTGTAATAAGGGTGATATTTTTGTTCTCCATATGTTGGCTCATTTATTGTATTTCTTAATCGGTAAAGAATTTGAGTGGGAAGTAGGGTACAATTTATTACATCCCCCAAATAACCTCCAAAGGTAGCATATGTTTTACATTATTTATTTAAATACAGTTGTTGTCAATATTCATAATAGGCTTTTTGCCATTGTTAATATGCCGCCACTGCTTTAATATTCAATGACACTAATACATTTTTGCCAGTTATTAGAATGTGCAGCTGTCACTAATTTTTCATAGAAAATTTTAATTTTAATATGAAATAAATTTTTGCAAGTATAACTTGCAATATACCCGCATCATATTCTTAATCTACTTGTCCTGTAACTTGGTTATTTACCAAGAGGTTAAAAAAAATAAAGAAGCAACTAATAAAAATCAGCTTTAGCATAATATTTTTTAGTGACATTTTCCATAAACCATAGACATGCAGTAATGTATTAATTTTGATTCAAGTAAGGTTATTTGTTCATTCGAAGTTTATGGTAGAGCCATGACTTCAGAGAGAATCAAATTAACCTACAAATGCCAATGTTCTCTGATGACCAAAAAAAAAAAAAAAAAAAAAGCCACTGGTCTTAAAAGCTAAAAGAGATTGGGGCGCCTGGGTGGCTCAGTCGGTTGGGCGTCCGACTTCAGCTCAGGTCACGATCCTGTGGTCCGTGAGTTCAAGCCCCACGTCGGGCTCTGGGCTGATAGCTCCGAGCCTGGAGCCTGCTTCCAATTCTGTGTCTCCCTCTCTCTCTGCCCCTCCCCTGTTCATGCTCTGTCTCTCTCTGTCTCAAAAATAAATACAGGTTAAAAAAAATTAAAAAAAAAAAAGCTAAAAGAGATTAAACATACACAGCTACCTTTCAAATCAACTCCAAATGCTTCATGTAGGACTGAAAATAGAAGTCATTCTTCAGCGCCTCTAGTCTACAAGCTGCTAAGAAGACAACGTATGCATCAAAGCATAAAAGAAAACTGAGGTTTGTCAAATTACATTTATTTGAAGGTCACATAATGACTGTCTGCTTTTAAGCGTCCCCTTTTCGGTGGTCTTGTTATTATATCACATCAAAATTGGAAAACTAAGAAATCTGCGTGCGCGCGTGTGTGTTAATTAAGCTCTAGCATATTAAGTCTCTGCTTTTCATTTTTCCCATTAACTGCACAGCTTATTGATATCGGCACATACACGGTTTAGTGACTATCTGTACACTTGCATTTTGTCATAAAACGGAAGCTATAAAGTTTTCATAGAGCTTTTCAAATCATGGAATTCAACCCCAGTCCATCCCAGCAGTTATATCCCCAAAAACAAACCCCAGCACTCACATCTTTGTAAACTTTGGTCTAAAGTACATCTGCTCTTCCCCTGGTAGGAAACTTAAAATTCAGTGGACAACTATTGGACGCTGAGAGGGACCATGTATCACGGATCGACACAGCCAGAGAAAACTCCATGGCTTTTCTGATGCCTCATGATTTTTCAGGTAGTGGAGCTAAAATCAAACCAAAGTTTCATCCTTCTGGTTTTATGAATTACATTTATCCACTTCAGAGAAAATATTGGCTCTAACAAGCATCCCCTGTCCTGGTGGGGTGGATTGAACCCCAAGTAGGTGAGAAGTCTGCTCTCAAATTTCACACAAAATAACAGAATTGCCTGCTTGCCTCAGCTGTTTTGAAAACTCACAGTTCTGATTCGACCACTGACCAAGACGGCTTTGCTGTAAGTTGGAAATGGGAAACATCATTCACTGACCCAGCAGCACCTGCCACTGACTCCCAGAAGTCACTCGTTAAAGAGTGTACTTGGCATTTTACCCACCCATTCATCCAGACTCCCAAAGTCCTATTCCTGTAACTACTTAAATCATTGCAAAATAAGAAGCCTAAAAAATATAAACGTAGTTGACATAGAAAATATTTCACAGGGCGCCTGGGTGGCTCAGTCAGTTTAAGTGTCCAACTTCGACTCCGGTCATGATCTTGTGTTTCATGGGTCTGAGCCCCGGATCAGGCTCTGTGCTGCCAGCTCAGAGCCCGGAGCCTGCTTTGGATTCTGTGTCTCCCTCTCTCTCTGCCCCTCCCCACTCGTGCTCTGTCCCTCTCTCTCTCTGTGTCTCTCTCTCTCAAAAATAAAGAAACATTAAAAAATTTTTAAAAATAAAAATTAAAAACTGAAACAAAATCTTTCACAAATTTGTCGTATGATTTTCAGCCTGCAGGTCAGTAAAAACATCGTCTCTTTAAACACGATTTTAACCAGAACAAAACTGTTGCATGTGAGTTTCTATCGTTGAAATTATTATGGCTATAAAAACAAAATTAGCCTAAATCCCTTTGCTTCCAAGCAAATCGAACTTTCTGCCCAATTATGGTAATTAGATCATGTCAAGTACTTGATCACATTTACTTTTCTGCTCTTTGCTGTTGACCTCTGTTCTGTTTTGTTTTCATTCGGAATTGTTCTACCTTATGCTACGTTTACTCTTACAAATCGTCTTCAGCCTTGTTGGATGTGGCTCAAGTGCCAAACTGTAAGGAGTTAGTTCAGGAATTCAGCAAGGAGGCTGTGGTTACCAGACTTAATATCGTCTAGGAGCAGTACGGAAGAGGCAACAGCTCACCAGCCTTCCAAGACTTCACCTGTCTTAGTGGAGGTCACTGGTAACCCTTGCTGGCAGAGAGGTAAAGCAAAAGAAAGTAATAGCCAGTGCAAGCCAGGACAGGAGAGATAAGCATCAAATATGCTGGGGTGCGAGGCAGGAAGCCTTGCAATCAGTTTAAGGAGAGCTAAAGATTCTTAAGGAAAGACTTGGGAGGCCCCCTGTGTCCGAATGAAAATCTGGGTTACCAGGAGTTTATTTACCAATGAGAAGTCAGGGTATTTTATTGGAAGCACCACCACTTAGGTCATATGTTTAGTTCATGACGTTGAACTACAGAGGTAGAGGTAGAGGTGGCTTTTGAGAAAGGGACCAGTGCTTCCCTCCTGGACCTGTCCATTCTGAAAAACACTGCCTCCATGTGAGAAACGAGTAATTGGAGTAAAGGACGAGTACAAGCCAATCACTTGTATAAATGAACGCATTCCATACAAGAAAGACTATTGACCTGCATCGTCGTGTTCATGAGAAAACTTCGAGATTATTTTCCCGGTGTCACGTGGTGTGATGAAACACAAATTCGTTTCTAAGTCTTTGTCCTCCGGAAGCGTAGGTTGCCCACTTTGGGTTTGTACACTGACAAAAATGAAAGTCCATCAGTGATGTGCTACACATTTCACTCTGTAGAGTGAAGAAGAGCTTTGTTTAGGAATCAACATAAATGTCCACGAACATAGGAAAAACGACACTTTGTCAGATTCTTATTTGATTTAAATTCAGGATAGCATTTTAAAAATAAACAGGTTAGGGGTCCTGGGTGGCTCAGTCGGTTAAGCCTCCAACTCTTGAATTTGGCTTAGGTCATGATCTCATGGTTAGTGAGCCCCGCATCATCCAGGCTCTGCACTGACAGTGTAGAACTTGCTTGGGATTTTCTCTCTCCCCCTCTCTCTCGCCCTCTCTCTCTCTCTCTCTCCCTCTCTCTCTCCCTCTCTCTCTGTCCCTCTCCTACTCTTGCATGCACTCTCTCTCTCGGAATAAACTTTAAAAAGTGAAAAAAATAAAATAAAATAACCATTAAACCACGCAAATCTCATTGCTATTTTGTTATTACATCAAGAAACTATCCCTTCCATTAGTAGAGCAATAGAGCATCTGTGATAAAGTATTGTTTCTTTTTTCTATTTACATGTTCTACAAATCAGTTAATTTATTGCTCACTTAAATAGAATGCTCACATAGTGCTGACACATCCCCATAGACTTGTCTTCATGATATTTGAGAATTTCAATATATTGATTGTTCCTCTTTTACAAATTGGAAATGCAGGCTCAGAAATTATTTGCTTTTTACCAAGTTCATTCAAATGGGACTTGCTCGTTAAGATCCAGGAAACATACAAATTTAATGCCGCTTTTGTATTTTACATATTTATATGTTAAAACCCTAAGGAATGTCCACAGTTATATGTACTGCCCTTTGGCTCCCAATAGAAGATCTAATTGATACTCAGAGACCTTTATCCGAAATTTATACCTGGACTCATCTGAAACAAGTGTTTTCAATCAAAGGTGGACTTATATCTTCTATAGACAATCATATATTTTACATGGCCTACCATTAATCTATAAAATCTATAACATTAAGTAATTCACCAAGAAACTAAATTGCTAAGTTCTTACGTAATTTCTCCTTTTAAGTAAAAACAAAAACCAAACCAAAAAACTTCAGAACAAATTTGATCTACACATTTAGCGGAATAACATTTTTACGTAAAACTTACACACGTTATTTTTCAAATAAACATCTTATTTTTAGTAATTCCAAATTTATAGCAAAGTCACAAGGAAAAAATACAGGGAGGTCCTATACCTTGCATTCAGATTTTCCTAATGTCATTTCTTACATGACCAGTATTTAATTGTTAAAACTAATGAATTAACATTGAGAAATTGATTAATTGAACCACAAACTTCATTCGGATTTTAGGTTTTACCAATAATCCTTTTTCTGTTTTATGATCCAATCCTGGATACTACATTGCATTTTACTACATTATTTTTTTAAGCCATGTTTATATTTATTTTGGATAAAGAAAATAAATCTCAGTAATACAACAAATCTTATTTGAATTTTTAAAATCTTTAGTATATAAAACATGTAGTAAATACGTAGAAATCTAATTCACTTACTTGCCAGAAGTTTTTATAAAACTTAGAAAACATTTAAAACGTTTCTGATTTTACTACCGTTCGTACCTCTAGGGTAATGATTATTTTCATTTGCTTTCTGTTATTATTGATTAACATGAGTTTGTAGCATAAGCATAAAATTATATGAAAATATTGAAGTAATGAATTCACATATGCTCTGAAAAAGTGGAATTTATATTTCCACCTGTTTATTAATAGTATTATTTGCGCAGTGTACAGAAAGATGGGTTTCTGTGGCTACAAACTCTCTGGTTACAAAAAAAAAGGACTATTTACCTAGAGATTGTAGATGAAATATCTGAGAAAGTGGAGAAGGAGAGAGAGAGAGAAAGACAGACAGAGAGAGAAAGGGGGTGGGGGAAGGGAGAGAGAGAGAGAGAGAGCCTTCAGCCACACCAGTCTTGGGTATATCTGAGGAATTGTGAATAGAGAGATACTTCATTAAAGCCTTTTTGGAAATTGAATCTGAAACCAATACATATGGATTTGTCACTGAAATCATAGGGGATGATGCATGCAGGAATTAAGAGATCATCAATCCGTTGCACTCAGGAGTAGTCAGTTATGTCGAACAAAATTTTCAAGCCAAGAAGTAAGGAAAACTCAGAGAAGACCAGAGGAATCATCCAAATACGGTTAAATGATTAGAGGACATGATCTTTACGATGTGGAATTATTTACTCTAGAGAAAGAAATGTAAAATCAATCTTCAATTTTAAGCTTGGCTACTACCCAGAGGATGCAAGAACTACACGTACTGAACCCGTAACAGATGGAATTGATTGTAACATTGGAAAGATGTACGTGAGATCAAGGAAGAAAAACTAACTCTTTCTGATGGTGGAAGTTATTCAACTGTTGAAAGTGAAACAGTGTTTTTGTGTTTAGCCAATAAAACGAAATAGCAATTTTAGCAGAATTGCATGTTACCGCGTCCTTGATTTTCTTTGGATTATCTATCCCCCCATACACCCGCGTCCTTTAACAATATGTCCACGTCTGGGTATTTCTAAACCTCATATAAATGAAATGTTACTGTATATTCTGCAATATATCTTTGTTTCCTCAAAATTATATTTATGTAATTAGTCCATGTTAGGGTTGGGATATTTTTTGTTTGTGTTTTTGTTTTGTTTTGTTTGAGAGCTATCTTATTTCCTGGCACCATAAGGTACTCCAAACACATTTTATATTTCCCCTTCCCCTTCAAACACTTTACAGGGAGCCCTCGTTCCTTCTACTGTAGGATGATATGTAGAAACCAAGATCTGGGTTCCAAGTGTGCTTCTTTCTACCAGGTTGTCATTACTTTTAGACCTGCTCAGTACATAGATTTCAAAGGTATGTATACATATACTAACCCATGCATACATTATATTTATTTCTGTATTTATATATTTGTGCATATATATATAGAAAACATAAGTAAATATTTTGTAGAAAATGAGATGCAAGTATATGTATTGAAAATATTAAATATTAAATATTCAAATATATATATCACAAGTTCATACAGATATCTCCAACGCCCATCCAACACCACAGGGGTCCCTCTTCCCATTTCCCTTTTACCCTTTTGTAAGGTTTTCCTCAGACAACCAGAAGAAAACTTGGCTCTCATTGGCAACAATATACTTATTTATTTATCCAATCACAATGTAAATGATACTACATAAAGTACTTTCATCATTGAGAACCCATACCTGTAATGAGAAACAAATTTCCTCACCGCAATGCATTATTTGTGTAATGCTATTTTGTATTTAGTTTTAGACTATCCACATATTATTTGTGGTATGCAGTTCTACTGGTTTTTAAAAAACACAAAAAGTCATCAGTCGATGGATATTTGGGCTCTTTCCATAGTTTGGCTTTTGTGAATAGTGCTGTTACCAACATTGAGGTGCATGTGCCCTTTGGATTCAGCATTTTTGTATCCTTTGGGATAAATACCCAGTAGTGCCATTGCTGGGCCATAGAGTAGCTCTATCTTTAACTTTCTGAGAAACCTCCAACTGTTTTCCAGAGTGGCTGCAGCAGTTTGCGTTCCCACCAACAGTGTAAGGGTCTTCACCTTTCTCTGCCTCCTCGCCAACATCCGTTGTTCCCGGAGTTTTTAATTTGAGCCATTCTGACAGGTGTGAGATAGGATCTCATTGTGGTTTTGATTTGTGTTTCCCTGATGACGAGTGATGTTGAGCATGTTTTCATGTGTCTGTTAGCCATTTATGTGTCTTCTTTGTAGAACTGTCTGCTTATGCCTTCCTTCATTTCTTAACCCGATTATTTAATTTTTGAGTGTTGAGTTGGATAAACTCTTTTCAGGTTTTAGATACTAGCCCTTTATCTGATGCGTCATTTGCAAATATGGTCTCCCATTCTGTAGGTCGCCTTTAATTTTGTTGATGGTTTCCTTCTCTGTGCAGAAGCTTTTTATCTTGATGAGGTCCCAATATTCATTTTTGCTTTTGTTTCCCTTGCCTCCAGCGACATGTCTAGTAAGAAGTTGCTATGGTCGAGGTCAAAGAGGTTGTTGCCTATTTTCTCCTCTAAAATGTTGGTGATTTTCCATATCACGTTTAGTCTTTCACGCATTTTGAATTTATTTTTATATGCGACTTAAGAAACTGGCCCAGCTTCATTCCTCTGCATGTGTATCCAGTTTTCCCAAACCCATTTGTTAAAAAGACTGTCTTTTTTCCATTGGATATTCTTTGCTGCTTTGTCAAAGATGGGTTGACATATAGTTGTGGGTCCATCTCTAGGTCCTGTATTCTGTTCCACTGATGTGTCTATTTTCTCTTCCAGTACCATACAGTCTGGATGATTACAGCTTTGTAATACAGCTTAAAGTCTGGAATTCTGATGCTTCCCACCTTGCTTTGCTTTTTCAACATTAATTTGGCTATTGGGGGTCCTTTCTGGCTCCATACAAGTTGTAGAATTGGTTGTCCTAGTTCTGTGAAAAATGCTATTATTATTTTGATAGGAATTGCAATAAATAAGATGTGAATATATATATATATCACATATGTATAAATATACATATGTATGTTTTATATATATACACACACATATATATGTGTGTGTATATATACACGTGTATATATATATATATATACATATATATACACACACATATATATGTTTATAATATATACATATTATATATATATGTTATATATATATACATATATATATATATATATATAAAACAGAGGAATATCACTCAGTCATCAAAAAGAATGAGATCTTGCCACTTGCAATGATGTGGATGAAACTATAATGTATTATGCTCAGTGAAATAAATCAATCAGAGAAAGACAAATACCATATGACTTCACTTATAGGTGGAATTTAAGAAACAAAACAGATTAACATAGGGAAAGGTAAGGAAAAATACAATAAGATAAAAATAGAGAAGGAGGTAAACCACAAAAAACTCTTAACTATGGAGAACAAACAGAGGGTTGCTGGAATAAAAGTGGGGGGGGCATGGGCTAAATGGGTGATGGGCATTAAGGAGGACACTTGTGATGAGCACTGGGTGTTATAAGAAAGTGATGTATCACTAAATGCTACTCCTGAAACCAATACTACACTATTTGTTAACTAACTTGAACCTAAATAAAATCTTGGAAGAAAAGAAAAAAATTCAAAATGCCGCATATCCGCCATTATTGTGATATAAAGCAGTTTCATCTCCTCCCCAAAACCTCTCATGCTGACCTTTTGTTGTCAACATCCCTCCTTGCTTGTTGCCGTAGCAACTATGGATCTGTTTTCCAGTATGTCAATGGGATCAAACAATATGTAGTCTTTTGAAGTTGGTGTCTTCTCCTTAGCAAAATGCATTTAAGATTTATCTACATTGTATAAGCCGATAGTTCTTTCCCTTATATTGCAAAATAAATGTTTTAGTTTGTGATTGTAGTACAATCTCCTTATTCATTCAGTGGTTAAAAGACACCTGAGTTGTTTCTAGGTTTGGACAATTAGGAATAAGGTTGCTGTAAACAATCATGGAAAGGATTTTATGTTAATATAGGTTTTCATTTATCTTGTGAAAACAGTGAAGAATAAGATTGTTGGGTCACGTGGTAAGTATATGTTTAACTTTAAAAGAATAAAGAGTTCAGCAATATTCATTTAAATTATGAAAACTGTGCTAATGTAATTCAATGGGGGAAAGGCGATGATCTTATCAGTCTGATGCTGTGGGAATAAAGATGGCTACAAATTTGTAGA
The DNA here is from genome assembly GCF_014898765.1 of Herpailurus yagouaroundi. Lineage (NCBI taxonomy): Eukaryota > Metazoa > Chordata > Mammalia > Carnivora > Felidae > Herpailurus > Herpailurus yagouaroundi. The sequence goes on from NW_024412403.1 coordinate 18,048,577, forward strand.
CCCCCCTTCCACTGAGACATGGTCAGTATCTCTTCCCTTGAATCTGAGCTTTCCTGTGACTTCTCTCCCCAACAGAGTATGAAGGAAGTGACGTTATACTGATTTCAGACCGTAAGTGGACTAACAGCTTCCACCTTGTTCTCTTGACATCATGAGCCACCATGTAAGAAGTCCAACAACTCTGAGGTCACCACACTATGAGAATCCTGAGGCACACTGAGAAGCCGTTTTTGAGCATGAGATACTGGAAGAAGCCCTTTGCAGGATAAGACACCACGTGAGATACAGAGCAAGAGAGAGTGGTCAAGGAGCCAGGTCACCACACATTTGAGTGAAGAAGCCATTTTGGAAGTAGATCCTTCAGCCCCACGTGCTCCAGCTGATAACATAAATCAGAAATGAACTATCTTGCCAAGCCCTTCCAGAATTCCTGATCCAAATAGTAAGGGGAAAAGTATAAAATTGGCTCCCACTTTCCTTCACATATTCGAACATTAATTTCAAATGGATTATGACTCCAAGTGTAAAAGGTAAAATTATAAAATGTCTAGGTAAACCATTGAAGAAAATCTTTATGACCTAGGATTAGGCAAAATTTCTTAAACAAGATTCAGAAAACACCAAGCCTAAAAGTAAAAATTGACAAATGGTACTCCACTGAAATTAAAAACTTTTGGTTTACTAAAGACACCACTTAGAATTTCAAAAGGTTTGCCCACAGATTGGGACAAAATACTCCTAACACATACATTTTTTATTTTTTTTTTAATTTTTTTAACATTTATTTATTTTTGAGAAGAGAGAGCCAGAGCATGAATGGGCGAGGGACAGAGAGAGAGGGAGACACAGAATCGGAAGCAGGCTCCAGGCTCTGAGCCATCAGCCCAGAGCCCAACGTGGGGCTCGAACTCATGGACCACGAGATCGTGACCTGAGCTGAAGTCGGACGCTCAACCGACTGAGCCACCCAGGCGCCCCCACATACATTTTTTAAAGTATTCGTTGCATATCTTTGTCCAGTCCTTATTTTCAATCTATATATATTTTATGCTTCTTAATTAAGACATAAAATTATATAGATGATTCTTTTTTATTATTATTTTAATCTGACGATCTTTGTCCTTTAACTGAAACATTTAATATACTCTCATTTAATATACCTACTCACATAGTTATTGACTTTGTTTTCTATTTGTTCTCTATTTGTCCCATGATACTACTCATTATATATCTATATATATGTATATAGATATCTATATATATATATATATCTCCATCATATATATGGATATATGAGCTATATATACATAGCTCTCTAGTGCGTTTCAAAACATACATTATTTTAATTTTTATCCAGTTTTTGTAGTTGGTATGGTGGAAGCAATGGTCAGCTTTTACCTTCTATATCCTATTAGAAGCTCTTCATATTAATTTTTCCTATCAGATAAGATTTCCCTTTGCAGAAGTATCATGTGCCCCTCTCTTCTTTCATGTAAATTTTAGAATCAGTTTGTCAAATCCACTAATAAACTTTTGAGGTTTTTTGGTTTTTGTAATGTTTATTTATTTTGACACAGAGAGGGTGCACACAAGTGGGGGAGGGGCAGAGAGAGAGAGAGAGAGAGAGAGAGAGAGAATCCCATGTTGTCAGCACAGAGCCTGCCTAATGCAAGCCTCCGTCTCGTGAATGGTGAGACTGTGACCTGAGCAGAAATCAAGAGTCAGATACTTAACCGACTAAGTCACTCAGGTGCCCCTTGAGGTTTTTATTTTAATTGCATTTCATTTATCAATGAATTCAAGTACTAATTGCTTTCTTTAGATGTGTTTTTTTTTAATCCATGATTAGATCTCTCCTTTCATTTATGTCTTCGTTTTTAATTTTTTTTTATTTTCCCCTTCAAACTGTTAGTACAGTAAATTTCATTCATTGGTTTTCTAATATTAAACTTCTATGGCATTTGGCCACCTGGCCAAGCAGTATTTACCTAATTTTTACATGGTGCTCCGTTAGTTTCACTAATATTTGGCTAAACGCTTTTGCATCAATGTCACAAAACAGATGACTTGAAATCTTCCTCATTCACTCTTTTTGGATGCTTTTGTATAGAGCTTATGCTTTCTTATACAATGAGCTGGAATGTTCTCTCTTGGTATATATTTGGAATCATCAATGTTAACATTTAAGTTGTTGATTGACCCCTGGCAAAAATCTTCCATCCGACACGATGTGCCTTTTTTCTAAAGTACAGGTATTCTTGGGGCGCCTGGGTGGCTCAGTTGGTTGAGCATCCGACTTTGGCTCAGGTCATGATCTCGTGGTTCGAGCCTCGCGTCGGGCTCTGTGTTACCAGCTCGGAGCCTGGAGCCTACTTCAGATTCTGTGTCTCCCTCCCTCTCTCTCTGCCCCTCCCCTGCTCATACTCTCTCCCTCTCTCTGTCTCAAAAATAAATAATAAAGATTAAAAAAAAATTTAAAGTACAAGTATTCTTTTTTTTTTCCTTAGTGAGAGTTTATTGCAGGTAAATTCTTTTAGGTTTTCTTTATCTTAAAATTGCACTATTTTGCTCTCATTCTGGTCATTTTTCTAGTGCACTGACGGTTATTTTTTTCTCGGTATATTAAATACATAATTACACTTCAAGCTGTTTCTGTTGCTGTTAATAAATCATCTCAGAATAATTGTCATTACTCTAAATGTTACTGTCTATACTGCTAGCTGGGGTTTAAAAACTAGTAGGTTTAGGTATAATTTTTTTGTTTTTAACCTTACTGTCTCTTCTATTTTTTTAAGCTGTATTCTTCTGTTTTCCGTCCTATGGACTCTCTTACATTTATAGAAATTTCTCCACTATTTCTCTCCAGCTCACAAATTTGCCCTTCGCCTTTGTCTAATACACTAATCAACCCATTTTATTCAAATTTTATGTTCAGTCATCTTTATGGACCCTTACTTTTGGAACTTATTTTCAACCATTATTTTATGTTTTGTATCTGATAATGCCAGTGTCTAATGTTTTGCAGGTTTCATTCTGTGATTTGTTTTTTTGTTTTTTGTTTTTCCTGCCGGTTTGCATTCAACATGGCTGGCTTAGCTTGTTTTATTTTGTTTTGCTTTGCTTTATTTCTGCTTTTACTGTCAGCTCATATTGTTGTTGATATTATTTGAGCCCTGAGTTGCAGCGTTTTTTTTTTTTTATGAGAGAGAGCTTTTGTTTGCTCCTGCCAGGTCCCAAGGGCACCACTAACCAGGGACCACTTGACATTGAATGCTTGTATGTCGAGTATTGAGACCACCCAGGAAGTATGAATTCAGGCAGTAAAACTAAAGTCATTGGGCTGTGGTTACTAAGTATAAAAGAAAGCTTTTTATTCCCCTCCATACTGTATCAAAGTTCAAGACAGATTAATTTTCTTGTCCTCTTTTCACACGTAAATATATGGTATATGAGGAGGCAATTCCCTGTGACATCCCCACCATATATATATATATATATATATATATATATATATATGGTTTATCTATGTTCCCCACTTCCAATCAGTCCCTGAAGACAAACTTTATCCATACAGAAAATTCCTTGAAGGGAAAGTGAATTGAGAGGGGTTTTTTTTCCTCTGTTGATTCCTTGGCTTCTAAAAATTCTTTACTTTCTTAACTATTCACAGACGCATTCAGAAAGATTTTATTTTTAATATTTTCTCCCTCGGGGCACCTGGGTGGCTCAGGCAGTTGAGCGTCTGACTTCAGCTCAGGTCATGATCTCACGGTTTGTGAGTTCGGGCCCCGCCTCGGGCTCTGTGCTGACAGCTCAGAGCCTGGAGCCTGCTTTGGACTCTGTGTCTCCCTCTCTCTCTGCTCCCCCTCCCCACCGCTCACGCTCTGTCTCTCACTGTCTCAAAAATATATAAACTTAAAAAAAAAAAACTTAAATATGCTCTTCTTTGAATCCTATCATGGGCAAGCATCATTTTTATACTAGTCTTAATACTTTTCAGGTCAGTCAATCTGAAATAAACATTTGTTGGCCGAGTGTCTATAGTTTAAAGGAAAAAAAAATGAAAAGTTGCAGGTGGAGATAAAACCATCCCTGTCCTAGAGGACCTTACCCTCCAGTAGCTGAATTATAAAAGTAACCAAATAATTACCAAAATTTGATAGATACAAAGTAATAATACAGGGGTGCCTGGGTGGCTCAGTCGGTTAAGCATTCGACTCTTGATTTTGGCTCAGGTCATGATCTCTCAGATTGTGAGTTGGAGCCCCACACCAGGCTCTGTGCTGACACTGTGGAGCCTGCTTGGGATTTTCTATCTCCGGCTCTCTCTGCCCTGAGCTCTCTCTCTCTCTCTCAAAAATAAATAAACCCACTTCAAAAAAAAAAAAGTAATAAAAGAACTATGCATATAGCAATAAAAACAGAAGAAAGGTGTTTCCTATCACCTCAGCCTGTCTCCTTGTATGTGGGGGAAGAACTGGTATCATCTGGCATTTTCTCACCATGGAGTCGTCATAGGAGCACACAGAGAGTAAACAAAACTGCTCAGGCCCAGAAGACGCCAAAGCATGTTCTGGAATCAGGGAGGGAAAATAAAATAGAGAAAGGTACCGAGATAGAAAGCAGCATTGTGCGTGCAGGAAACAACAAACAGTGTTCACCCTGAGGATTTTAGATGGCAAGAAGGTCTGTGACAGGTGAGATTGCACTCGTTGCCATGGGCCATGGGAAGGAATGCGAATTGTATCTGCCAGATGAGTAGGACGTATTGTTTTAAGCGGCCAAGGGGCAAAACAAATTTGTAAAGCGCGTATGTTATTTATGAAATTTGCAGAGGATAGAAGATGTGGAATATGCAGGCGTATTTTTTCTTCATTCTGTCTTGTATTTCTTTATTTTTGCTTTAGCATTTTCTGTGTATTTCTGTAACTTTTATTTATCATTACCATGGAAGTATATCATTTTATCACCAAGAAAATCAATTTGATGCACACATATATCCCATCAGAAGTTACATATATCCTATCTACCTGTACATATCTATAGATAGAGAGGTAGGTAGATAGATAGATACAGGTATATATCTTTCTGCATGTTTACATCGTTTGTAAAGCATACAATATGTAATATACACAATATACAATATTTTATAACTTTTTATTATCTTTAAAAAAATAATCATAAAGATTTACCATGCCTTTAAGGTTTAAGGTATTTTTAGACTACATAGCACTAAATCTTATACCACTATTCCAATTTATTTAAAATTGATTACGGGGCGCCTGGGTGGCGCAGTCTGTTAAGCGTCCGACTTCAGCCCGGGTCACGATCTCGCGGTCCGTGAGTTCGAGCCCCGCGTCGGGCTCTGGGCTGATGGCTCAGAGCCTGGAGCCTGCTTCCGATTCTGTGTCTCCCTCTCTCTCTGCCCCTCCCCCGTTCATGCCCTGTCTCTCTCTGTCCCAAAAAAGAATAAATAAACGTTGAAAAAAAAAATTTAAAATTGATTATATTGGGGGCACCTGGCTGTCTCAGTGAAGCCTGTGACTCTTGATCTCAGAGTTCGAGCCCCAGGTTGGGTGTACAAATTACTTAAAAATAACAAAAAAAAAAACCTTTATGAAATTAAAAAAAAAAATATATATATATATATAATTGTTTACATTGGACTATGTTTTGGTTTTTCACTATCATTAAAAAAAAATCCACACAGGGAGACACCATTGTACATACATGCATAAGCACACCTTTAAGTGTCCCTTTAAATTATATTACTAAAAATGGAGTCTGTCCCAGGGAAAGGTTAAAAACATACAGGAAACATTTGTGGCACGTTTCCAATTTGGCCGCCAATATGCAGTGCTCATTTTTGTTACTTCAAAGAGTGCAAAAGAGTGCCAATTTCTTCACACTCTTCAACATGGGAATGTAACTTGAGAATTAATTTCAACTTACTTGGATATTAATAAAGGGTTTTTTTTGATATTTGGTTTGAGACCAATTATGTTTCTTCCTTGGTGAACTGTGTATACTATTGTAATTTTTTTTATTTCAATGCCCAAATTTCAATAGTTGTTCATAAGTGAGCGTTGCGTTCTAAACGCATGAATACTTTGTCATGCATGCAGTAAGGAAACAATATTATTCAAAGTAACAAAGAGTAGTATGGCAGACTTTATTCAGGGGGACCATACAATTGGTGTAGGGACCACTGCAACTGGGTTTTGCACTGGGGACAGAGATGAGGCTGTCCTCCAAATATAGCGAGGCAAGGTAGGAATTCTAGCCAAGGAGCACTGTAGGGGTCAGTGGATGGAAAACTGCCAAGAGGAAACATCAAGGCCAAGAGGGGATTTGGCTTAAGTGCCCTAACAGGATTCTTTGGGGAAGACTGGCCAGGGTGATCAGACATCACCTGGGGGGTGGTGAGGAATGAGGCATCTGATCAGATATGGAGGGTGATCAGGTATGGAAGATAGGGGACTCCAGCTAACCTGACTTAGGAGGACTCTTGCTGACATTGGACATTGCAGAGACAAACCTGGAAGCCCCAAAGTCAGGATTCCTAAGAGAATTCAGAGGAACTTGCATAGAGTTGGTCAAAGAGAGTATCTTTGTCACATGTTTTATATATTATCTCAATTATGATCAATTTAATTTTTTTATGTTTTTTGACACTTGACTTTTTTTAATTTAATTTAATTTTTTTACATTTATTTATTTTTGAAAGAGTGAGACAGAGCACGAGCGGAGGAGGGGCAGAGAGAGAGGGAGACATGGAATCTGAAGCAGGTTCCAGGCACTGAGCTGTCAGCACAGAGCCCCATGCGGGGCTGGAACCCACGAACTGTGAGATCATGACCCGAGCCGAAGTAGGACACTTAATCGACTGAGCCACTCAGGCGCCCCCCGACACATGAAAATTTTTAAGTTAAATCTATCAGTGATTTCTTTTTTAATACTTTATGTGCTGTTATGCTTTAAAACACTTTCCTTGCGGCATCTGGGTGGCTCAGTCGGTTAAACGTCTTTGACTCAGGTCATGATCTCACAGTTCATGAGTTCAAGCCCCACATCAGGCTCTCTGCTGTCATGCAGAGTCTGCTTCACATCCTCTGTCTCTCTCTCTGCCCCTCTCCCACTTATGCACGTGCACACGCATGCACCCTCTCTCTCTCTCGCTCAAAAATAAAATAAACATTTAAAAAAATTGGGGCGCCTGGGTGGCGCAGTCGGTTAAGCGTCCGACTTCAGCCAGGTCACGATCTCGCGGTCCGTGAGTTCGAGCCCCGCATCAGGCTCTGGGCTGGTGGCTCAGAGCCTGGAGCCTGTTTCCGATTCTGAGTCTCCCTCTCTCTCTGCCCCTCTCCCGTTCATGCTCTGTCTCTCTCTGTCCCAATAATAAATAAACGTTGAAAAAAAATTATAAAAATAAAGCACTTTCCTTTCCCAACGATAAAGCAGATATATACTTCCTTCTATGTTCTTCTTATTCCTTAATTATTTCCAGTTTTAACTTTAGTTGTTAACTAGGATTCATTTGGTATGCACGATTAGAAAATCAGTTTACTGGGGCGCCTGAGTGGCTTCGTCGGTTAAGCGACCAACTTCAGCTCAAGTCATGATCTCACCTTTTGTGAGTCCGAGCCTGAGGTCAGGCTCTGTGTTGACAGCATGGAGCCTGGAGCCCCCTTCAGATTCTGTGTCTCCCCCTCTCTCTGCCCCTCCCCTGCTCATGCTGTCTCTGTGTCTCAAAAATAAATAAGTGTTAAAAAAACGAAAAAGAAAACCAACGTATTTCTTGAGAATGTAGGCAAATTTAGTGAAGTGCAATAGTCATATATTCTCTGCTGGATCAAAACATCACTTTTGTCATAAACTGATTTCACAAATAATGATAAATTGTTCATAGGCTTATATTTTGTGGCATATCCATTCATAAACCAGTTGTTTGAACAAGAATAGCTTTATGACATTGAATGTCTATACTTTCTCCTTCATTGCTGTTTGTCAAAGATCACTTGCCTCTTCTTATCTGTTAATTCTTATATAAGAAATTCACAATGATTTTGTAATATTACAAAAAAACGTCATTTAACCTCTTTCAAGTGTCAAAATTTTATTACTTTTTTTGCTCACATAGCTAAAAAATAAAAAGGAAAAAAAAGGCTATGGAGTGAAAACTGTGTTTCTCATACACTCCCAAGTACTTTATTCTTCTTGGCAGGGGCAATCAGTAATAATTACTGGGTATCGTTAAGATATATTTCATGCACATACATGAAAATTCTAATCTATTTACCTTTCTGGTATCTAGGTTTTTTTTCCCCTCTTTCTTAAAAAAAAAAAAAAAAGGTTTTCTGGGTTGGAAGATTTATTTTCTTTTCAGTGCAGTAAAGATGTTACTCTATTGTTTCCTGGGTTGCCTAGTTGCTGATAAAAATTCTGCTGTAATTTTTATATTCATACTTAATGTATGCACGAATATGTACGTATTGTTTGTTTGTACGTGTACGTTTGTATTGTACATATTGTAATGTTTGTTTTTCACTGGGTGCCTGCAAGATTTTCTATTTTTTGGCAGTGTATGATGCATCTGGGAATTTATTCTTTTTCTTATTATTTATCACTCTTGGGGTCTTCTGTGTTTCTTACATCCATGATTTGTTGTCTTTCATTAATCTTGGGAAATTCTTGTCTATTATTTCTTCAAATATGTCTTCTGCTTTATTCTCACTCTTTTCTCTAATTGCAATTCCAGTTACACATATGTAAACAAATTGCATATTGTCTCATAAATCTTGGATGCTCTATTTCTTTATTATTTTAAAGTATTTTTCTCATATTCAAGTTTGAATAATTCTCTTGACCTCTTTTCAATTATATGGACACTTTCCTCAGCTAGGTCCAATTTATTGATAAGTCCATCAAAGGGATCCTTGATATCTAATAGCATGTTTTTGTTTCTGGCATTTTTATTTTACTTATTTAAAAAGTTTCCAGCTCTCTTTCGATATGACACTTCTTTCATGCATGCTGCCTACATTTATTCATAGTTTGTTTTTTTTTTTTTAAGTTCTAGATAGTTTAAATAGCTGTGTCATTTCTGGGTCTGCTTCTGTTGACTACTTTACCTCTTCATGATGTTTTTACCCCAGCTTTAATGAGGTGCATCTTAATTTTTTGTTGAATGATGGTCATTGTGTATAGAAGAGTAGAAACCAAGGTAATTAGAATTTATTCTCAGAAATGGTTACACATCTTCTTTGGTTCAGTACATTATATGGGAGTGGGGGAGAGTCAAGCTACTTAGTAGTCAAACTGGATTAGCTTTTGTTACCTTCAGGGTTCCATAGACTGCTACCTTGTTCTCAGGGTGTTGAGTATGGTACTAAAGGGTTATTGTGATGCTGTGTCTTCCATGGACATGGATAGGATATCATTTGATCAAATCATTTTGTATCCTTCAAAGGTTGTTTTAAATTTGTTATGTTGCTGTTAATTTTTTTGGCGTGTTCCTGTCCAGGATTTTAATGATTTTTTTATGGTTGTAAAAGAGGATTTTCTTACATTATATCTTTAAACTACTTCTTTTCTATATGTCTGAATATTATGACCATGCTAATTTACCTTATGTTGTATAATAGTTTTTACCTGATTTTCTTAGTTTTAAGTAAAATATCAAATTATTGAATGTGAAACATGTTACTTTATATTCCCAATTTTCCTTGTGATTTATTGGTTCTGCCTCATATCACTGGTTAGTTCTTCCAGAAAAACGTTAGAGAATATTGGTGACAGTGGAATTCTTACATTGTTACTTCAACGGTTTTCTCATTTAGGGATATCTGGGTGGCTCAGTTGGTGATTAAGCATCTGACTTTGGCTCAAGTAATGATCTCACAGCTCGTGAGATCGAGCCCTGCATCTGACTCTTTGCTGACAGCTCAGAGCCTGGAGCCTGCTTCAGATTCCATGTCTCCCTCTCTCTCTGCCCCTCCTCCACCCATGCTCTGTCTCTCTCTCTCTCTCAAAAATAAATAAACATTCAAAAAATCTAAAAAGATGTTAACATTTGGGTAGGAATGCCAGAGAATATTTTTAAAGTCTCCAACTGTGGGTTCAGCTTTTGGTTTCATCCAGCAAAGCTGAGGACGACTGAAAGGATTACTCAAGACTCCACACAAGTCAAGAGAGGTGAAAGGGAGGCTAAGAGTGGTCTCCCGGAGCTGCTTTCAAGCTCCCATATTTATTGAGCATACATTTAGGATAACATTGCACAATACCCAGTGGGCTACATGCCATTAAGAATGTATAGAAAACGTGCAGAAAAACAGGTTAAGACAGGGTAAAATATTCCATGCGATAACATGGTCTAAGGAATGTATGAGCATAGGTAGGACCTAACCCCTAGATATACATTAACTAAATAAGCAAAGTGTGGCCGCTGTTCTCAGCAAGGCCAGAAAGCAGTGTTCTGCTTTGCAATGTGTTTCCTATAATCTCCTAACCCAGGACAGAGCTATTTGATTTCCCACGTATCCCCCTTTTTTGTATGAAGAATTTTCTTGTTCATGGGAGCTGAGGAAGGCAATCAGTCGTTGTTCATGAAATCTTGAGGAGGCCACTATGGTGTAGATCATTCGGAGGGCAATGAGAAATACAAAAATGATTAACAAGCAGAGAGCTCCAATAATCCAAATACATAGATTGAGGCCATGGAACCAGTTGGTTGGATTCAACCACGTCATATTGTCAAGTAAGTCCTGTTCAACTTTTAACTGTGTTTCCTGTTGAATGTCTCACAGCTGTTGATGCAGCTGGGAAGACAGAGCATTAATCTCAGATTGTAAACTGGTGGAAAAAGCTCCTTGTAGGTGTCTTTTAACTAAATCCCGGGAGTGTTGAGACATATTGTAAGGAAGTGACACAAAGTCCGCCATATTGTCAGTCACATTGTATATTTTGAAGATCAACAAGTACCTGTTAGCGGTCCCCCATCCATTCTAGTGCTGCTTCTGCAGCTTGTAGTCTCTACACGATACCGTCATCAACCTGCGTTTGAGTAATTATTGCCTCGGTGACATTAGTCATTATGTGATTGACTACTTTAGCAGTATGGATAGACTGTGTCAGGGAGACCATTGTGACAGAGGCTGTGACTAGGATGACAACTGCTGAGATAAGGAAGGCAAGGAGCCATCCAATAAATCTGTAGGACTCCACTTAGACATGGCGTGGCCTAATTCAGCAAGATCATTGGACCCTTCCCAGGGGGAAGGCAGCCAAATTGGAGGCTACATTTACTGGCAGCCAAATTTGATTCTGTCTTTTTAAGATAAACATAGGTGAGATAGAAAGTTTGGTAACATTATAATGGCTGACACAGGCTGTGTACCAAGCCGGAGGAGGTACTTCAAGAACATCATATGGGGTGTCAAATGTTTTATTAACCGGCTTAGTGGAAATGATGAAAACGTAGGGATGAGGCATACAGATCATGATGCTGTCTGAGACACTCTGTGTGAGGCTCACATAAAAGTTATCACTATTAGCGTTCTAGTCATGAGAGATACTGCATAACAAAAGCAGAAGGCTAAGATGCCATAAGTTGTAATGCCATGGGCTGCACGAATCGTTGTTCTCAATTCTTATTATGGTTCCTGGAAGCCGGCCATCAGTCCAAAGGATGGAGGAGTTGCTAGGTTCTGAAAACCCAATAGGTTTGCCTGCTGAGGCTAAGCGTCCTTTAGGACCCCCGTTAATGAGAGTAAGGTTTTGAAAAATTTCCTCTTTATGGCCAAGAGAGGTCCGGGAGGGCTGCCAGATGACCAAAGAGCTACTAGGAGACCATGTCTTCTCCATTTGGCAACGATCAATGCGGAATGGAGAAGAATCATTGGTGGGGGAGGATGTAGCGAAGGTGGCTACTGAAATGAATGTCAGATTTGCTCTACGGTCCTTTGTTTTAGGCAGGTAGTGAAGACATGTCTGTGCTGTGATTTTTAAACATCCAGAAGCGTTCACGGTGGTTACACAAATGGGAGGGAAAGGTGGCATAAATGGACCAGGAGTATTCACCTTCAACCAATTTCTCCGTTCAGCAAGAGAGCCTTTTGGCCGAAGCCAGCTGCCTCCAGCCCAAAGAGAATCAGTACCGGTTAGGGGAGGGTCTGCATCCCACCATGTAACCAGCTTAAAGATAAGGGGGAGTCTATGACATGAGCCCAATATAGTGATGAAAAAGCCGTAGCAGTCTGGATAAAGAAAGATTAAGCAAATCATTATCTTAGCTGAGTTTTGAGAAACTACAGCTCAATATGCTAAAAACCTGTTTTCTGGGGTTGGTGGTGCTCCCCGAGTGGCTCATGACCTTCAGAGGCATGTTGATCGAGCTTCTTAAGTTGTCCCCAAGTGGCATCATTTGCCTTGGTTGTTCATGGGCAAGGTGTCCCCTGCTGTCCTTGCAAGGACAAATTGGCCATCTGAGGAAGAGGGTTGAAGGGCTGATCTTTCCAACTCATGGTATGGTTTAATCAGATGGGCAGGTGCCCAGTGTGGTCCTGACGGGACAAGATCACATGCACATCCCCTTCCTCATGTTATTAATTCATAAGGCCCTTTCCATGAATTATCACCTTGCATGTCTTTAAGTAGCACGTTGGCTCTGACATTTGAGCCAGGAGCTGGTGCAAAATGCTGATCGCATGAGGCCATGGGAATCACAATTTTAAAAATTTAAACTGTATAAGGCTTTATATAGTGAATTCCAAGGGGAGGCATTATATAGGTTCTTCCCTTTTTGTTTGTGAAGCATTTGTTTTAAGGTGGCACGGGTACATCCTATACTAGCTTGTCTGGTAGGGTTCTATGCTATGCCCAGGATGTGTCGTATACTCCAATTTTGGAAGAATTCCCTTACCACGGAGGAAAGGTATCCAGGCCCATTGTCAGTTTTAATATGCGGAGGCTTACCGGCTTGTGAAAATGCATGTAAAAAATGACAAATGATACGTTTTTTCATTTTCTCCAGTGTGAATAAAGGCCATTATCCATCCTGAAAAGGTGTCCACAGACACATGGATGTATTTGTGACGACCGAATGGGGCATAGCATGTAATACATGCTTGCCAAAGCTGATTTGCAGTTAGACCTCTCGGGTTAGTTCCCATTTTTTTCTGTTCTCTTGATTGCGTTTGACAATCAGGGCAGGCAGGAACAGCTTGTTTAGGTTGAATAACTGTAAGATGGAATTATTTAATAAGGGACTTACAATTTTGATGAAAAAAGGTCGTGAGACAATGGAACAGTATTAAAAGCCATGTTATAGCCAACAAAGTGGTATGCAACCTTGCTTCCTTCTGTTAAATGTCCAGGTAAGCCTGAATGCGATCTTACGGGAGCGGTAAAAAGAGGGGGGGGTGTGTTTGTTTACCTAGTAAGGTTTGTAAGGTTAAAAATATAGAGGGTAAGGAGGAATCCTTTAATTCCCTAATAGAGAGGCCTGTTCTATACTCTGTGTTACATAAACTCCATATGGAGAATCTGCTACAATGTTAATAGGTTGGTTAGGAACTTACTGTAAAGCCACAAAAGTTGCCTTTAATTCTGCTCTTTAAGTAGATGTTTGTCCTTTCGAGACTACGTTATGCCGTCACTGGTCAAACCAAGCAACAGCAGATTTAGTAGTGTTTCCAGAGCCATCTATAAAAACAGTGATTGCTTGTGAAATTGGCTGTGGGGAAACTTTTTTCAGGTAAAGTCATGTTCAAAAGAGGGAATTGTTCTGAAGTCGTTATTCCACTATATGCTAATTTGCATGTAAATTTTAAAAGAGAAAAAATAAAATGACAAAAGCCAAAAGTAATAAAATAGAATGATACAGAAAGTTCAAATTAAAAAAAAAAAAAAGAGGTAATTGTTGTAACAGTTTGTCTGACGGCAGACCGTAAACAAACTTGGTGCACAGAGTTGGCCACAGCACTTTGGAGTTCTACAGATTAAGAATCCATTGAAAGCATTTATAAGACACCCCAGGGTATATGAAATCAGGATATCTTATTAGGTGTTGGCAACAATATCTGCCCTTAAATAGTAACTCTATAATTTCTTGCATATATAGGCAGTGAGGGTTTTCTTTTTATTTTTTTAACATATAGTTTTAGGCCTTTATTGATACTTCCCTCTTTTTTTACTAATTTTTAATGTTTATTTTTGAGAGAGAGAGAGACAGAGAGAGACAGAGTGTGAACAGGGGAGGAGCAGAGAGATAGGGAGACAGAGTCTGGAGCAGGCTCCAGGCTCTGAACTGTCAGCACCGAGCCCGATGCAAGGCTCGAACTCACAAACCGCGAGATCATGACCTGAGCCGAAGTTGGACACTTAACTGACTGAGCCATCCAGGCGCCCCTTGATAACTTCCCTCTTGCTGATGTTTTTTTTTAAATATAATTTATTGTCAAATTGGCTTGCATACAACATCCAGTGCTCATCCCAATAGGTGCCTTCCTCAATGGCCATCGCCCATTTTCCCCTCTCCCCCTCCCACCCCCCATCAACCCTCAGTTTGTTGTCTGTATTAAAGAGTCTCTTATAGTTTGCCTCCCTCCCTGTCTGTAACTTTTTCCCCCCGTTCCCTCCCCCATGGTCTTCTGTTAAGTTTCTCAAGATGCACATGAGTGAAAACATATGGTATCTGTCTTTCTTTGACTTATTTCACTTAGCATAATACCTTTCAGTTCCATCCACATTGCTGCAAATGGCATGATTTCATTCTTTCTCATTGCCAAGTAGTATTCCAGTGTGTATATAAACCACATCTTCTTTATCCATTCATCAGTTGATGGACAGGCTCTTTCCATAATTTGGCTATCCCCTCCCCCATGGTCTTTGTTATGTTTCTCAAGTTCCACATATGAGTGAAAACATATGATATCTGTCATTCTTTGACTTATTTCACTTAGCATAATACCCTCCAGTTCCATCCACATGGCTGCAAATGGCAGAATTTCATTCTTTCTCATTGCCGAGTAGTATCCCATCGTATATACAAACCACATCTTCTTTATCCATTCATCAGTTGATGGACATTTAGGCTCTTTCCATAATTTGGCTACTGTTGAAAGTGCTGCTATAAATACTGGGGTACTTGTGCCCCTGTGAATCAGCACTCTTGTATCCCTTGGGTAAATTCCTAGCAGTGCTATTGCTGAGCTGTAGGGTAGGTTCTATTTTTAATTTTTTGAGGAACCTCCACACTGTTTTCCAGAATGGCTGCACCAGTTTGCATTCCCACCAACAGTGCAAGAGGGCTCCCATTTCTCCATATCTTCACCTACATCTGTTGTTTCCTGAGGTGTTAATTTTAGCCACTCTGGTGTGAGATGATATCTCAGTGTGGCTTTCATTTTTATTTCCCCGATGATGACTGACATTGAGCATCTTTTCATGTGTCTGTTGGCCATCTAGATGTCTTCTTTAGAAGTGTCTGTTCGTGTCTTCTGCCCACTTCTTCACTGGATTATTTGTTCTTCGGATACTGAGATTGGTAAATTCTTTATAGATTTTTGGACACTAACCCTTTATCCAATATGTCATTTGCAAATATCTTTTCCCAATCCGTCGGCTGCCTTTTAGTTTTGTTGATTGTTTCCTTTGCAGTGCAGAAGCTTTTTATCTTGATGAGGTCCCCATAGTTCATTTTTGCTTTTAATTTCCTTGCCTTTGGAGATGTGTCGAGTAAGAAATTGCTGTGGCTGGGGTCAAAGAGTTGTTGCCTGTTTTCTTCCCTGGGGTTTTGATGGTTTCCTGTCTCACATTTAAGCCTTTCATCCATTTTGAGTTTATTTTTGTGCATGGTGTAAGAAAGTGGGCCAGGTTCATTCTTCTGCATGTTGCTGTCCAGCTCTCCTAGCACCATTTGCTAAAGAGACTGTCTTTTTCCCATTGGATACTCTTTCCTGCTGTGTCAAAGATTAGTTGGCCATACATTTGTGGGTCCAATTCTGGAGTCTCTATTCTATTCCATCGGTCTATGTGTCTGTTTTGGTGCCAGTACCATACTGTCTTGATGATTACAGCTTTGTAGTAGAGAATAACGTCCGGGATTGTGATGCCTCCCGCTTTGGTTTTCTTCTTCAATATTACTTTGGCTATTTGGGGTCTTTTGTGGCTCCATACAAATTTTAGGATTGTTTGTTCTAGCTTTGAGAAGAATGCCCTGTGCCATTTTGACTGGGATTGCACTGAATGTGTATATTGCATTGGGTAGTACTGACATTTTAACAATCTTTGTTCTTCCAACCCATGAGCATGGATGTTTTTCCATTACTTTGTGTCTTCTTCAATTACCTTCGTAAATTTTCTATAGTTTTCAGCATACAGATATTTTACATCTTTGGTTAGGTTTATTCCTAGGTATTTCGTGGTTCTTGGTACAATTGTAAATGGTTGATTTCTCTTTCTGTAGCTTCATTATTGGTTTATAGAAATACAACCAATTTCTGTACATTCATTTTGTATCCTGCGACTTTGCTGAATTCATGTATCAGTTCTAGCAGCTTTTTGGTGGAGTCTTTGGGTTTCCCATGTAGAGTATCATGTCACCTGTGAAAAGTGAAAGTTTGACTTCTTCTTTGTCAATTTTTATGCCTTTTATTTCATTTTGTTGTCTGATTGCTGATGCTAGGACTTCCAACACTATGTTAGACAACAGTGGTGAGAGTGGACATCCCTGTCATGTTCCGGATCTCAGGGGGAAAGCTCTCAGTTTTTCCCCAGTGAGGTGATATTAGCTGTGGGCTTTTCATATATGGCTTTTATGATGTTAAGGTATGTTCCTTCTATCCCAACTTTCTTGAGGATTTTTTAAAGAAAGCATGCTGTATTTTGTTAAATGTTTTTTTTTTTTCTGCATCTATTGACAGGATCCCATGGTTCTTATCCTTTCTTTTATTAATGTGATGTATCACATTGATTGATTTCAAATATCGAACCATCCCTGAAGCCCAGGAATGAATCCCACTTGATCATGGAGAATAATTCTTTTTATAAGCTGTTGAATTCGATTTGCTAGTATCTTGTTGAGAATTTTTGCATCCATGTTCATCAGGGATATTGGCCTGTTATTCCCCTTTTTTTTGTGGGGTCTCTGTATGGTTTGGGAATCAAGGTAATGCTGGCTTCACAGAATGAGTTTGGAAGCTTTCCTTCCATTTCTATTTTTTTGGAACAGTTTGAGAAGGCTAGGTATTAACTCTGCTTTAAATGTCTGGTAGAATTCCCATGGGAAACCATCTGGCCCAGGACTTTTATTTGTGGGAGATTTTTGATAACTGATTCAATTTCTTTGTTAGATATGGGTCTGTTCAAATTTTCTATTTCTTCCCATTAGAGTTGGGTAGTGTGTGGGTGTCTAGGAATTTGTCCATTTCTTCCAGGTTATCCAGTTTGTTGGCATATAATGTTTCATAGTATTCTCTGATAATTGTTTGCATTTCTGAGGGGTTGGTTGTGATATGTCTAATTTCATTTGTGATTTTATGTATTTGGGTCCTCTCTCTCTCTATCTTTTTTTTTTTTTTTTGAGAAGTCTGGCTAGGGGGTTATCAATTTTGTTTATTTAAAAAAAATAGTTCTTAGTTTCATTGATCTGTTCTACTGTTTTTGTTTTTGATTCTCTATTGTTTATTTCTGCTCTAATCTTTATTATTTATCTTCTGCTGGCCTTAGGGTTTCTTTGATGTTCTGCTTGTAGTTCCTTTAGGTGTGGGCTGTTAGATTTTGTATTTGGGATTTTTTTTTTCTTTCTTGAGATAGGCCTGGATTACAATGTACTTTCCTCTTAGGACTGCCTTTGCTGCATCCCAAAGGGTTTGGACTGTCCTGTTTTCATTTTCATTTGCTTCCACATATTTTTTTAATTTCCTCTTTAATTGCCTGGTTGACCCATTCATTCTTTAGTAGGATGTTCTTTAACCTCCATGCATTTGGAGGTTTTCCAAATTTTTCCTGTGGTTGATTTCAAGTTTTATAGTATTGTGATCTGGAAATGTGCATGGTATGATCTCAATTCTTTTATATTTGTTGAGGGCTGTTTAATGACCCAGTATGCGATCTATCTTGAAGAATGTTCCATGTGCATTTGAGAACAATGTATATTTTGCTGATTTTGGATGACAGTTCTGAATATATCTGGTCCAGTATATCTTTCAGTATATCATTCAGTATATCATCCAGTATATCATTCAGGGCCATTATTTCTTTATTGATTTTCTGTCTAGATGATCTGTCCATTTCTGTAAGTGAAGTATTAATGTCACCTGAAATTACTATATTCTTAGCAGTAAGATTGCTTATGTTTGTGATTGATTGTTTTATATATTTGGGTGCTATCAAATTCAGTGCATGAACACTTATAATTGTTAGTTCTTGATTGATAGACCCCATAATTATGACATAATTCCCTTCTTCATCTCTTGTTACAGACCTTAGTTTAAAATCTAATTTTTCTGATATAAGTATGGCTACTCCAGCTTTCTTTTGACTTCCAGTAGCATGATAGATGGTTCTCCATCCCATCACTTTCAATCTGAAGGTATCCTCAAGTCTAAAATGGGTCTCTTGTAGACAGTATATAGATGGATCTTGTTTTTTTTTTATCCATTCTGATACCTTATGTCTTTTGATTGGAGCACTTAGTTCATTTACATTCAGCGTTATTATTGAAAGATATTGACTTAGTGTCATTGTGTTATCCATAGGTTTCCTGCTTGTGGTGTCCTTTGTAGTCTTTGCAACATTCCATTCACAGAGTCCCTCTTAAGATCTCCTGAAGTGTTGTTTTTGTGGCCATTAACTCCTCCAGTGTTTGTTTTTTCTGGGAAAAGCTTTATCTCTCCTTCTAATTCTGAATGACACGCTTGTTGGATAAAGGATTTGGGGCTGCATATTTTTCCAACTCAGTACATTGAATATTTCCTGCCACTCCCTTTTGGCCTGCCAAGTTTCAGTGGACAGGTCTGCTCTCACTCTTATGTGTCTACGCTCCTAGTTTAAGGCCTGTTCGTCCCTAGATGCTTTCAGAATGCTCTCTTTATCTTTGTATTTTCCCAGTTTCACTATGATATGTCTGGAGAAGATCTGTTCTTATTAAATCTGAAGTGAGTTCTCCGTGCCTCCTGGATTTGGATGTCTGTTTCCTTCCCCAGATTGGGGAAGTTCTCAGCTATCATTGTTCAAGGAAACCTTCTGCCCCTTTCTCTCTCTCTACTTCTTCTGGAACTCCTATTATGTGGATACTATTACATTTCTATGGATCACTTATTTCTCTAATTCTCACCACGTGGTCTAGTATTTTTTTATCTCTCTTTTTCTCAGTTTCATCTTTTTCCATAATTTTGTCTTCTATTTCACTTATTCTCTCCTCTGCCTCTTCAATCCTTGCTGTTTATTTTGCACCTCATTTACAGTATTTCTTAATTCGTCATGACTATTTTTTACTTCCTTCATCTCTGCAGCAATAGAGCTTCTGCCGTCTTCTCTGCTTTTTTCAAGCCAGCAATTAATCTTATGGCTATTATTCTAAACTCTAAATCAGATACATCGTTTATATCTGTTTTGAACAATTCTTTAGCTGTCATTGCTTCCTGGAATGTCTTTTGAGAATTCTTCCATTTTGTCATTTTGGCTAGTTTTTGCTCCCT
This sequence comes from Herpailurus yagouaroundi, assembly GCF_014898765.1. NCBI lineage: Eukaryota > Metazoa > Chordata > Mammalia > Carnivora > Felidae > Herpailurus > Herpailurus yagouaroundi. The sequence goes on from NW_024412403.1 coordinate 18,068,277, forward strand.
TGTGTGTTTTGAAAGCTTGTTATGTGTTCTGTACCTGTGAGCACTACTATATTAAAGAGGAGTCATACGCTGTCCAGGGCCTGGCCCTTCAGGAGGTGTTTTGATGGAGTGTGTTACCTGCTCTCTGTTGTTATGACTCTGGCTGTTTTAATCTCTCCACTTGCAGTGGCGGTTTGGACCTTCCACTTGGTATGCTTTGATTTGTTCGTTGAAGTCACCCTGGTGGGGAAAAATGTTCTTAAAAAGGAGGGGAGGGCAGTGGTGGCGGAAAGAGAAAAATGACAGGGACGGGGAAAAAAGAAAAGAAAATTGACCAGGCAGAGAAACTATGCACCTTCATCCGGAGAGAGAGAGAGAGAGAGAGAGAGCGAGGAAAATAAAGCAAGAGGTACAGAACATGTGCGAAAAGAATAGATTAAATATGTCTGCTTAAACAAACCAACAACCAGAATAACTAGATTAGCGAAGGAAAGAAAAAAGAAGAAGAAAAGGAAGAAAAAAAATGCATCTATAGTAAGAATTGTCCAGGAAGTAAATCAGAAAGTGCAAAACCACTGGGTGCCTTGGAACCGGTGGCTGGGCTGGTTGGGAGGAGGGGCTGTCCGGTTGGTCAGCGTCAACCTTACTGTGGCAGGTACACAGTAAGCAGGCACAGAGGGGCCTGGTTTGGTGCAGGCGGGTCCCGCCTCCCCCGTGGGTCCTGCTGGCGGTTCCCTGGAGCCCCACCTTGTTGGTGACGGGGAGAAAAATGGCAACACCCTTGTCTCTCCTCCCCTACGGGGTGTCCTAAACCACACCATCCTCACAGTGCTGTGCGGTGTGAGCAGGTGCTTTTGTTTTGTTTTTTTTTTTTTTTTTCCCGCTCCACAGTCTGCTGTGCCTCCCTGGCGCTCCTCTGGGATCCAAACCTCGATGTCTTAAAGGATCCCGCCCCACACTCCTGGTACCGGGGAAGTTCGGCTCCACCCAGCGGTTAAAGGGCATCTGGCTGGCGGGTGCAGGCAGGGATCTTTGTCTTTGGAAAAGCTATATATCTTCTCACAGCACTCCAGGGAGGGGATTGCTTTCTCCCCCGGCAGACTGAGCCTCTGGGCTAGCTACCGAGGCTGGGGCGGGGGGGGGGGGCGCCCCCCCTCCCCCGGTCAGCCCGCCCCCCTTCGGAGGAAGCCCCAAGGGTTATTCATTTCATCCCTCTTTTGTTTTTTTTCTTCCCCCCCCCCCATCCGTGGTTTTTCTCTTGTGCAGATATAATCCTATACTTCCCCAGCCTCTCTTTCTCTTCCTCTTGTCTCTCCCCAGAAGGGGATCCCTCCCCTCCGTTCCTCCACGGCCCATTTTATTTTCCCCAGTTTGCAATCACGCACCTATGGCCTTCTAGGTTGTCCCTGTGGGCCCCTGGTCGCTTAGCCGCCCAGAATCTTGGAGTTCAAAGTCTTCTGGCCTCAACACTGCTGTGTTTGAGGGAGGAAGGAACTTTGGGTCCCCCTACTTCTCTGCCACCGTGAATTCCCCCCTTGTGGATCCTCTTTAATCACAATCTTTCATTTCTTTGGTAGTAACCAGTATTAAATTTTTCTATTTCCTCTCTAGTCACTTTTTGGTAAATTTTCAATGATGTCAGATTTTCAAATATTTTGGGATAAATTTTAGAAAACTTAATTCACTTTTACCTGCAGTTATTTCCACCCCGTATTATTTTATGTGTATTTCTTTCTTCTTAGGTTAGTTGATGGTACATCTTTTTCATTTTTTTTTCAGTGAGTCAGCTTTTATGTTTGTTTATTTGTTTTTTTATCTAAATTTCATTTACCTCAATTGTTTATTTATCTAAATGTTTATGTTATTTATTTATCTAAATGTTTTCATTTTTTTCCCATTAATCTCTGCTAAAATGCATTCCTCCTTCTGCTGTATTTTGGGTTATTTTCTTCTTTTATAAAAAAAATTTAAATAGAGGCTTACTCATAGGTTTTCAATCATTCATACATAGGTTTTGCTAACATGGTCTTTCACCATCAATATATCCTAGATATCCTATAATTTCACTTTGTGTATCCTTTCTGACCCCAAAATTGTTTGTATTTCCTTCCATTTTAATATCTATATGTTTGAGGATTTACATTATGTACTGTAGACATTTTATTGGAATTATATCTATCATGTAAATTAATTTGTAAAGTATCCTTGTGATTACAATATTGAATTGTTCTATCCTAGACGACTTCTTTTAAGCCTGTTGTTAAAGTTTTATTTTACGTCCCTGAATAAAAGATTATAGGTTGTATCTATGTTTTATTTACTTATATATGATTTTATACAGTTCAAGCTGCTTATATTTTTGTTGCTATTGAGACTAAAATTTTTCCATTACATTTTATGTTGGGGGTTATATAAAACTTCTTGATAATTTTGTAATCATTTTGTTACCCTAATCTTTTTCATGAAACTCTCTTGATAATCATGATATTTTCCAGTTAGTTCTCCTGGGTTTTCCAAGTAGCATATCTTATTGTGACTGTCACAGTGGAAGAGGGGTATAATTTACAGAAAATTGTGCACACTCCCAGCATAGGATACAATTTACCACAACATAAGAAAATGTCATGACTTATTACACACAGACAGGCAAGTTTAACTGGCCTTTCCATTTCTGTGATGTGATCAGCAGCTGACAATACAGCACGGTTTGGTAAGATTAGCCTACCAGTCTTTGAGAAGTTCCTTGGGCTATTCTCATTGACAGTCTGTGGGGACTAGAGTGTCAAATGTACCCTTCCGCCTCCTCTCAACTGTTAGAGACTCTGTGTTACGTGCATGCCTGTTTATCAGATGCAACTTCTGTTTAATGCCCCAGGACATTCTTACCAAGAACCTGGAGGAATTTAAGATTAATTTTCCAGAATAAATGATCCAGGCATACTACATATGTGGAAAACCCAGACTGCAGTTTATAGGAAGTTTTTTTTTTCCCTGAACATTTAAATAAAATATGCGTCTTATGGTAGTTCTTTCTTTAATTTTTTCAGGAACCTCCATACTGTTTTCCACAGTGGCTGCCCCAATTTACATTCCCACCAACAGTGCACAAGTGTTCCTTTTTCTCCACATCCTCGTCAACATTTGTTACTTCTTGTCTGTTTTATTTTAGCCATTCTGACAGGTGTAAGGTGATATCTCATTGCGGTTTTGATTGGCATTTCTTGATGATTAATGATGTGGGGCATCTTTGCATGTGTCTGTTGGCCATCTATATATCTTCTTTGGAAAAATGTCTATTCGGATCCTCTGCCCATGTTTTAATAAGACTGTTCGCTTTTTTGGTGTTGACACTTATGAGTTTTAAAATATATTTTGAAAAAAAAATAAAATAAAATATATTTTGGATATTATTCTCTTATCAGATATGTCATTTGCAAGTATTTTCTCTCATTCAGCACTATGTTGTTCACCCGAAACTAAAGTAACATTGTATGTCTGCCATACTCAAATTAAAAAAAAATAAATAAATAAAATAAATAAAACAGATTTTTCTCCTATCTTCTACATTCTTCTTTCTAATATTTTCTTCTTAAGGCATTTACTAACATTTCCACAACAATGTTGAATGATAATGCTAATAATAGGTATCTTTGTCTTTATTTTTATGGGAATAACTCTAGACCTTTTCAAATGAATTTGATACAGACTTTGTTATTCTTCATCTCATTAAGAGAGTTTTATTTTGTTTCTAGAGGAAAAGAGGATTAAATTGATTGCAATTCAAAAATGGATGCTTAAAATATTTTGAAATTTATTTTTAGCATCGATAAAAATTCTTCTATGATTTTTATTTTTATTTATTGATATGTTTAGGTGTCTTAATAAATATCTATAGTGAACCACTCTTTTAATCCCAGAATAAAAATAACTCTTATTTTAAGTATTTTTCCCAGCTTTTAAGATATACACTAATGAATCAGCTTGGCCTGGTACCTTATATAGAAAAAGACCATCAAGGACAGATGGCTAATAATTGTAATATAGCTTCTCAGAGTAATAATTTGACTTTTTATTGTCACCAACTTAAGGTTACCTTAGTTCTACCATTTTATCTGTTCAAATTATTTGGCTGTGTATCTCCAAATCTCAGAGGCTGAAAACCAGAAGTCAACTCTTACTTATACTAGATGTTTGTTATCATTGGCTGCCTCATCGTCGTTATCACTTCTCCAGAACCCAAGCTGACAGAGCAGCCAGTTATTTAATACAGCCGCTGGCATTACAGAGGAGAAAGAAAGAGAGCATGGCAAATCACTCAGTGACTCTGAGAGTTTCCAACTGGAAGTTACACTCTGCTCTCATATCGTTGGCCAAAGCAAGGCACCCTCTCACAGTATATTAAAGGAAGTCACACAGACACATCTAACTGGGTGGGGAGGGAAGTACAGTATTAACATGCTTTGATGGGCAACACCAATGGCTACATAAACGCTCTCTTAGCTCTGGCCTTGAGCAGGTCACTTGATCTCTCTAAGCTTCCGATGGTAACAGGGTATACTTCATAGGGCTATCTTACGAGCAAAGTCTTTAGAGCAGTACCTGGCAATCAAATCGTTGTCAATAAATGTGAGTTACCGTTAACTTTACCACCATCACCATCATTATTGTTATCACTTATATCCAAGTCAATTTCATTGAAGTAATTAAAAAATATTTTACATATATTTATCTTGGATTACCCAATATTTTGAGTTGTTTATGTCTTTGACTCCTTCACTGACCTGAAAACCTTAGATTTGACTACGATAATTTTCTGAATTCTTTGTGATTGCCTGGGAACCATGTTGGGCCTGTACATTAATGTTTACTTCAGTATCTACCAGAGAGTGAATGAGAAAAAGGGAGTCATGTTTTATATGTTTCATTTAAATGGTGCTTTTAATTCTTCGAAAGATGCATGTTTAAAAACATAGTATATTGTTGAAAGTGCCAGTTCAGACAATGTGCTCAAAATTGCAGTATTTGTAAAAACATAATTGAAGGCATATATTGATTTCTCTAATACATATATGTGTGTGTGTGTGTGCGCGCGCGCATGTATCTATATGTGTGTGTGTGTGTGCGTAGTATCTTACCAGAAATTGTTATAGGATAAAAATTAAATTATTTTGGTTCTTAATATAAGCATTTCCCCTTTAACCCGAAAACCGAATGCAAATAAATCTATTTTTCTTTTTTCTTTTTTTGTTTACTTATTTTGAGAGAAAGAGCATGGGGGAGGGACAGAGAGAGAAGGAGAGAGAGAATTCCAAGCAGGAACCTGACGTGGGCCTCAAACTCAGGAACTGTTGAGATCAGGACCTGAGTAGAAATCAAGAATCGGATGCTTGACGGATTGAGCCACCCAGGCTCCCCAAGGAATCTATTTTTCTTAAAAATGTAAGATTCCCCTCATAGCTTCACTATTTTGTACCACTGTTACCAAGAATCATTAGAAAAGTAACGCAACTTCCACGTAAGGAGGCCAAAACCTATTCCTATTACTTATACTCAATCCTTTTTAAAAGAACATATAAAACTTAAGCATCCAACTTCAGCCTAGGTCATGATCTCGAAGTTCATGAGTTCGAGCCCTGCATCGAGCTCTCTGCTGTCAGCCCAGAGCCCGCTTCAGATCCTCTGTCTCACTCTCTCTGCCCCTCTCCTGTTCGAGCTCTCTATCTCTCTTAAAAATAAATAAATGCTTTAAATAAAAAAAGAACAAATAAATCATATATAAAGGAGAAAATACTAGAATATTTAAAACATTAATTTTTTAATATTAACTTGAAGACTTAAGGCTTAAGTATTTTTTTCTTTTACAATGCCCCAGTCATTCTTTATACCAAATAATGAATAATATTTTAGTATTTTAGTTTTATAGGCATCCATAATTTTTCTTCAAAAAAGACATAGAAACATTGATAAAATTCCTAAATGATACTAAAGGAAGGTTTTTGCAGAAATGCAGAAAGAGTTAAACAGTACAAACCATTCATTAAACTCAAAATTAGATTTAGCACAATTTTCTTTCTCATTTGCTGATACTGCTAAATGGACATAAACTGAATTTCTCAGTAAGTAATCCCTTTCATCTGTGAATACCTATGAGCTATCATACCAATTCTATGTTGTTTCTATACAGAATGATTAATTAGTAAGATATAGAAACTAAGCCATACAGCATACAATGTGCTAAGCCCAGTGACAAAAAAATTAGAGAATTTCCCCATATTCTTTAAAGGTGGAAAGTGATCTTTTTTTTTTTTTAATGTTTATTTATTTTTGAGAGAGACAAAGTGGGAGCAGGCAGGGGTAGAGAGAGACACACACACACAAACTCCGAAGTCGGCTCCAGGCATGGGACTCGAACTCATGAATTGAGAGATCATGACCTAAGCTGAAGTCAGAAGCTTTATCCACAGAGCCACCCAGGGCACCCTGAAAATTTCCCTGTATTCTTACCTTCTTAGAAAAGGAACATAAATGACAGTAGTATTCACATACAAGGTATTTTTATGAAGTCTCAAAAAACTGAAAAGAAAAAATCAGATTGAATAACTCTTTTTTTGTGTGAAACTTTCACTGCTGTCCCTTTCCACTTGCCCCTGCACGAGGTTAACACTTCCATTTTATGCCACGCCCTCCACCTTATCTGTATCCCCTGTGTAGCCCCTAACTACACTGGAGAACAACTGTTTCAATATACTGGGTAAGACTCTCAACAGCAATTTTTTTAAATCATCCTGTAAAAGACTGTGAAATTTCAGGGGGCAGGGTAAATATCATCAATGCCCAGTATAGCAACTGACACAAGTAGATATGTAATAAACATTAAAAATTTAAAAAGGAGGGGCGCCTGGGGGGCGCAGTCGGTTAAGCGTCCGACTTCAGCCAGGTCACGATCTCGCGGTCCGTGAGTTCGAGCCCCGTATCAGGCTCTGGGCCGATGGCTCAGAGCCTGGAGCCTGTTTCTGATTCTGTGTCTCCCTCTCTGCCCCTCCCCCGTTCATGCTCTGTCTCTCTCTGTCCCAAAAATAAATAAACGTTGGAAAAAAAAATTAAAA